>NC_044395.1:14287798-14651888 GCF_006542625.1 Nomascus leucogenys
TTCAGCATCACCTATCAAAATTCAATTCCAGGCACGCTGACTTCTCAAGCTCAGCTCCAGGGGTAGGAAGGTCAGTCCAGATCTTTTTTGGAAGCCACAGGGGGAGAATGTCAGAGGGCCCCGAGGCTGGCCTGGCTGATCTACTCTGAGGCTGCTGCCTTGGATGAAAAACACAGAAGGGTTGGGAAATGGGGCTCCCACCTCTGGAACCTCTCATCTGAAACATCCCTCACAGCCAGCTGCTGTGCTGGGCAGGATGTTAATTTCACAGGATAGGGTTCATTGTGCTTGGGCGTCATTGTGGCCAGAGCCCACAGGAAGGAGTTCGTTCTCTCGGATTTATCTTCAGTTTTTTCCATCTGTCTGCCTCTGGTATACCCACTAAGAAGAATATTTGATCTTAAATGTACCTGCCATGTCTTTTCCGAAGGTCCCTTTGAAGCTTCATCACACGTTCATAATGATCCCTCTGCATAAATGGGGCCAGCTGAGGCACACAGTGAGCAGGTGACTTGTTGTCACCTTGCTGAGTGGCACATATCATGTCATGTCACCATGTCTTAGAAACTATTGCAGCAGCCCTCTAGCTGGTCTCCCTGCCTTTAAATTGGCTCCCACCAACATGTCTACAAATGGCTGCCAGAGTGATGTCTCTAAAACAAGCTTCACCACTTCACACCCTTGCTGAAAACCCCTTCATGACTTCATATTGAGTCCAAAACTTGTTTTTTTGTTTTGTTTTGGGTTTTTTGTTTGTTTTGTTTTTTTGTTTTTTTGTTTTTTTTTTTTTGAGACGGAGTCTCACTCTGTCACCAGGCTGGAGTGGAGTGCAGTGGCGGAATCTCGGCTCACTGCAACCTCCGCCTCCCGGGTTCGAGTGATTCTCCTGCCTCAGCCTCCTGAGTATCTGGGACTACTACAGGCACCCGCCACCACGCCCGGCTAACTTTTGTATTTTCAGTAGAGACGGGGTTTCACCATGTTGGCCAGGCTGGTCTCCAACTCTTGACCTCGTGATCTGCCCCCCTCAGCCTCCCAAAGTGCTGGGATTACAGGCATGCGCCACCGCACCCAGCCTCGAGTCCAAAACTTCTTAGCATGGCATACAAGGTCGCTGCTTACTTCCCTGCCTCACCCATCATCCATTTCCATCCATCTCACCTTCAGTCAGTACCAAGCAGCATCGAGTTCTCTGCTCATCCCATTTCATACCTCTGTGCCTTTAACACACTGAATTCTGCCCAGAGTCCCCACCCCACCTCCCACATACACACAGATACACAAGTTCCTATTAACCACTCAGAATTCTGCTTAGGAGTCTCTCCTACTAGAAGTTTATCGTAGCTGGCTATCTAGTCCCTTCCCAACAGAAGTAATTACTCCCTTCTCGGGATCTCTCTTGTACTTGTTAGAGTTTATGGTCACTTACTTGTTTCACGTCTGCTTTCACTAATAGACTGTGAGCTTGTTCTCCTGGATTTATATTTTAGCTTCTCCCTTCTTTGTATTTGCCTCAGGTATATCCGCAAAGCAGATACTTGATCTTAAATTTACTTACCATTTCTTTTCCAAAGGTCCCTTGAAGGTTCATCTCAAGTTCATAATGAGACTATAGGCTTTTTAAAAAACCTCTGGCTGGGCGCGGTGGCTCACGCCTGTAATCTCAGCACTTTGGGAGGCTGAGGCGGGTGGATCACCTGAGGTCAGAGTTCGAGACCAGCCTGGCCAACACGGAGAAACCCTGTCTCTACTAAAAATACAAACTTATCCGGGTGTGGTGGCATGGGACCTGTAGTCCCAGCTACTCAGGAGGCTGAGGCAGGAGAATCACTTGAACCGGGGGGGGCAGAGATTGCTGAGATCGCGCCATTGCACTCCAGCCTGGGCAACAAGAGTGAAACTCCATCTCAAAAAAAAAAAAAAAAGAGAAAAGAAAAAATCTCTTAACCACACAGTACTTGGCATAGGAGGTGCTTAGTAAATGTGTTGAATGGATAAACCAATAGAGAGAAAGGGTTAATGAGGTCTACAGTTCTGGAAAATCGGATTTGCTCCTGTCATTTGTCCAGATGAGTCTGATGAAATCCTAACTGGCAAATATGAAACTGTGTCCTTAGTAAGCTTAAAGTCTTTACAACCTAAGTTGAAGTTGGGGTTCACATTTGAGGAACTTAGGTTGAAGGAAGCAAGGGCCTGATTATATATCATATTGCAAGACAGTATTAAAATTCATCAATCCTATTGGAGTACTTAAACTCCAGATTAAAAGAAAATGCATTCTGTGTTCTTCTTGTCCCTTGTTTGGAGGATAAATGGTTCATTCTTATAGCAGATGTTTCACAGAACCAGTTTTGAAGCAGAAGTGAGTTAGAAGGAGAAACGTTCTTGATGTTTACTCGTGCTTTAAAGGATGCAGTAAGCAGTGGTTTTGCCCAGTGATATTATGGACAAGTGTTGGTAAAGAGCAAACATATGTGTGTGTGTGGTTCACACAGTCCCCAAGTCTCATGGCAGCATGCTGTTTAACGCAGCTGGCTGCAAATACATCGAATGTTAAAAGGTCCCATCCCCACTTGTCAACTATATTATTACCCAGCTCCCTCCCCCAGTGTCCCTTATCTCATTTATTAGTCTAGGTGTAAAGAATACTGCTCGCATTGAAATTAAAATAAAAATTTAGATCGTCCTTAATTAGAATATAACCTGCCTCTCATTCTGCAACCCTGCTCCCATCCCTCATGTGAGAACCTAATTCATTTCTACCATGTGTCTCAGTTTCCACTTGCTATTCTGCAGAGGAGATAAGCTGCTGTGACAATAGTTCTTCAAGACGTCTTTGGTGCCTATTATGTGCCAGGCACCAAAGACAAAATAGGAAACCAGGCAAATCTAGGGCTGGTCCCTTTAGCATTCAGAGTCAAGTAAAAGATGTTATAGAGGCACTATTTTGGTCCACTTGACATCAGGTATATTCTTTATGGCATTTTGCAGTTAACTCAGTTACATGGTCATAGTTTAGTCTGACAGTCTGGGTGGAGGCAGGGGAAGGGGCGTGCGACTTATGGCAACTCAAGAGTTGGAGCCAAGGGCCTTTAGCACACAGAGGCTTGGGTATGCACTCAGAATTCTCAGTCTGAATCTTCCATAGACCTGCATTGTAGCCGGGAGTCTTCCACTATGGCCATGCCTGTCTGGGAAAGGGGAATTGCTGCTCATTTGCACAAATGAAGGCTTTAACCAGTTCCACCATAGTAGGGGTACTATGCTTACATCTAAAAGTGGGATTTTACTTGTGATAAGCTTTATACTTTCACATTCATCTTTTGTCATTTGATTCTCGTAGTTGGTCCAGGTAGGTTCCATTACACGACATTATAGATATAAACCACTCAGTCAGGAAATAGCAAAACTGGGCTAAAACTCAGGGCTTCCGGCTGCACGAAAGACACTGATCAAAGATCGCTACGAAAGTCAAGCTGTGTAAAATGTTAAGCAAGTAGTAAAGCCGCAGTATTTTCCCCCATCCTTTTACTGTTTTTCTTCACCACTTCCAGCAATAAGAGCAACTGAAGAACAATCCACTCAAACAGGAGGAAGAGGTCGCAGGATGAGGAACAGAGTAGCATTTTCTGCCTGGGAGCAAAGCACAATCACTTAGCAATGGAAGGTACAGAGAAAAGGATCTGTCCTCTCGATGCAACCACCCCAGGATATCAAAAATAAGGTGGCAGTTTTCATACTGCCCCATGTGTTTGGGGTTTGCAATTTATCCAGAGGATAGTTTTGTCTGAAGACTGGCATTAAATATTCCCATAAATTGTTATGAAATAACACAGGGATATTATAAACGCATTCAAAGGCAAAAAAGCATGTGTGTATGCATATGTGTATGTATGTGCATATATGCCTATATGTGTATACATATTTCTGTATATATGTACTTCATAGATACATACATCTCTCATCATATATGTAATTCACCATCATGCAATAGAGCAATAATTTATTGTACAGCTTCTGTCTGCCAGGTACAGCATAGTATTAGACACTATAGGGTACAGAAAGAAAAACCGGCCATGGTTTCTACTGTCAAAAAGCGTATACTCTCATGCATTTAATTTTCCCTCCTAAAGGAATACCTTTAAATTTTATCTCAGAGCAATGCTTAGGAATTTGGGCTCTCTTGAGGCATTCAGAATAGCAAAAGGTATAAGATTCTATTCACCCAGGAGAGACGTCTTACTCTTCGTAGCTCAGTGAGGCATAGGTCATTTTCAAGAGGGGTATTACAGAGGAGGCTATGCCCGAGTGTGAAATACTAGAAGAGATGCCTGACCCGTCAGCTGCAATTATAACAAAGGTTTCCTTTATAGCAACAGTTAACATACACTCATTTCCATCTTGTTCTTCCAGATTCCAGGCAAAAATCTTCATTTTAAAACAATTCCGTTATCTTATTCGGAAAAGACAAAAGGGGAATGTGGTAGCTCTCTTCAAATACTTCAGATCTTTCTTATGTTGCTTCACAACCAGGACCAATGGATAGAAGTTACAGAGAGGCGGCCGGGCACGATGGCTCATGCCTATAATCCCAGCACTTTGGGAGACCAAGGCAGGTAGATTACCTGAGGTCAAGAGTTCGAGACCAGCCTGGCCAACATGGTGAAACCCCATCTTTACTAAAAATACAAAAATTAGCTAGGCGTGGTAGCACACACCTGTAATCCCAGCTACTCGGGAGGCTGAGGCAGGAGAATTGCTTGAGCCCGGGAGGCGGAGGTTGCAGTGAGCCAAGATCGTGCCACTGTACTCCAGCCTAGCCGATAGAGCAAGACTCTGTCCCCGCCCTCAAAAAAAAAAAAAAAAAAAAAAAAAAAGAAGAAGAAGTTACAGAGAGGCCACTTTTAGCTCAAATAAGAAAGAATTTATGAGTTGCCTCAGGAGATAATGAGCTCCCCAGCCCTGGAAGTATACAAGCAGATGGATGGCCATCTGCCAGGGCTGCCATAGAGGATATTCCAGCAGTAGATTAGGAGGTTGAATGAGGTAACTTCCATCTCTAAATTCTTGGATTCTCTCAGTCTGTCTCCTTGGCCCAAGGCTAAAAGGAAATTTGGATCTTTGGAGAAATGTAACACTTATTGTTGAAAGTGAAAACTTGCCTTATGTATTTGGACCCCTTTTTCTTTAGATGTATGGGTGCTTTTCTTTAAATGCAGCAAAGATACTTAATACCAGAAAAGGCAATAATTACTTAAGTGCTCTATTGACAAAAGTAATATTATTGACACACTGAAGTGTTACTAGGTAAATAGCATTAATGGCCTTGTTTAAAAAGCATACATTTACATGAGAGGAAGACAGTTCCAAAATAAAACCAATCTGAATAGATGAACATCATGTTTGTTTTTTTAAATGACTTCTTATAACACACACATGCATATACTTTCAGGAATGAAAACAGTAAGTAGAGTAAAAATGAAGAAGTGTCTCTATATATTGCTTTATGCCTCCATGTCAGACTGCACCTCCTGCCAGAGGAAGGATGGTTTTTTTTTTTTTTTGAGACGGAGTCTCGCTCTGTCGCCCAGGCTGGAGTGCAGTGGCGCAATCTCGGCTCACTGCAAGCTCCGCCTCCCGGGTTCACGCCATTCTCCTGCCTCAGCCTCTCCGAGTAGCTGGGACTACAGGCGCCTGCCACCATGCCCGGCTAATTTTTTGTATTTTTAGTATTGACGGGGTTTCACTGTGGTCTCGATCTCCTGACCTCGTGATCCGCCCGCCTTGGCCTCCCAAAGTGCTGGGATTACAAGCATGAGCCACTGCGCCCGGCCAGGATGGTTTTCTTCAAGCATTTTCCAGCATTAAGCATTTGGGTAAACTTCAGCACACACATGGCAGGATGTGGTGGCTTACGCTGTAATCTCAGCACTTTGGGAGGCTGAGGCGGGCAGATCACATGAGGTCAGGAGTTCGAGACCAGCCTGACTGACCAACATGGTGAAACTCTGTATCTACTAAAAATACAAAAAGTACCCGGGCGTGGTGGCGGGTGCCTGTAATCCCAGCTACTCAGGAGGCTGAGGCAGGAGAATCACTTGAATCCGGGAGGCGGAGGTTGTAGTGAGCCGAGATTGCGCCACTGCACTCCAGCCTGGTGACAGAGCGAGACTCCGTCTCAAAAAAAAAAAAAAAAAAAGTTCAGCACACACAGTAACACCTTGTTCTTCTGAATACAAACTGACTCCAAGCTACCCTCCCCCTCCACCTTTCTGAGGGAGTACACTGCTTCTAAAATGCTAATTAATTAGGCCCACTGTTGAGGTGATATGGTTGACTTAAAAATTTAGCTGGGAAAGAGGAATAGAGATATTAAACTGAAAAACAAAAGTTGAAGAGGTAGACCCAGGTGAAAATACCTATATACAAATACCTATACAGTTAATAACCAAGTAAGTCTTATCTCTCCCAACCCCAAAGACAAGATTTTTATTTTTTGGTAGCTATAGAAGGGTCTGTTTTATGGTGTAGTTGGCTAAACAAGTGGGTAGGGGAAGGGAGAAAAGATTTATTAAATACTGGAGGCTACTCCCAGGACCGTGTTTTCAACCATCAGTTGAAGTTAGTGAACAATTACTCCATGGGTCCTAGGTGGCAGGCACTGTCCTCGATTTTTGCTGGGTGTGGTTCCAGTTCCCAAGAACCAGCTCACTCCAGTGAGACCTACACAGGCAACATCCCCCTGTGCACTCCCTTAGTGGCGGCCCCCACTAATTCCAGTCCTCGGCTCAACACTGTTGCCTCTGCACCTCACTCATTAACAACAAAATCAATCTGAATGCACAAGTAAATGCATTTGGATACATAATTTTTTTTTTTTTTTTTTTTGTTTTTTTTTTGAGATGGAGTCTCGCTCTGTCACCCAGGCTGGAGTGCAGTGGCGTGATCTCGGCTCACTGCAACCTCTGCCTACCGGGTTCAAGCAATTCTCCTGCCTCAGCCTCCCCAGTAGCTGGGATTACAGGAACCCACCACCACAGCCAGCTAATTTTTGTGTTTTTAGTAGAGACGGGGTTCCGCCACGTTGGCCAGGCTGATCTCGAACTCCTGACCTCAAGCGATCCACCCGCCTCGGCCTCCCAAAGGGCTGGGATTACAGGCGTGAGCCACTGCACCTGGCCCTGGATGTAGAGCTTATATATAAACGTGAACTAATGAGTAGTAAGCATTCTGAGGATAAATGTGCAAAGCACTTCACAGTTTACAAAGTGCTTTCACAGCCATCATCATATTTCTCATTTCAACCCTGAGTTGTGTTATCCTTGTTTCAAAGATAGGAAAATTTGTATTTATTTTTAATATTATTTGTTTGTTTTGAGACAGGGTCTCACTCTGTTGCCCAGGCTGGAGTGCAGTGGTAGTATCATAGCTCACTGCAGCCTTCAAGTCCTAGGCTTAAGCAATCCTCCTGCCTCAGCCTCCCATGTAGCTTGGATCACATGGGTGTGCCACCACACCCAGCTAATTTTTTGATTTTTTGTAAAGATGAGAGTCTCACTTTCTAGCCCAGGCTGGTCTCAAACTCCTAGGCTCAAGTGATCTGCCTGCCTCAACCTCCCAAAGTGCTGGGATTACATGTATAAGCCACCATGCCTGGCTGAAAATACCTATTTAGTAGTAAAGTATGAGCCTTTAAGTTGTATTTTCTGATTTGAAATCAAAATATTCCCCTTCCACGAGTTATATTTTAACAACCCCACTACCATCCTGATATAAAGAATCCGAGGTACAAAGTGATTCACCAAACCAAGCTGTGCCACTTAAATGAGCTAAAATCTACATTCCTGCTCCATAAGGTTCCTGGCTCTTTTCCTGTAACTGAGCCAAGTCACCAGCTTTGCCTTGGGCCAGATGAAAACATCAAAACATTCTTTGTAGAATGGAAAACATAGGCGACATCAAAACAGCTGGAAAATTCAACCTATCACTTGAAATTTCAAGAGTAAAAATTAAGGTAAAAAAAAATCAATCTTACTTTTAAAGTAAGTTCAACTGTATCTTTCTCTGTCTCATTCTGTGCCTTGTTTTATACATGTGCCTTGTTTCACATGTGTCTCTCCCAGGGGCAGGGTCCAATTGTTTATTATTTTAAAATACAGTATTTGGAAAACATCCTCCAGGATAACATACACTGTCCATTATACAGGTTTTAGTCACTAGGGCTGAAACTAAGCATCTAGACCCTGAGTCCAGACAGAACTGTGCTATTCTTTGTTTAACAGAGCACATGATTGACATTTAATAAATGTTAGATAATAAAAATAGAAGCAGTACTTCAACGTAACAATATCTGAAGAATCTCATTAAGCACAAAGTAAGGTAAACAAACCACAATCACACATCTGGATTTGCATATAAAAGCACGTTGCCCTTCCATTATAAAAGACAGGGACCTGCTGGACAGCATGTTTCACCCAACACCATGGTAAGAGAAGGGAAAAAAAGGCTCTTTTGTTCAGCACTCTTCCCTAATTATACCTTAGATCTGAGTAAAGAAAATATAGCACACATGATCAGAAATAATTTATCAGTAAATAAATAGCAATGGAGTAGGGGGTTAATCACATTATCAATAACAGGGTGAGCAGAAATGGACAGATGGGAGCACCAAATTATTGACAGCAGCATGAAACAGAAAAGGAAATTCAAAGCCAGAGGAGATGAGTCAAGAAATTAAACTTGGTTTCCATGTTAATTCAAAATTGTTTGTTCGGGAGCTGAAGGAAGAGGGAAGCAATGATAACTCCAGCAGAGAAACTGCGCATTAATATCCTAGCAAAACAATCCTCTGATAATAGGAAATATTATGATGTCTCCAGAGAAAAGAGAGAAATTCAGATTTACTCTCCCATCCATAGAGCTCATGGATGCTTTAACACAGTACATTCAACCAAGCTGAATAAATATCAACAAGAAGGTTAAAACATTGATTAGGGGAAATACTTCACATTACTGACATCTGAAAACAAACAAACCAGCTAAAAACAAAGCAGGCGGGGGGCAGGGGGATGCAGGCTGTTTTATTCCTCTGGAAGTAATGCTGGTGATTTGTGGTTCCAGCTGCCCAGCAGGTGGCTTGAGGTAGGGATTGGGGAGTAGGAAGCAGAGGGAATGAGAGGTGGGAGGGAACGGTTCCTTGGTGCAAAGCTATTGAAAGCTGCTAACAGCGTAATAAAACTATTACACTGTTTTATGAAGCAATACAAGAGATTACCCAAACATCTTCAGCTAACATCAAGACTGCACTGGACACCTAATAAAACAAATAGCTTGGCCGGGCGCCGTGGCCCACGCCTGTAATCCCAGTACTTTGGGAAGCCGAGGTGGGTGGATCATTTGAGGTCACGAGTTTGGAGACCAGCCTGGCCCATATGGTGAAACCCGGCCTCTACTAAAAATACAAAAATCAGCCGGGGGTGGTGGCAGGCGCCTTTAGTCTCAGCTGCTTGGGAGGCTGAGGCAAGAGAATCACTTTAAACTGGGAGGCGGAGGTTGCAGGAGCCAAAATCGCACCACTGCACTGCAGCCTGGGCGACAGAGCGAGACTCTGTCTCAAAAAACAAACAAACAAACAAACAAACCAAGAAACAAAAAACAAATGGCTTGAAAAAATTGCCAAATCTTCTAGATGATTGAATCTATATAAATTCTCTCCTGTCTAGCCTTTTGGTGTCACATCACTTCATAATACTTGTCTAATCTTAGCCAAAACAAGGATAAGAAGTCGGAGGTTACAGCAAGAATCTACGAAGGGACTCCTCCTTACGTTCACATACTTAACAAATGGTCTTTCTCTTTCTATCCTTTAGTTACCAAAGAGCATGGGGGTGCTGGGAAAGGTCAGCCCAGCTGCCTGATGCTAAATAAAACTGCTCTCAACTCTCAGTATCACTGCATCTCTGAAGGTGGAGGGAAAACATGAAGCTTCCCATCGTGCAGTTAAGACCCCAAGGCACCTCATCTCTTTTGCCACACTGTTCACAGGCATCTTGAAGGGAAAAACGAAATTGCTGGCAAGTTGGCATAATGTCAGTGCATCAGTAGATCCTACTGAGATTCTTTAAAGAAAAAAAGAACCATACATTTTCACAGCTTATCCCAACTGTCCTTGCCGTATGTTCCTGTACGCAGTAGACTTTTTGGACTATGAGGAAATCAAAAAACAAAGTGTAGCAACTGGCCAGGCGTGGTGGCTCACACCTGTAATCCCAGCACTTTGGGAGCCTGAGGCTGGAGGATCGCTTGAGGTCAGGAGTTCAAGACCAGCCTGGTCAATATGACGAAACCCCATCTCTACTAAAAATCCAAAAATTAGCCAGATATGGTGGTGTGCGCCTGTAATCCCAGCTACTCGGGAGGTTGAGGCAGGAGAATTGCTTGAACCCGGGAGGTGGAGGTCGCAGTGAGCTGAGATCTCGCCACTGCGCTCCAGCCTGAGTGACAGAGTGAGACTCTGTTTCAAAAACAAACAACAGACAAACCAAAGTGTAGCAACTGACTTCTTAAGAGGTATTTTATATTGTGAGGGGCAAGCAAGAAATAAAAGACTAATTATGACCAAATATCAAGTATTTACTAGCTGCCGGGCACGCCATGTGCATTGTTTCATTTTCGTCAATTCAACCGTGAGGAAGGTACTATTATTACCTTAGTTTTTGCAGATGCTGAAACTGACGCTTAGCAAAATTCACTTGCCCAATGTCACACAAGTCAGTAAGTGGCAAAACCAGCACTTTCTGATGTCGAGAGACCATGCTTCCTACCCACTATGCCACATACGCCAATTAGAAGTTTCAAAAAAATAGAATGGGTTATTGAGAAGAAGATAAGTTCCCTAAGACAGAAGATGTTCACCCATCTCCAGCGTGAGTAGAGAAGGGACAAAGGCACTGAGTCACTCAGTATGAGGACACAGTAGGTGATCTCTGAGGTACTTTTTTTCTTCCATTTAAAAAATATATAATTCATATGCCATAAAATTCACCATTTTAAAGTGTACAACTCAGTGGTTTTTAGTATATTTGCAAGGTTATACAGCCATTGCCACTAACTCCAGAACATTTTTGCCACTTCCCCCTGAAAAAATTCCAAATCTTTTCATTACCAAATATCCATGAACACCCTCCCCTCTCCCCAGTCCCTGGCAACCACTAATCTACTTTCTATGAGTTGTCCTATTCTACATATTTCATATAAAGGAATCATACAATATGTGGCCATACAATTGGGGACCGCCTTCTCCACCTAGCATAAAGTTTTCAAGATTCATTATGTCGCATGTTATCTGTACTTTATTCCTTTTTTAAGGGCAAAGAACATTCCCCTATATGAATATACCACATTTGGTTTACCCAATCAGTTGACAGACTCCAAAGTACTTTCAATTTTGAGATTTTATGACACAGATTTTATGCACACAAGTATGGATTATGTCCTTAATCCAACTGAAACAACACGAATGAGTCAACTTGATCTAGCTCTGGAACTGTATTTGCCATATCTTGCTAGACTTCTGTAAGTTGAGACAACACTGCTACCTAAAACTCAACATGGCCACAATTACACTGATTTTCCCCTCAAAGCCTATCTCTGCTCTATGCTTTCCCAGTTGTTAATCAATCTCTTTGGTTCACAGAAAGTCTTGTTTTTTAAACTCCTCCCTCTCCTGTATGCTACATATTAACTTACATGCTAACATCTATAATTTCTACCTCAACTACACCATTTTTCCCCTTTCTGTTCCTGCTTTACCAAATGTAAGCCTCTTGTTCGGATATTACCACTCCGCTAGTCTTCCTGCCTCCCAACTCTCCTTTGCCTGCTCTATTCTACTTTAGCAGAATTCAGCTGCTGAGTTAATCTCTTTAATGTTTAGTTATGTTCAAGTCATTCCCAAGATCAAACACCTTGAATGGAATGCAAACTTCTCAGAATTTCTACCCCTTAGTCCAGTGTAGATAACTGCAATTTAGGGAGGGAGAAAAGCAGAAAACTAATATTCATGTACTTGTCACTATTGGGCTGTAAACACCTTTAAGTACAGAAACGATTTCTGCAGCCAGGTAAAAAAGACAAGCTTTGGTGGAAGACAGACCTTATCTTGAATCCTAGCTGTGCCACTGGGAACATCATAATCACTACTAGCTTCAGTTACCTGCTCTGTAAAAATGGAGAAAAACCACTTACCTTATGAGGTTTTTGTGAAGACAGGAGTCATATATGTAGTGTACAGCACCTGACACATAGTTTGTACTCATTAAGTTGTAGCTAATATTTTTATTTTTATTTTTTTGATTGCCAGGCTGGAGTGCAGATCATGGCTCACTGCAACCTCCGCCTCCTGGGCTCAAGTGATCCTCCCACTTCAGCCTCCCAAGTAGCTGTGACTACAGGCGCACATCACCTCACCTAGCTAATTTTTCTATTGTTTTTAAGATGGTGTTTCACCATGTTGCCCAAGCTGGTCTTGAACTCTTGGCCTCAAGCGACAAGGGATCCACCCTCCTCAGCCTCCCAAAGTGCTAGGATTACAGGCATGAGCCACCATGTCTGGCCAGCCATTATTATTTTATTTATTTATATATTTTCATATGGAGTCTTGCTCTGTCGCCAGGCTGGAGTGCAATGGCGCGATCTCGGCTCACTGCAACCTCTGCCTCCTGGGTCCAAGTGATTCCCCTGCCTCAGCCTCCCAAGTTGCTGGGACTACAGGCGCCTGCCACCACGCACAGCTAATTTTTTGTAGTTTAGTAGAAACGGGGTTTTACCCTGTTGGCCAGGATGGTCTCCATCTCCTGACCTCTTGATCCACCCGCCTTGGCCTCCCAAAGTGCTGGGATTACAGGCGTGAGCCATCGCGCCTGGCCAACTATTACTTTTAATACTCATCTTGGAAGTTTCCAAAGTACATTTCAGACTAAGGGAAAAGCAAAGGTGGAGTCCCAGCCTGGAATGTGAGGTGGGGAGACTTGAAGGAGCCTAAGCCTTACTGGGGAAGAGGGCTCACAATGGACAGTAGAGGGAAATAAAGCTGGCCAAATTATGAACATCTCTGAAACAAAGCGGAGTTTAATCTCGATACAGTAGTAACCACAGCCCCTGCAGGTTCTTGGGCAGGCAAGTGGCATAATGAAAGGAATGTTTTGGAGCAAACCTGGCGGGTAGTCATGCATGACAGGCTGGAGAGCGGAGGCAGCAATCTATGCAGGTGTTTTAGACATGGAGCCGTGCCGCAAGATAACCTGCTGCAGTGGAAACAGAGCAAGGGGTAAATCAGAGACATTTTGAAAGAAAAAAAATCATAGGATCAAGTAATAAATACTGCAAACGAGCCTAACATCCACCTTCCTTTCCCTAAGGCCTATGACTCCTTTTTTTCCTCAAACCATCTTCAAACACCCTGCTCCGCTGCAAAGCTTTCTGAAACAAAGCTGGGAATAAGTTAACCAATTAATCAATCAACTCTATAGTCACGGCTGCCAAGCTGTTCTGGCCCAAGATAGAAAGATACCTGCATTTAATCTGCCTCGGTATGCCCAGCCTTAATTGCATGTCAGATCAGTATATCTTTGAAGAGAGAGGAAGAAAAGAGTTGAGAATGTAAGTTAATCATAACCCATATTTAAAGATGCAGAACCTGCTGGGCGCCATGGCTCACGCCTGTAATCCCAACACTTTGGGAGGGCCCAGGCAGGCAGATACCTTGAGGTCAGGAGTTCGAGACCAGCCTGGCCAACATAATGAAACCCAGTCTCTACTAAAAATATAAAAAATCAGCTCGGCATGGTGGCATGTGCCTGTAGTCCCAACTACTCAGGAGGCTTACGCAGGAGAATTGCTTGAACCTGGGAGGCAGAGGTTGCAGTTAGCCAAGATTGCACCACTGCACTCTAGCCTGGGCAATAGAGTGAGACTCAGTCAGGAGAGGAGGAGAAGGGAGGGGAGGGGAGGGGAAAGGGAGGGGAGGGGAAAGGGAGGGGAGGGGAGGGGAAAGGAAGGGAGGGAAGGAAACAGAACCTTCCCCAAACACTTCTATTAGAATGCCAATACCCCCACCAGAAGCAAACATTAGGCTCTGTGGGTATTGCAGGTAAATGTCACTGACTACCCAACCAGGATTTATCCCAAAGAGGACAATTTCCAAATGAAAAAAAAAAAGAAACAGTAGAGAAGATTTGAGTCTTTTACTCTCAGTAGGTGGCAAGCCATAGAAACAGTTTTGTCTAATCTCTTTTCCTGTCACTTGAAGTGTTGGTTTGTAAATATTTGATTGCATGAAAGCATCCAAGTTATCTGGGACTTATTCTCGCTGGCTGGAACAGTTTCTCTGGTGGAGCATTTGCTTGCTATACAATCTGGTTAGCTCATATTCTGGGGACTCAACTTCTACAAAGTCTCCAAATTTCATAAGCCTTTCAGAACAGGCCATCACCCAGGACACAAGCTGAAGTGGAGATAAGACCTCCAGTCTCTCCTCAGCCAGTGCTCAGCAAGTGTTCTCTGAACCAGGCAAGTCAGATCTTCTTCCACAAAAGCCTCCGAGTTGTTGTAAACTGGCAGTGAGACCATGATGAAAGAAGAGATGAAACTGTTTTATCAGACTGCAGGTAACAGTAAACTAAAGCTGTCAAAATAAAGATACTTCAAAGAAGAACAGGAGAAAAAGAATTTTCCAGGGACAGATTTCAGTGGGTGACATTAAAATTACACTCTAGTTGGGTGAAGTGGCTCACACCTGTAATCCCAACACTTCAGGAGGCTGAGACGGGAAGATTGGCCTGGTGGCGTATGCCTGCAGTCACAGCTACTCAGGAGGCTGAGGTGGGAGGATGGCTTGAGTCCAGGAGGTCGAGTCTGCAGCGAGCCGTGTTTGTGCCACTGAACTCTAGCCTCAGTGACAGAGCAAGACCCTGTCACAAAAATAAAATAAGCAAATAAAAGAACACTCTAATTGGGAGCAACACAGAAGGTCAGGAAAGGATAGAGCTTACCTGAGAATACCTAAGCAAGCCAGCTCTGTCTGTTTTCCTGTGCTATCAATTTAACATTCAGAGTTGAAGGGGCCTTGGAGAGAACTGTCATCCAACTTCGTCAGTGTAAGATGACAATACTGAGCCTCGATAAGTAAATGACTTGTGCGTTAGATAACCAGCTGGCATCAGCACAGAGACTAGAAGGAACTCAGTTTAGTTTGGTCTTGCTTTCCTGGTATGTACGGGCCCTCTCCCTATGCATAGGAGGGGAAGGCAGAGAGAAATCCCAGAAATCCTGTCACATGCTAGACTTCAGGCTATGATGTTTGGGGCTGTTTCTTCAGAAAAGGTTTCAAAGTGCTATTATGATTTGAATATGAAAATCACTTATGTTTTTCAGTGCGGGAGACATGGTGATTGATGCATTTTTAGGAAGACAAACACAAACTCTCACTAAATAACCACAATATAACTCAAATTTCCATTAAGACTTAAAAGAAAGCAAGCAGCTTATATATTTGAATACAGATGTTTCAAAACTACGAAGATCTAGCTTTAACTGGAAGATAACCCAAGCAGTATTAGCACATTGCATATGGGAGCCTGTAGCAAGATGAAAACCACTACAGGTGTACATAATCACTGAAAAGTTTCTGGAACATCTACCATTCCACTTCACCCCTTTACAAACAGTAGTCCCCAAACATCACAAGTCCAATACATAGGTTTCTCTAAAACCAAGGCTCTCACTAAAGCAAATATAATCAAAAGGGTATTTTTTTCTTTCTTTACACTTAAAAGAACAATCAAGTTAAAGTGTATTATTACAGAGTTCAGCAACTTATTATTTTTTTTTAAATGGGGCTTGGTGCAGTGGCTCATGCCTGTAATTTCAGCTGAGATGGGAGAACTGTTTCAGGACAGAAGTTCCAGACCAGCCTGGGTGACATAGTGAGACCCTGTCTCTAAAAAAAGTTTAAAAGTTAGCCAGGCATGGTGGCATGTGCCTGTATTCCCAGCTACTTGGGAGACAGAGGCAGGATTATTTAAGCCCAGAAGTGCAAGGCTGCAGTGAGCTATGACAGCACCACTGCACACCAGCCTGGGTGACAGAGAGAAACCCTGTCTCTAAAAAATAAAAAGAACACACATAGACTCACCCCTAAGAGTCTAGGGTTTAGACACACCAAAACCATAATATTACAGGAAATATGGCTGTATTAGCAAGTGGGATACCTACATATTCTTGACTATTTTTCTCCTCTCCTGTTTTAGGTACTTGAGATCCTGAAATGGGGCCGGGCACGGTGGCTCACGCCTGTAATCTCAGCACTTTGGGAAGCCAAGGCGGGCAGATCACAAGGTCAGGAGATCGAGAACATCCTGGCTAACATGGTGAAACCCTGTCTCCACTAAAAATACAAAAAATTGGTCGGGCTTGGTAGTGGGCACCTGTAGTCCCAGCTACTCTGGAGGCTGAGGCAGGAGAATGGCATGAACCCGGGAGGCGGAGCTTGCAGTGAGCTGAGATCGCACCACTGCACTCCAGCCTGGGGGACAGAGTGAGACTCTGTCTCAAAAAAAAAAAAAAATCCTGAAATGGAAAATAAAAAACAAAAAATGTTGGGGAGATACCAGCCTCATGCCTAATAATTTCTCATTTAATCCTCACAACTGTTAGGTTGGATATTATTTACTTCAATTTATAGCTAAGAAAATGGTAACAGAGAGGGTAGCTCACTCAAGGCCACACAGCAAGTAGGTAGAAGAGTTGAAATTGAATCCAGATCATCTAAGTTCAGGTTCTTTTCACTACACCAACAGTCCTCAAAGTGTGGTCTGCAAACCTCTGGGGATGCCCAAGACTCCCAGGGATCCAAAACTATTGTCACAGGCTGGGCGTGGTGGCTCATGCCTGTAATCCTGGCATTTGGAGGCTCAGGCAGGACGAGGGCTTGAAGCTAGCAGTTGGGAAGACCCCATTTCTACAAAAAATAATCTTTAAAAAATTATCCGGGCATGGTGGCATGCACCTGTAGTCCCAGCTACTAAGGAGGGTGAGGCGGCAGGATCCCTTGAGCCCAGGAGTTTGAGGCTGTAGTGAGCTATAACTGCACCACTGCACTTCAGCCTGGATGACAGAGCAAGAACACAGACAGACTGAAAAAACAAACAAACAAACAAACAAAACAAATAAAAAAAACCCAAACCCCAAAACTTTTCATAAAACTACTGAGACACCATGTGCCTTTTCACCATGTTGACAATTGCACTGATGGTGCAAAATCAATAGGGGGTGAAGCTGCTGGTGACTTAGCAGGAATCAAAGTTGTTGTACCAAATTTCATTAACACTGTATTTGTCACTGTTGCTGACTTGCAATAGACACTGCCAGTTGCACTTAAGAATGTCCTTGACGAAGCAGTAAATTTTAATAATTTTATGAAATCTCAACTCTTGAGTACACATCTTTTTAATATTTTGTGTGGGGGGAAAAAAAGGTAAGTATGCATCAAGCAACCCTGCCACATACCAAAGCACCATGGTTGTGGCTGAAGGAAAGGTACTAGCTACTTTTTTTTTTTGAGATGGAGTCTCACTCTGTTGCCAGGCTGGAGTGCAGTGGCGCAATCTTGGCTCACTGCAACCTCCACCTCCCGAGTTCAAGCGATTCCCCTGCCTCAGCCTCCTGAGTAGCTGGGACTACAGGCGTGCACCACTATGCTCGGCTAATTTTTTGTATTTTAGTAGAGATGGGATTTCACCATGTTGGCCAGGATGGTCTTGATCTCCTGACCTCGTGATCTGCCCGCCTTGGCCTCCCAAAGTGCTGGGATTACAAGCGTGAGCCACCACGCCCAACTTTTTTTTTTTTTTTTTTTTTTTAAATGGAGGAAGACCATTTTAACATGAAATAATGACTGGTAAACAATCGCCATTCAGACTTGAATATTTGGCAGGTATCTTCTCACTCAAAAATGAAAAAAAGTGAGCCTGTCATTTCAAGGAAAACTGTATTTGTTGCCAATGATAAAATTCAAGATTCCAAGGAAACATTAGAATTTTGTGAAATTTGCATTTACCATGGGACTTTTCTGATGAGATCAGTTGTGATATTAACAAATGTGACTTTTTGATATTTATATAAAGAAATGTGTTAATATTTGGAAGAACTGCATAATTCAGTAAACCAGTATTTTCCAAATGACCAATACAGGATATTACAAAATCATGCATGGGTAAAAGATACCACTCTTCACATAAATAAAGTGTAAAATGGATCAGTGTATTTTTAGTTTAACAGAGTACAAAAACTTCCTTGATAGGATTTCAGATTCCACACTGCAGCTATCTTTGAAGGAACTATCACTTGCCAAATTTTGTACTAGTATCAAAGAAGAATATCCGTAATTATCTGAAAAGGCTATTCCAATATTTCTCCATTTAAAAATATGTATCTGTGTGAAGCTGGATTTTCTTTATATACTTCAACATACCACAACAGGGCCAGACGCAGTGGCTCACCTGAGGTCAGGAGTTCGAGACAAGCCTGACCAACATGGCGAAACCCCATTTCATGCGCAGGATAATCGCTTGAACACGGACGGCAGAAGTTGCACTGAGCTGAGATTGCACCACTGCACTCCAGCCTGGGTGACAGAGCAAGACTCCATCTCAAAAAAAAAAAAAAAAAAAAAAAAAATCACGAAAGATTGTGTGCAGAAGCATACATGAGAATCCAGCTGTATTCTATTATGCCAGACATTAAAGAGATTTCAAAAACTACATAAACCTCAGTTTTTAATTGTGGAAAATAGTGATTTTTCATAAAAATGTGATTTATTTTCACATGTAATTGGGTTTACTATTTTTAAATAAATTCATTTTTCTCATTTCTATTTTCTTTTAAATTTCTAATACAGTGACAATTGATAGATATAATCCACATGAATACAAGCTTCTCCATGAAGTCTTTCATAATTTTTAAGAGTGCCAAGTTGTCCTGGCCAGGTGTGGTGGCTCATACTTGTAATCCCACCACTTTGGGAGGGTGAGGCTTGCTTGAGCCCAGGAGTTTGAGACCAGCCTGGGCAACATGGAGAAATGTCATCTCTACAAAAAATAAAAAAAAAAATTAGCCAGGGCTGGTGGTTCACACCTTTGGTCCCAGATACTTGGGAGGCTGAAGAGGGAGGGTCACTTGAGTCTAGGAGGTCGAGGCTGCATGCCACCACACCTGGCCAGGACAACTTGGCACTCTTAAAAATTATGAAAGACTTCATGGAGAAGCTTGTATTCATGTGGATTATATCTATCAATTGTCACTGTATTAGAAATTTAAAAGAAAATAGAAATGAGAAAAATGAATTTATTTAAAAATAGTAAACCCAATTACATGTGAACATAAATCACATTTTTATGAAAAATCACTATTTTCCACAATTAAAAATTGAGGTTTATGTAGTTTTTGAAATCTCTTTAATGTCTGGCATAATAGAATACAGCTGGATTCTCATGTATGCTTCTGCACACATTAGTGCCACTGCACTCCAGCCTGGGCAACAGAGCAAGACCCTGTCTCAAACAACAACACAAAAAAATCAGATACATATTTTTTAAAAAGTGGTAGTGAGATCAAAAAGATTGAAAAGTGTTGCATTATGTCATGCTATTTGCCTTTAATATTTAAAATAATGATAGTAGAAAAAAAGTCTTTGTACAGATGCCTCCCTGAAAGTTTTTAAAAGATTAACAAAATGTATCCTAATTAGTGTTTTTGATTAGCATGTGTTTAGGCAGCCACAACCCTCTGATCACACGTACAAAGAAAAAGATCCCTTAAAATAAAATGCCTTAAATTACAGGTCGGTCCAAAAGCACTCTAATCAATTGAGGGGGGAAATCTAGAAAGAGAGTTCTACGTACCTTAAATGATCTCAAACCAAGTCCTCTGGTGATGCTCAGGGAATGATGATGTCTCACTAGTAAAAATAAGTGGCAAAACAAACATATTCCCTGACAGCTAAAGTTGAGGAAGTGTTTCCAATTAGTAACAATAATTATCCTTGACATTATAGAGAAAATGGGAAATACCTACATCCAGCTACTTATCTGTCATGCTTTATGACATTTGTCATAAAACATCAAGAAGATAACAAGTTCAATTAAAAAGCAACTTTTTAATCAGGATAGATCCTCTTATATTTGAAGTTGGTATTAAACCTTTGGTAAACCAGTCATTTAGCTTAAAAGAGGGCAGTAAAAAATAGAAGTAACTGCCCACATGCAAATACAGAGTTTTATTGTCTCCATTCCTAGGAGATGGCTATCAAAGAGCAAGTGGGAATGGTACGGGTATTTCTTTGTTCCACCAGATATATATCTGTATCTATAGAGATATAGATATATATATATGTTTGTAAACAAAGCCAGGAGTACAAACAGGTTAATTTCCGCAAAGTACATTTGAATAGTCTTAATTTTTAAAATGTTTAACTAAAAGATGGTATAAACTACTAAGCATTTTATTATGCTTATTAGCTCCATCAGCCAAATGTGCCCCTGAATGACTGAAAACTAAAATATTATCCCAAGAATAAGTCAAATTACAAGTATATTTCAAAACCAAAATACAGAAAATGCCCAAAGTAAGCGAGCCTTCTGAGCTAAAATGATGTTGGTAAAAGCACAGAAATGTTGGTATATGAAGAAGCCCAGCACTGGGGACAGGAATAATAGAGACATATGCTTCATTTAGGGTAGGATTAAAACCAAAGTTATCTTCAGGTGAGTCATAAAAGCTGGCCTATTACCCTCACTGAACTTTATACTTAAAAATAGTTACAATAGCAAATTTTGTTATACATATATTTCACCACAATTAAAAATCAATAATATACCAAAACCCATCTGATTATACACTTTAAATGGATGAATTATATGATATGTGAATATCTCAATAAAGCTGTTAAAAAAACAACAAACCTGCCCCGCATGCTAGGGGAAGCCCACCTGCCAGCACTGTCATGAAGGTTTAGCCTTGTTGCTAGGGATGCTCTAATAAGCAGGAAGATGTCTGACAGTCACTGACAGGAAAATTAATTACAGGCTCCTCGACTCCTCAACTTTTCTAATATAACTTGGACAAGACAAATCAACCAGAATACAAATAAAAAGTCACATACTTGGTTCCTTTAAGCTTATTTAATATTTGAACTCTTATTTTCTATTTTCCCAGACCCCAGAAAACAGAAAGTTTTTAGATGACCAATATTTTGTTCCAGAAACATACAGCCTTATCAGCTAATTCATAAAAGAGCTATTTTACAAAGGTACATCTGGATAATTAGAACAATAAAGTCTTTTAGGCATTTCAAAATGTGATCAGTAAAAATACATGATTATTAATAAAGTTTTTTTAAAGATAGTTCCAGATATTTTTTAAAAGCAGTTTCTGTTAAAGAGTACATGATTGTATGGTGAACAAGGAAAATAAAATGTTCTAGTAGGAAGAGGCTTATTAAAAATAACCAACAGTGTGCACATTACAGTTACCATTTTTGGAATATATCTGCTTAGCAGTTGGCACCTGGAAATGGTGGGGAAGGCTTCCTTCTAGGAGGTACTTTTTTTCCTATCAATTTATTATCAAAACCCTCAATACCAGTGGGGAAGGCATAAGGAATAAGGCAAAAGGAACTCTTTTCTTGAGGAAAGAAAAATTTTGTAGATGACTCTGAAAAGTGGTGGAAATATCAGGAAAAAAATGATTTATAAAACAAAAATTGTAATATAAGGGGGAAAAACCAGCCATTAGGAAGCTGACTGTAAGGTCCTGCTAATTTTGTATTTTGAGGTCCATGCACACAGTTCTCAATGGTGCCCTCTGTGACATATAGGGAAGGAAATATTGACCAAAGCTCTAGTAATTCAAAACCATATATCGAATTCAGAGAAGAAAGGTTCCACTTTGAAATTAGGAAGCCCCATGTGTTACACCAAATTTACTAACATCAAAGAGGAAAACAAAGATGCCAGTAAAAGGCAATTCACAGGAAGCATAATTACTTTCTTGAGCTTCTAAAAATAATTTTTAAATGGACTTCTCTATTATCCCTCCTACCCCAAAATCAAATAAACAACAACAACAAAAACTTTTTAAAAAGGGAATTCATCCTTCATTAGAAGTTGCTGTGGCAAAAAAAGAAAGCCAAAAAGCTTATGAAATATACCTCCCATGAAATATAATATAATACATAGTTACAATTTCGGTTCTAAAAGCCAATATAATTCAAGCAGTCCAAGTTAGGTGATTTTAAAGTATGCAAAATATATAGCTTCGAAGGTAGTAATCATGATGTTAAATTACAGCACTTTGGGGGCTTACTGATTTGCCTTGATTAACTGTTCTCTGAAAAGGAAGGAGACACTCTACATGTAATTTGCCACTTCATAGCAAAGGAGCCATTAAGCCCACAGAAGAGAGCACAGTGTCACAGCAGGTCACTTCCATAACTAAAATGCAGCCTGCTTGCTCTGGGAAGGTAGCTTTCTTTGTACACCACCCTTGTGCCCTTTAGCAGGGAAGTAGATTTCAACTTCTAGTCACGTCACTTAGAGAAAACTCCTTTGATGGTGACCAGTCTCACTCAAAGACAGGCTGCATATCTAATTCCATCATCCTGAAAGGAAGATGTCATAACCAAAGTCAAATGGATGTGATTATAATGGCCAAAATGAAATGGAAGGCATGGAAGGCGTGGGAGGCCAAGTTGGGAGGGAGAAGAGAAGTTAGGTCGGTAAGATAAAAAGAACATTCAAAAATTGTGAGATAATTTCAGAATTAGACTTTATCTTGGGGCTTTGTTTGAAAATCTAGAAATGAATTTGTTTGGAAGTACTAGAGCTATGGTCAAAGTATTTTTCCAGTTAGTCCTGTTAGAGTTCCAAGGAGAAACTGAACTGCAGGGAAAGCAAATAATTACTAAGGACAAGATACTGGCTGAACTAGAGAAACTGAAATTTTGCTAACCTATAAGCTTCTTAATTGAGTGCTAGAGAATTATAAAATTACCCTGTAGTGTGTGAAGTTGAGGAAAGTTTTTATATTTACTTTTCTCCTGATTAATTGCCCCCGATGGTGTTAGTGTCAAGTGGCTACAGGTGTAACACTTTTAATTAAGAATGACATTATTTCTAGCAGCACAATGTAACCATTTGGTTTTTACTTGTTCCTCCTAAGAGATAAAGAAAGTTCCAAATCCCAAACTTCATTTATATATTAGCTTCTGCTTCTAAAATTTTTAATCCCATTCTGAGTTAGATTATACTTGGCTTATGACTAAAAATATAATTTCGATTTATAGATGAGGTCTAAAGATCCAAGTTGATCCACCTAAAAACACAGATCAGTTTAGGACAGAAACAGAAATCTGGACATAGATAAATAAACTTGTTAAGTTGTAGTGGTGTTTATAAAAGTAGGTGGGCATCCCTTACCATTTGTGGTGAAAAAATAATCTTTGGACTGCAGGGAAGCATTAAAATTACATCCTAGCAACCCACAGAGTTCAGAGGGCACCAATGAAAGATGTGAGCAATGGATGAACTCCTTGTTTATTAACAGAATTTACAGACTTCATTTTAGTTGGCAAAAATACTTCAAAAAATATATACCTAATGCACAAGGAAAACCAAAGAAAGTCAATATAATTGAAGGAGTTCTCAAATTACAATTCTGAAACTTATCCTCTGTAGGGTGCTGCTAACGCTACTATTCATCCTAGAGCAGGCAGTTACCAACACCTTGCCTGCAGTGTCCAGTGTATGTGCTGGTCTGCAATTTTTAGGGTCAATCATGGCCCAGTGTGGAAGGAGCTGCAGCAGTGAAGTCGGAGGAAGTGCTTCTGGAGCTGGTGTGAGCAGTTCTGCCTTCACCATATCTTTCTCCACTCCACCCTTGGCTTTCCTTTTGACTCAGGACCCTTTGGCACCATCAGTGCAAAAATTAGAGTCAAACCTCCAGGTACTAAAATTTTACTGGCCTTATAATCAGCAGTACCCGTGGCTAATGATAGCCATGATTCAACTCAGTAGTGATTCAGTTAGATAACCTTCCCAAACTCTTTACCCACTCCCATCCCACCCCTTCCTTAGCAACCCCCACCCCTGCCACTATCCGAAGCATTTCCATTTGTTTTTACTTCCTGCTCAATCTGCAGGGACAGTTTTACGCAAGTGCCAATGTCTAATGTATAATTATAAAAATGAAATGATACCAAGAATAACAAATTTATAGTCAAGAAAATAAAATTTGCTTTCCTCTCCCACCCAAATCCCAACCCTCAATAGAAAAGACGACAACGGAAGAGAAAACACCCATTTTCAAGTGCCTGCTATTTAGTATGTTGAGGATTCCTGTTAATTGTGGTTGATCCCAGCTACAGAGAAGAGGTGCTTGCCTCAGGGTGGGAGGAAGCCCATCCACTCTCTGACCACACCACCTGGGCACATAAGAGCCACAGGGCATAGCATACCTTTGAGGTGACCCTCAGAGAAGCAGCCTACTGGACAGCAGAGAGCTTGGAATACAGTATAGTGAAGCAAGGTGCTCCTCCCTTCCCCTTCTCACTTCTTCCTCTTCTTCACCTCTCTACCCAACTTCCGCATACCCCATCCTGACCTCTTTGCTTCAGGAGCAGTCGATCCTTGGGTGTGCTAAAGACAAAGGGCTAAAACTCTCACTACTCAATTAAAACAAAACAAGGCAAATAAAAATTAAAATGTGCTTTCAAATACGGAATGAAGTCAAATAAATACATCTGATTTTCTCTTTTTCTTAAATCTAAGTACAATTTCATATCCTACACCCAAAGCTCTATACATTTGGTTTTTATTCTGAATCAAAATGAATTTCCAATAGTGAGGAGAGTAGAGTGAGGGAATGGATATTCCCTCACAAACAGATTAGTGCAGCTGCCACACTGTGAAGAACTAGTCCCACTCTGGGCACCTTGGGACATGACTAATCCCAGGTGGTTCACAGGCAGATCCTCTGTCACACTCTCTCTGCATCCACACTGGAGCCAGGATGTGGTGCGACGTGGCCGATACTCCAAATCCAACAACCTGCAGTCACCTCCAGGACATGCGGCTCTAACTTTTATCTGAGAAGAATAAAGATACATGGAAATGATACTAAGAAAAAGAATATATTAACATTGCAAAGAATACCCATGACATCTGTGGGCGTGGTTCAATCTTTGTTTCTGAATCAGTATGTAAGCAGATGAGTACAAACTGCTGCACGGAACACAGATCCATCTGCAGTCAGGGGAGACACCAGCCACACTGTCAGCAGAGGCAAGTGCACCAACATCCGATGAGGCCAAATCCTCCACACTAGGGAGTCACAGCAGTACCAGTAAGCCTCACACTGAATCTGTGATTTACCAGGCTTCCCACTGCTCTGCCCTCTGCTTTGAAAAGGTGAAAAGAGAGAGAAGAGGGAATGGTATGGGAACTGACAACTATAGTTCCTCTTAGAGAAGAGTAGAGTCAGTGCTTTGAAAAGGTGAAAAGAGAGAGAAGAGGGGATGGTATGGGAACTGACAACTACAGTTCCTCTTAGAGAAGAGTAGAGTCAGCAGGCATGAGCTTCCGCTTGATATATCATGTTTAGAAACAGGCAGTTCTTTAAAGACAGAAAAGAAATGGAATCTCAGAAGGTTTTCACCTGAAAGGATGATAAGTCATTTCATTCAGTGTAGGATGATTAGTCTAGAGTCTGGAACTCTTAAGTTTTACATACCTGAGTGCTTGTCTGTGAGGGCTGATCCAGCCAGCCTTTGGCAAAGAATGGTGTAACTTTCCTCCACCTTCTGTGAAATAAAACCCATAGGTGTTTTACTCAAACGTCATGAAAACAAAGCAAAACAAAAACTTCTGAAGACAGAAAAGCAGCCCTTTTTACATTACAGGTACAAGCCCCCAAATTTCAAAAATATTAACTTCATCATTAAAAATTTCATTAGTGGGAAAAAAAAGTAAATTTCATTCCTTTTACCAATTTCTCCACTGAACGAATAACTTAGTATTTTCCCATGTAAAAAGAAAGTAGAGGTGGTAACCATAAATGCAATTCTCCCACCCCCAAGAGCCACCCTGGACATGGTCCCGTCATCGTGTGCATGAGCTATAGTCATGCAGCACATAAAGACACGGCGGCCTGCATACATGATGATGGTCCTTTAAGATTATTATGGGCGGGGCATGGTGGCTCGAGCCTGTAATCCCAGCACTTTGGGAGGCTGAGGCAGGTGGAACACCTGAGGTCAGGAGTTCCAGACCAGCCTGGCCAACATGGTGAAATCCTGTCCCTACTAAAAATACAAAAATTAGGTGGGGCTGGGTGCGGTGGCTCACGCCTGTAATCCCAGCACTTTGGGAGGCTGAGGCAGGTGGATCACAAGGTCAGGAGATCAAGACCATCCAGGCTAACATGGTGAAACCCCATCTCTACTAAAAATACAAAAAATTAGCCGGACATGGTGGCAGGCGCCTGTAGTCCCAGCTACTGGGGAAGCTGAGGCAGGAGAATGGTGTGAACCCGGGAGGCTGAGCTTGCAGTGAGCAGAGATCATGCCACTGCACTCCAGCCTGGGCGACAGAGCAAAACTCCGTCTCAAAAAATATATATAAATAAATAAAAAGAAAAAAATTAGCTGGGCGTGGTGGTGGGCACCTATAATCCCAGCTACTCGGGAAGCTGAGGCAGGAGAATCGCTTGAACCCGGGAGGCAGAGGTTTCCGTGAGCCGAGATTGCACCATTGCACTCCAGCCCAGGTGACAAACCAAGACTCCATTTAAAAAAAAAAAAAAATTTTATCCGGGCATGGTGGTGGCGCCTGTAGTCCCAGCTCCTTGGGAGGTCAAGGCAGGAGAATCACTTGAACCTGGGAGGCAGAGGTTGCAGTGAGCCGAAATAGCGCCACTGCACTCCAGCCTGGGTGACAGAGCAAGACTGTCTCAAAAAAAAAAAGAAAAAAAAGAAAAAAAAGATTATTATGTGGCACATGTAGAAATCTGGTGTGTGGCACTTAATAACGGCATTGCTGATCAGGTAGGGGAAATGACTAATATTCAGTAATAGTGTTGAGAGATTTGGCTTTCCATATGAAAAAATCTATGTAAATAAAAATATATTCTATCTAGGTTTGTGTACATACACTCTGTGAAGTTCACACAAAGATAAAAATGTCTAATGATGAATTTCTCAGAATATATCATCATTGCTAAGCAACAGATGACTGTATATAAGAACCGACCTGTCCTCAGTGGGCTTGTCGGTATCTCATCAGCTACAGAATGATACTACGTAAAATAAGTAACATGAAGAGGGAAAAATCAATTATATGAAGGTAAAAGAGAAACTAAGGGAGACCAGTCTTTAACTCAAAGGCTAAGGATACTTAAATCTATCCCTCAAGTCTCTGGAGTAAATGATGTCATGAGGAAAATGTTTGGGCTCTGGAAGCTGTGTTTTCTGATGGCAAACTTTTTTTTTTTTTTTTGAGACGGAGTCTCGCTCTGTCACCCAGGTTGGAGTGCAGTGGCGTGATCTCAGCTCACTGCAGGCTCCACCTCCCAGGTTCATGCCATTCTTCTGCCTCAGCCTCCTGAGTAGCTGGGACTACAGGCGCCCACCACCACGCCCGGCTAATTTTTTGTATTTTTAGTAGAGACGGGGTTTCACCGTTGTTAGCAAGGATGGTCTCGATCTCCTGACCTCGTGATCTGCCTGCCTTGGCCTCTCAAAGTGCTGGGATTACAGGCGTGAGCCACTGCACCCTGCCTCTGATGGAAAACTTTAAGATAGGTTTTTCTCTTGGAAATTGCCACATAAGTCAGTTTTGCAATAGTGACATCTTCAATTACCAATCTACAAAAATCCCATTCATGACCATGTTTTTAGATTACAGGAGCCACTGAAGCCAATTTCTATCTGTCATAGGATTTGGGAAGCTGCCAGTGTCACCTAATGAGTCACAGATAATAGGCTACAGAAAGTTACAGCATTTCTCAGCCTAGATTCATAACTACACAAACCCCACCTATCTCATCTTCTTGTTCATGTCTGACAGAGGCCAGTCAACTACCCAAAGCATTTTAGGTTCTTAAACTTAGAAACCCATACAAACACACAGTTTATAGAACTACAACTTTTTCTGCTCTTGTGATAGTCAAAAGATAAACAATGCCGACTGGGCGTGGTGGCTCACATCTGTAATCCCAGCACTTTGGGAGGCCGAGGCATGCGGATCACGAGGTCAGGAAATCGAGACCATCCTGGCTAACACGGTGAAACCCTGTCTCTACTAAAAATACAAAAAATCAGCCGGGCATGGTGGCAGGTGCCTGTAGTCCCCGCTGCTTGGGAGGCTGAGGCGGGAGAATCGTGTGAACCTGGAAGGCAGAGCTTGCAGTGAGCTGAGATCACGCCACTGCACTCCAGCCTGGGTGACAGACTGAGACTCTGTCTCAAAAAAAAAAAAAAAAGAAAAGAAAAAGAAAAAAGAAAGAAAGAAAAAGATAAACAATGCCAATCTCAACTTTTTACCCAGGCCTATTCATGGATAATAGTCAAAGAAATCTAGAACCTGAACAAGTTTATTGACATCAGCATTTTGATCACCCTATTCTTCCCCTCTGCTAAATGTTTCTTACAACCAAGTCCTATGGATATGGAAGTATGAGGTACCTTTAAGTGTTCAAGGTCAGCCTCTATCTTATGAATGTACTCCATGATCTGGCTCTGCGAATCTGCACAAGAGGAGGGACTCTGGATCTCAAAACAGGAATCCTCCATAGCTCCCCAGCGCTGCTGGACCAGAAATTCGGGGGTGAATGGTGAAATTGCCCCATCTGAGTGAGTGTTCTGAGGAGAATGTTGCTGCTGGTGGGTGGATTCCACAGCAGGGATGCCTGTCATGGGCTGCAGGGTAAGTGAGGAAGCAACCTCCTCATCTGTGGAACTCTCCTGCACTGGGTCATAGCCATCAAGGATCAAATAGTTTCCTACGGATAGAGACAGAATAGTTTGATAAGACCAGTGCTGCCATTAGAAAACAGAAATAGCATAGTGTGCTGCCAACTTCAACTTGAAAAGTTATTAACAGAGGGAAAAGCCATTAATTTCTGAATTTAGTTTCAGGTACATCAGAATTTCCTCACTTCAGATGAAAGCTAAACCCTGCAAACTTTCATGGTAATTTCCAAAAAATTTCATTTCAAAAGTTTAAAGCTGGAAACTACAGTGCCTAAATGATCTTGCCACCACTTCCCCTGCCAAACGCCTCTCTTGCCCCATCTCCTGCCATTGTCTCCCTCATCCAGTGTTCAATCACCACAAAAAGCTTGCTCTTTGACGCAAAGCCTCTGCCCCACTCTGCTCTCTGCTGGAATAGTCTGCTCCCAGGTACCCACCTGGCTTTATTCCCTCATTTCACTGAGGTCTCTGCTCAAATGCTACCTCATCAGAGGTCCCATTCCCTGATCACCCTGTTTGCCTTCATTACTCTCTGTCCCCTCAGTCTGACTTATGTTTCTTCCTAATACTTCCTGAAGTCTATTTATTTGTTTACTTATTTACCATCCTTCTTTCCCCTAGCTTCATGAGAAGACGGGATTTTTCTGTTTTATTCACTGCTATATCTCCCAGCACCTACGATAAGGTCTGGTACAGAGTAGATTCAGTATTTATCAAATGAAGGAATAAATATTGCACATGTGTGAACACACACACACACACACCTGGATACCAACACAACATCCATTTCAAAATACAGGACAGTTAACAATGATCAAAATCAAAATCAAAGTTTAAGTGTGAAAGATACTTGCCTGAGATGCGTAAATTAACATCCTTCTCTTCCTTGTTAACTGCTCCATCACCTTCTGATGGATTCTCATCACTATGTGCTTCACGGGCATCAAAAAAGTGCTCTCCACTGTCATCAAGACCCCCTTCTGGCTCCATGGTAGGCATCTCTGGGGTCATAATCATGTGGTCCATTACTAAAATGTTACTTGCCTGGCTATCCTGGGGTGCCAGTCCCACTGAATCCCGTGGAGCAGAAGATTCAGTTGAAGTCCGTGGACTGTAACAAGTTGCAATGTCACCAGTTCCAGTTCTAAAGGGCATATGTCTTTCACCAGAATGATAGGCCTTAATATTTTCAGAGCTCTGGATGACACTGTCTGTCTGCGGCCCCTGAGAGGCTGTCCTATATCTTGGGAAATGTTGCCAGTCTTCCTGAGTGCTCTTCTCAGTCAAACCTAGCTGTTGCACCAGCAACTGCTTCAACAAACCCACTAAACAATTTAGGAAGGAGGGGGGAAAAAACATATTCACAACTATAACCTCAGGCTGCAAGAATTAAATTAGCTGACTTACCAATTATCTTTAAAAGTATCTTTTAATGACATATTAAAATGTTAATTATTAATTTCATACAATCATTTTATTTCATACAATCATTTTCCATTTTGTTTTGAAGATGAAATAAAGCACCATCTTTTAGAGAAGATTTAACGGTAAACTAAACTTGAAAAGATCTAAGCATTCTGAATAGGGAGATACTCCTATTTAGAACTCCTGAATAACCAATATCATGCCTCTATTTTTTCTTCTATATAACTAGAATAATACCCTAAAGGTACTTCTTAAGAATGTTGACAGGCTGTGTTAAGCTAGACAGAAAAAGCTAAAAGTTCTGCTTTTTCCAGATCCAGACACTATATGCATATTATTTCCTCTAATTTTATGAGATACATACATTTACTGAAAATAAGAACCAATTTAATTTTGAATGGGCCAAGTGTATGCTATGAGGTCACCCAGACAATGATACAGTTATTGGGACAATGTTAGTCAAACCATCAGAAATTATTAAGACTGTTAATTCAGGAGAATGTATAAAAAATATCGTAGGTTTTAAATAACCAATTCTCTGCTCTCATCACTAGCTTAATGTCTGTCATGTTTCTTTAGGCAACAGGTTCCACTTAGGTCTCTCATCCTCTGTCCTTCTGCTCTACAATCACTTCCTGAGAGATGCTAGGAAGTCTCATGGCTCTGATGCTCACATCTCTATCTCTTCCTAACCTCTCTCTAAAGTTGCACTCCTAAAACTCTAACTTCCTGCTAGTTACTCACTCTTTAGTGTTTTGTCATTCATTATCTTAATCTTCACATGCTTTAAAACTGAGCCTATAATTCTACCAAATCAAAAAAAAGAAAAAAGAAAGTACAATGGAAGGAGGTGGGGGAAGCAGTGGTAGTCCTTTTCTGACTCTTATTTCTGACTAGATTAATGAAATTATCTCTAAATATTCCCTTTCCTTTGAGCTCACATTCAAACAAGTCAATTATTTTAAGCATTAGATGACTTTTCAGTTTCTTCTTATTCCTTTTGATAACATTCTAGTCCACACTCTTTTAGTCTCAGGCCAGACTATTATAATAGCTTATTTAGTAAGTACACCATTCCATACCTCTTTCCATTCAAATCCTTCCACAGCTCTCAGCCAGATTAATCTTTTTTCATACCTTTAGTCACACACTGGTTTAAAAATTTCAAATGGTTCTCCCCAGCCAGAGAAATTGTTTTCAGCCTTTTTCCCATCTCAGTACAACTGAGAGATATGCTATCCTCCCATTGTAACAGTGATTCTGAACCAGGCAGGGGGGCAGGGAGCTAACAGAGTGGTGTGTGTGTGTGTGTGTGTGTGTCTGTGGCATGGGCAACTGTAGAGAATACTATAATCTCCACAATAGAACTAGAAGAATAAGTGGAGTTTGATAAATCCACATACTTTAGGGATGGTACATCAGTGCCATACTTAGTAAGTATCTGTAATAAGTTATGAATAAAACTTACAATTTCTTAGTGCATCCAATGCCCACCGTTCTTCTGAGACAGGCAGGTGTGAATCTGGGATTGCGATTTGATAATCTTCTCCAACTTCCTTTAGTGTCCCATCTGTATGTTGTTCCTTTGCAAACTGTCTCTCAGCCACAAACAGATCACGTACCTCTGATTTCCCAGAGGTACTCAGTGAATGAGACTGAGGTTTCGACGACATTAAGGTAGATTCTAATCCCAAATCTCTGTCTGTCCAATGGAATAGAAAAGGTAGACTATATCTAAACAAAGCTTTTAACTTTTAACATGAAACATTCAGGAAGAATCAGAAAAACAACAAAAAAAACAACCCATAAACTACAGAGATCATCTGTTAAGCAAAATATACAGCACTTAGAGCAGTGTTATACTGACACACAGAAGGCTCAAAAGCAAAGTTTGTTAAACTGATCTCTGATGCTGGAACCTGCATAAACCAAACAGTATTAAAGTTTCTTTGCATTTTATTTTATTTTATTTTATTTCTTTCATTTATTTATTTATTTATTTATTTATTTTTGGTGTTTCAGTCTTGTTGCCCAGGCTGGAGTGCAATGGCACGATCTCGGCTCACTGTAACCTCCGCCTCCTGGGTTCAAGCAATTCTCCCCGCCTCAGCTTCCCAAGTAGCTGGGATTACAGGCACCCACCACCACACCTGGCTAATTTTTGTATTTTTTAGTAGAGACAGGGTTTGGTCAGATCGGCCTCTAACTCCTGGCCTCAGGTGATACGCCTATCTCGACCTCCCAAAGCGCTGGGATTACAGGCATGAGCCACCGCATCCAGCCAGCCTTTTAATAGATAATAGAGCACATTCTCCATTGAACTTTTCAGAAAAGTGTACCTGGACTCTGCAAACCAGTGACTGAAATGCCATGCTGTTCCTCTTTTAATTTTGAAGGATCTTCTTCATCATTATCTCCTCTGTAGAGGAAAAAAAAAAAAAAAAATCTTTTACCTTCCTGAGGTATCTAAACATCATTGCAACAAAAGGTAATAATTATCCTAGTCTTTTCCGACCCAAAACATAAAATAAGTCCTACTACAATGCAAAGGAACACTCACTCGCCACGTGTTGACTGTGGTAATGGAATTGGCTTTGTGGATTGCTCCTTCACTGATGCAGCCATCCGACAGATTAGGTCCTGCCAGCTTCAGAAAGTTGGAAAGAAATCCAAAATACAAAAAAGAAACAACAAAAGAAATATCCTTTAAATATACTCAGAAAGCAAAACTAAACAAAACCAAATCAACCAACAACAACAACAACAACAAAAAACCCACTCTGCCAGAGAATATCTTTATTTTGGCAACACACTATTAAGGTGAGAGTCCAAAACTATACCTTAAGAAAAATCTATGGACACATTACCCATTAAAAAAACTTCACTTGACATTTTGCATAATTTTTTCTTTAGGAAATAAACTTTCAGAATAGAATCAAAATGAAAGGCATCAATCTAAAAAAGAACAAGTTCATAGTAGAACGTCTCTAAAAGAGTACAGAGGAAGTGCTTGGTTTCCATACATTATAAAAACAAAGTTAAGTTTATGGAATATTATGCTTGGGATAATGAAAATATTAGCTATAGCAAGGTAGCCATATCTGATACATACACAGTCTTTTCAGAAACTGTCTGTGCCACCAGTTCATAAATCTGAGCTCCATTGTCTGACATGGAAATGACGAATAAAGCTTTGTTATCTGGAAAAAACAAGACAAGATTACTCTAACACTACAACCTGGGGAGGCCATGAGGGATGTTTTTAGGGTCTTGAAATAGTCTGCCCCTTAAACTAGATAAAGGTTACATAAATTTACTTTAAAATTCATCAAGATATACCCTTAAAATTTGTGCAACTTACCATATTAACATATTTATTGTACTGTATTTATTGTACTTCAATAAAACAAAGATTATACGAATTAGCACTAATTCCACAATAATTTACTAGAAACTTCACTAAAAGCATGTCAAAAATCCGAATTACTGGCCAGGCACGGTGGCTCACACCTGTAATCCCAGTACTTTAGGAGGCCGAGGCAGGTGGACTGCTTTGAGCTCAGGATTTCGAGACCAGCCTGGGCAGCATGGTGAAACCCTGCCTCTACAAAAAACAAAAAAATTAGCCAGGCCATGGTGGTGCATGCCTGTAGTCCCAGCTACTCAGGAGACTGAGGTTGAAGAACTGCTTGAGCCTGGGATGCGGAGGTTGCAGTGTGCCAAGGTTGCACCACTGCACTCCAGCCTGGGTGACAGGGTGGGACCCTCGTCTCAAAAGAAAAAAAATAAATAAATCCAAATTACCAAATTAAATGCTATTACTCTTTTGCATTTATTTTGAACTGTACTTTTGCTAAGTTGTTAGTTAATAATATTCAGTGAGTAGTGGAGAAAATAGGTCACAAATTTATTTTGCCACCATGAAACTAACAAGTTTTAAAAGGGACCCCGTTGTTAACAGAGTTAAAATATAACTTGCCAGTCAAATTTGATTTTTAATCAGTACTACATCCATCTCTTCAGTTTTTGATTTTTTTCTCACCAAATCAAAAAACATACCACCCTAAATGAAAGGCTTTTCATTGGGATCTATCAATGATTTCAACATAAAGAACCAAAGTAATAGCATAAAAATTTTCAAATGCAGAAAACCGTTCACAGAATTGAGACACCCTAAATAACTTTGGGGCATACACTCTTAGGTCTCTTTCTAAGCAGTAAATTTCATGTAATTTGCTTAAGAATATAAAAATAGCAAGACTCTATGCCACTTGTGTTATTTAAACAGCACTGAGTATCTTATGCAACTTCACAATGAATCTGGAAATTAGTATCCTTCAGTGGACATACTCGCCTGTTGCCACTTGTCGAACCAACACTGTACTCAACTTAATGACAGGGCTAAACGTGTGTTTGCTATCAGCTGTAGATGCCAGAATCTTACTATGACACCTCAAAACCAGTCTATCATCCTGCTTTTGTAACAATACAAGAATGTCTTCCAGCAGCAATGTGTATAAATCTAGAAATAAAAGTGCAGAAAAAAATGGTAAGTACAGAAATGGAGACGCGTTTGATTAACTTTATAATGATTCAACAGAGGAATTCTATTTCTGTTAGAGCTACAAAATTTTAAAAATTGACTTGTATATTATCTTTTAAAATTTCATTTTCAATAATTCATTTTTATTGTATTTCACTGAAGTGTCAATCTGTGACCAAAAGGAAATAAAAAACAACAAGCTGGGTGTGGTGGTGTGGGCCTATAGTCCTGGCTACTAGGGAGGCTAAGGCAGGAGGATCCCTTAAGCCCAGGAGTTCGAGGCAGCAGTGCACCATGACTGCATCTGTGAATAGCCACTGCATTCCAGCCTGGGCAACACAGAAAGATCTTGTTTCTGAAAAAACAAAAACGGTTCCTCATCACAGACAGTTTAAGATGTACTGGTCTAAAGAAAGCTTACAAAGCATACAGAGACTCACTAGAATATAAGAATGATGGAAATAGGACTAAATCAGTTCTCTGCTACATTCCTAAATGAATATTTAACACATCTTACATATAATGAAATAACACAAGCAGATCTACAAATGTACCAATAACACAAGGTAGCACTGCAAACTGCTGAGAGAATGGTTCTCTCCTCTTCCCTTTGTCATAGGAAACTTTCCTATTCCTTCCCTTTAGCCACTCTCCCCAGAACTAACAGACAATATCAGACCTACCAATAGTTTTATCTCTATTCACCTTCCAAACCAATGGCCCTTCATGAATCATCTTCCTTTTTGTTAAATCCAAATTCTGGCAAAATAAAGAAAATCATGCACAAATAATTTCCAAGCACTCAGTAACATGATATTCTATATAATACAGTCTCTTTTTAAGAAATTTTTAATATAAAATACACCATTTACATTCAATTATCATTATTGCTATTTGTCAGTTCTTGAAAACGGCACAAAGGCCATATTAAAGTAATCTGCATACAATTTTCTAAAAGGGAAAAGGTATCTTGCAGAAAAACATTCAGGAGTACTATCTTCCAAACCTCACTCTAAACAGATGATAACAGATTATGAAGATCAAGTTACAAGCATTCCCCCACTAGATTCTCAATGTATCCTTTAATTTTTCTGTGAATAACTGGATGAGCATGGTACATATGCTTGTCTATAAGAAAGTGGCTTCTGAGTTCCAAGGCTCTAATTTCAAAGAAAGTTCTAAGAACTAGTACTCATGAAAAGTCCAGGTACTACTCAGGCTTGGTCTAAATATTAACAACTTATTAGTAAGAGAATCATCTTTTAGTATTAGCAGCTCTAGAACACTCTCATTCTTTGGAAGCTAAGGGGAATAAGCACATTTACATGCTTGTTGATAAAGTATTAATATATGACATAAAAGTCTATTTTAACAGCCACCAAATAAATCTGCCAAAACCACCACCTAGTGAAATGGTACAAAAAGACTTAAAATCCGAAAAAGTTAACACATAAGCTCACATACTAGAAGTGGCAATTAGTAAATATTTTACTATCGTTCCTATAATGGTTCCAACTTTTATGCTTTTGAAGAGCCTCATGAGAAAATAATATGTTATCTTGTGTTATTAAATGATCTGGAAAGTTACCATAGTAAACAGTCCTACCCTTATTTAAACTACAGAACACAGGCTGGGCGTGGTGGCTCCTGCCTGTAATCCCCACACTGTGGGAGGCTGAGAAAAGAGCGCTTGAGCCCAGGAATTCTGGACCAGCCTGACAACATAGCGAGACCTTGTCTTTACAAAACATAGAAGTAGCTGGGCATGGTTGCATATACCTATAGTCCTAGCTGCTAGGGAGGCTGAGGTGGGTGGACTGCCTGAGTCCAGGAGGCCAAGGCTGCAGTGAGCCAAGATTGCACCACTGCATTCCAGCCTGGGCAACAGAACGAGACCCTGTCTGAAACAAACAAACTACAGAACACAATAAAATTAAATTTTATAATAATTAGTGTCCCTTAGTCTCCTGCCAATTGCTGTCATGTAATATTACAGTTTCATGCAAGATATTCCTCTAATCAAAGACTAATTTTCATACAGATCAGGCATTTAAAAGGCAGCAAAAAAATCATAAATACAGATAATCTACGATACAAGAACTCCTTCAGGTGATGTATATTCCCACTGAGATGTTAATTACCTGCCAGATCTTTAGCAAATTTTATTTTATTTTTTAAATTATGATTAGACCATCTCTCACCCTGAGCTCTTCAACATTTGGGTACTCTGACAACTTCAGGCTGGAGGTATCAAGGCGACGCTGATAATCTTCTAGGCGCTGAAAATTGGGCAGGGTGGAACGAAGGTTAGTGCTTTGGTCATTAATGACCTATTTCTGAATCAAACTTGGCATTTAAAATCTCCATTTTGGCCAGACGCAGTGGCTCACGCCTGTAATCACAGCACTTTGGGAGGCTGAGGTGGGTGGATCACGAGGTTAGGAGATCATGACCATCCTGACTAACACAGTGAAACCCCATCTCTACTAAAAATACAAAAAATTAGCTGGGCGTGGTGGCGGGCGCCTGTGGTCCCAGTCACTTGGGAGGCTGAGGCAGAGGAATGGCACAAACCCGGGAGGCGGAGCTTGCAGTGAGCCGAGATCGCACCACTGCAGTCCAGCCTGGGCAACAGAGCGAGACTCCGTCTCAAAAAAAAAAAAAAAAAAAATCTCCATTTTACTGAGCTCTTTGCAACGCTAGACAGGACTGAAAACTCACTCTCTTCCCGTGGCTTTGGTGATACTATACTCTCCTAGTTTTCCTCCTACCTCTTTGGCTTTTCTTTCTCAATCTTCTTTTCAAAGTCATTAGTCTCTTATTAGCTTATATTTATTTTCTGAATACGTAAATCATGCACACAGTACAAAATTCAGATGGTGATATAAGGCAAAAAATAAAAAGTCTCCGTCTAACCTTGTCCTATTGCCCCATCCCCCTCAATTTTCCCTAAAGAAGCAATCACTAATATCCATTTCTTGGGTAGCCTTTGAGAAAAATTCTATGCAAATAGATATGTATTTATTTATATATGTATATATAAGTATGCTTGTCTTTGTGCATGTTGTGTGTATATGTCCTTTTTTAAAACAAGATATGGTAGCATAATATATTCATATATGCATTCCTTTGGTATTCCTATATGTATTCCTCATTGAAATGGTAGAATACGTTCATATAGGTATTCCCCCACGTGTGTGTGTGTGTGTGTGTGGTGTATGACTTATATCTTGGGGTTGTTCCACATTAGCACATATAGAGAGTTATTTCATTTTTTTATAAATGACTACAGGATATAAAACTCTGTAAATAAATTATAATTTATTTCATTACGCCTTACTGATGGGCATTTAAGTTACTTCAACTCTTCTATAACAAACAATACTGTAATAAAGTGGACGTAAATATATGTCTTTGTACATCCATGTAGGGTATCTGTAGGATAAACTTCCAGTACTGTTGGATCAAAGGGTATGTACATTCCCCCTCAAAATCATTTCCAAATACATGGAAAAGTCTGAGTGAGCATAGTGAACACCTATATATTACCATCTATATTCTACAATTAACATTTGCTGTATTTGTTTTATCATGTATCTATTTATTCATCCGTCTATCCATCAGTCCATCTTATTTTTTGGATGCATTTCAAAATAAATTACAGACATAAGTACACTTTACCTCTAAACATTTAAACATCTATATAGTTCTTTTTAAAAAAGTAAAATTTGCATACAGTAGAACACACATTTTAAGTGTGTGTTCCATGAAGTTTGACAAGTGCTTATACATTTGTGTAACCTAAACTTCTATCAAGATAGAAAATTTTACCATCACCCCAGAAAGTTTCCTCATACTTCTTCCCAGTTAATTTCTACCTCCACATCCCCAGTGGCAACCAGTTTTCTGGTTTTTTCCTACCATAGAATAGTTTAGTCTCTCTTAGAAGTTCATATAAATAGAATCATAGATATGTACTCTTTTGCATCTGTTTTTTTTCCACTCAGCATGTTTGTGAGATTCATCCATGTTGTGTGCCTTAGTGGTACATTCCTTTTTTATCACTCAGGGCATTCTATTTTATAACTATACCACAGTTGGTTTCTCCATTCTGTTGATAAATTCTAGCTTTTCGCTATTATGAATAAAGTTGCTATAAGCATTCTTGTCTAAGTCTGTTTGTGGGTATATCTTTATCTTCAGATGAAGATATATTTTATTATTCAGAAAATCTAGGTCCATTTTCTTATGATTGGCGTTCCTACTAAAGTTAGTTAATTTGTTATGTGTCATTCCCAGCAGGCACAATGGATAACCAGCCTGAGTATGCCAGCTCATCTATACCAGGGGTCTGCAAAGTTTTTAGTAAAATGTCAGTTAGGCTTTGCAGGCCATATAATCTCTCTCACAGTTATTCAGCTCCACTGTTTTGGAACAAAAGTAGCCACAGATAATACATAAATGAACAGGCTCTGTGTAGTAAAGAACTCTAATATGGTTCATTTCTCTTGAGCAAATCACTAGGAACAGAACTGCTGAGTCAAAAGATAGATATAAGGGTACCTACAGAGTTTTAATTTAGATAAATATTGCTATATAACCCTCTGGGGTTTTATCATTTTATACTCTGAACAGCACAGCTGAAAGTACTAGTTTTCCTACAGCCTCACCAAGAGAGTTGTAATCATACTTAGCTCCAAAGAAACTACATCCATCTTCATGGATTCAATCAGCCCCTGTATGCTCACAATCTTAAATTTTTATCTTCAACATGGTGCTCTTAGAGGTGGACCCTTATAGCTAACTGCTTACTGTATATGTCTACCTGATATCCCAACGTGACCTCATCATCTTCCCCACAAATGTGGGGCTTCTCCACTCATCCTCTCCATCCAAATATGCAATCCAGAAACCTGGGGGTTTATTCTTGACATCACTTTTCCTTCAAATCCTTCTTCAAATCAGTCATCAAGTCCTGTCAATTTTACCTTCTAAATACTTCTCCAACTTCTCTAAGCTGCCATCATCTATCCTAGATTGCTGCAAGAGGTTAATAAATGGGCTCTTTCATCCACTACCCTTCTTCAACTCATTCTCCATAGAGCAGTAGGGGTGATACTTATATAATGAAAATCTGAACACTATATTCTTCCTTGTCTATGCTGAATTCCTACTGCTCTTAAGAATAAAAATCAAAATCTTTAACCTGATCTCTAGGGCCTTTATGAGTTGGCCTTGGTCTACTTTACCTCATTTTATGCCACTCTGATTTTGCTTTTTAGGCATGACCCACACTCATTTAAATTTTCAGTTCCTCCAACAGACCATGCTTTCTTTTTCCGTCAGGACTTTGGTATACATTGCCTCTACCTCTAGGGTTGCACCCTTCAGATTGTTTTGGTTCACTTCCACTCATCCTTCAGAGCTTGGCTCAAGTGTCAATTCCTCAAGAAAATTTTCTCTAATAGGTACCACCTAACATCCCCAAACTAAGGTAGGCCCCATAGTTATATATCATAGCATCTTGAAATTATCCTTGATAGCTGCTATCACAACTGATACAAAATATTTGCACTATAATCCTGTTAAATGCCTTTCTATTCTCCTAGCAAACGAGCTCAGTGTGGGCAGATATTGCGCTCATTTTCTCAACTACTCTGTACCCTCTGCCCAGCATACAGTAGATGTTCTATAAATATCTGCTGAATGAAGAGATAAATGAAAGAGCAAACAAGCAGCTTGAGATGTTCCAAAAAGTCAAATACGACTCCGATACTCTATCACAGATTGATCTTGACCTGCCTACTATGTGAACAGTAAACAAATGTTCTCCCTGTCCATTAGGTAATGATAGTTTTAACAACTATTTCACAGATTCCAGGTAATATTAATTAAATGTTCTCCCAATGTCATCCTGTACCTTCTTGTTTTCCTTTTTTACCTGCTTGTTTTCTGCCTCCTTGACAGCCTGATTTACATAATTTAAGATCTGACGACAGTGATCTGCAGCTTTCTTCACCTTCTCCCTTTCTGTTGGCCATTCTAAACATGGGAAAGAAATCCAAAATGTAAAAGAGAAGAAATAAGCAAAAAACCACAAAATATATGTAAATGAGATTTCATTTCATTTCAATACTTTTAAGAGCATATTAAGACCTTGAAGATTTTTGTACCAGCTTAAAGCCTCTGTCAGAGTCTCAATTCAAGCAGTCTTTGGACAAGTAAAACTTCTTATAACAGGACTTTAAAACATAAATTCTAATCTTTAAAAAGAAATCACAGTACAGAACCCGAAATCCAAGAAGAGATGCTTTACATGGAGTACCAGGACCACTATACTACACACTCCAGAAGGGCAGGTCTCATTTACTTTGTAAACAATATAAATGGAAATCCCTTCTCCCCCTAGAATTTCACAGTGCATAGCCTACATAATTATGTCCAGTGAACTTGTTAAACAAAATTTTTTAATAACACAATTCAAAATAATTCCAAAACAAGTTTCTTTGAATTTGAGATTATATTTAAAGAAAGAAAATAGATTACAACATTAAAAGAAGATGAAATTCATCAAAATGTATTGAGGCGGCAAGCCAAGGTGGCTCATGCCTGTAATCCTAGCACTTTGGGAGGCCAAGGCAGGCGGACGGCCTGAGATCAGGAGTTCGAGACCAGTCTGGCCAATATGGTGAAACCTTGTTTCTACTAAAAATACAAAAAACTTAGCCAGGTGTGGTGGCATGCACCTGTAATCCCAGCTACCCGGGAGGCTGAGGCAGGGGAATTGCTTGAACCCGGAAGGTGGAGGTTGCAGTGAGCCGAGATTGTGCCACTGCACTCCAGCCTGGGCGACAGAGTGAGACTCCGTCTCAAACAAAACAAAACAAAACAAAACAAAACAAAACAAAACAAAACAAAACATACTGAGGCTATGTCATGTCTATAATACATAGAAGACCAAAATCAGAACATTCAAAATTGTAATCCTCCAAACCACAGTCCAACTACACTGAGCAGATATATTAAAGTGTAAAAATAAATGCGTATGAGTGTAAACCACTTTTGTTACCAGGTACCATAATTTAAAATTTCCTGGTTATGCATTCAAATTCTCAGGCACAAGAAACAAGATTTCAGTTGCATTAAATTATTAATGAGAGCTAAGTATAAGAACCTAAAGCTCAACTGAGAAACAGATTCACTTCATGTTTCAAAACGGGAGAGTTGGAATTACACCACGTTGATTTGGCTTAATAAAAGTTATAGATAGATATCCATGAAACATCTCTTCAGCCAAGGATGAACCTTCTTCAAAGCAAAAATGATGTAGGCTAGAACAAGGATGGTCGAACCAGATAACTTTACACTTTGCAGGCCAAATGGGCACCGATAAAACTACTCGACTCTGCTGTTATAATGTAAGAGCAATCAGGGACAGTACATAAACAGATGACCACGGCTGCGCTCCAATAAAACTTTATTTACGAAAACAGACAGTGACCATGACTTGGTCTATGATGCATCGTTTGATATACCCTGTGCTAAAGCTACTAATGGAGTACATTATATCAAATAGCCCGAAGAAGGCTAGATTATATCTTGTTAGAAAATCTTGGCTGGGCATGGTGACTCATGCCTATAATCATAGCACTTTGGGATGTGGGAGGACTGCTTGAGGCCAGGAGTTTGAGACCAGCCTGAGCAACATAGTGAGACCCTTGCTAAAAAAAAAAAAAAAAGCCAGGTGTGGTGGTGTACACCTGTAGTCCCAGCTGTTCACGAAGCTGAGGTGGAAGGAATGCCTGAGCCCAGGAGTTTGAGGCTGCAGGAAACTATGATTGGGCCACTGCACTCCAGCCTGCACGACTGAGTGAGACCCTGTCTCAAAAAAAAAAAAAAAAAAGAAAAAGAAAATCTTGCCGTACTATTTGGAAATCCAACTCCATTCAGAATGCTGTAAGATATTATTTACAGGATATTGGGTGTTTTGTTGTTGTTGTTCTTAAGCTTTTTATTTCAGTGAAAATGTTGTACCTGTGTATTTGGCAATATTATCCAACAGAAGTGGGTACTTAGTAAGCCTTTGCATTTGAGTGGGAATAATATCCTTCAGTTGAAGACGACGACACAGTGGATTACTTTCAGCATCCTAAAATTAAATTGAAATAAGTGAATCTGTAATTCTTATTAGAACTTATACATGTACCATGTATTCACCATAAGGGTTTAATGCATCACAGTTCTGGTTATTAAATCAAGATCTTTAAAAAATGCCAAGATATATCGTTTCCACACTATACTTCTGCTTTCTCCTTTAATCACATAATGGGGAAAGGGAGCCTCTATCACTAAATGAATGGCTTTTTTGTTGTCTGTTTAAGAAAGGACTGAAAGCATCCATAAGCAGCTCTACGTATAGCTTCCTTGTGTTAAAACAGTTTTATCTTCACCTATTCAGAAAATCTAGGTCCATTCTCCTATGATTGACATTCCTACCAAAATTGGTTAGCTAATTTGTTATCTGCCATTCCAAGTAGGCACAATAGATAACTAGCCTGAGTATGCCAGCTCTTCTGTACCAATGGTCTGCAAAGTTTTTAGTAAAATGCCAGTTAGTAAATATTTTAGGCTTTGCAGGCCATATAGTCTCTCTCACAACTATTCAGCTCCACTGTTTTGGCATAAATGAATGAACAAGGCTCTGTGCAGTAAAGAACTCTAATATGGCCTCCAAGGTTCCCATCCTCTTGTGTAAATACTCTGTGTAATCCTATGCCCTTGAGTATGAACATTTTGGAATCTGTGAATACAATGGGATATCACACCTATGATTAGGTTGCCACCATATGATTTTGAGATCATAAGAAAGGAAATTATCCTGGCTGGGCCTGACTTCATTAGAGGAGCCTTTAAAACAAATCTGTGTCAGAAAGCCACAAAAAGTCAGAAAGCCTAGAAGAAAGCAAACATCCGCCTCTAAACTGCCTAATGGGGCCATATGGCAGAGATATCTGTGTTCTCTAGGAGTTGAAACTGGTTCCTAGCCAATAGCTAGCAAGATAGGACCTCAGTTATACATTTACAAAGAAATGAACTCTGCTAACAACCAGTGAGCTTAGAAGAGAATCTCGAGCATCAGATGAAAACTGCAGCTCCAGCTGATGCTGTGATCTCAGCCTGGTCAAACTCTCAAGGGAGGATCCTGCTAAACCATAGCCACACACCACAACAACTGTGAGAAATCTGTCAAGTCGCCATGTTTGTGTTTACATAAAACTTTATAAAAACAGGTAACAGACTAGATCTGGTCTGTCGGCCATAGTTTACCAATCCTTAATTCATATACCCCAATGAGTGTGGCTGCTGTTATGTTTTTCCCTGGATAAGCCCATTCTCATGCTTTAACAATTTTCTCTTAATAGAGCATACAGTTGTTTCCTGATAAAAGCCCCGTGGCAATGTGGATTTCTATATTAAGTATTTTAATCCTGACATATATTTTTTATTATTCACCATTCCAAAGTCATTTTTATACCTTCTAGGAATTTAAGAGATAATGTATAGCTTTTAAAAATGTTAACATGGGCCGGGCGCAGTGGCTCACACCTGTAATCCCTTTGGGAGGCCAAGGAGGGCGGATCACTTGAGGTCAGGTGTTCGAGCCCAGCCTGGCCAACATGGTGAAACCCCATCTCTACTAAAAATAGAAAAAATTAGCAGGGCGTGGTGGCGCATGCCTGTAATCCTATCTACTAGGGAGGCTGAGGCAAGAGAATTGCTTGAACCCAGGAGGCAGAGGTTGCAGTGAGCTGAGATCATGCCACTGCACTCCAGCCTGGGCAACAGCAAGACCCTGTCTCAAAAAAAAAAAAAAAAAAAAAAAAAAAAAAGTTAACACAGATGCAATCTTTGTAAAAGTCTTAGTCAGAATTCCCCCAGTTTATCTGATAATTGATAAAAACTTGCCTTATTTTTTTTTCTTACATGACTCACTCAACTCACTTGCACAAAAGTCTGAAATCGAGAATCCTTTTTCTGACGAGACTTGATCATTTCCAGGGCGAAAGGTTGGTTACTGCAAAAGGTAGCAGCAGCATGTTTCAATTTCTCCTCTCCTGGTCCGCTGAACTGTGCCGAGAATGCAAAGAACACAAAAGAGAATGGGATACTGAGCTTATACAAGGCCAAAGTGACAGACAACCAGAATCCTTTCAACATTTCAAGTGACAAAATATACAGAACTGCATATCTATGTGGAATATCAATGGTTCTCCATTAAAAAGGTCTGACCTTGACACAACCAGACCTTTTCTGATCATATTCCAATGTTTTCTTCTTTTTTTCTTTTTGAGACAGTCTTGCTCTGTCACCCAGGCTGGAGTACAATGGCACGATCTTGGCTCACTGCAACCTCTGCCTCTCAGGTTCATGAGATTCTCACCTCTGTCTCCCAAGTAACTGGGACTACAGGCACACGCCACCACACCCAGCTAATTTTTGTATTTTTTAGTAGAGACGGGGTTTCACCATGTTGGCCAGGCTGTTCTCAAACTCCTGACCTCAGGTGATCTGCCCACCTTGGTGTCCCAAAGTGCTGGGATTACAGGTGTGAGCCACTGTGCCCAGTCCCAATGTTTTCTTGCTTGTAGCCTATCACAACCTATTACCTTTCAGTCTACGTTACTTGTAAATTACACAGAAAAGCTGACATTTGGAGAATATAAGATAGAAAATGCCTGACAACTGAGACTAAATTTTCATTTTCTTTTTTTTGTTTTTTTTGAGACAGAGTCTCATTCTGTGGCCCAGGCTGGAGTGTAGTGGCACAATCTCAGCTCACTGCAACCTCTGCCTCCCAGGTTCGAGTGATTCTCCTGCCTCAGCCCCCCAAGTAGTTGGGACTACAGGAGTGCGCCACCATGCCTGGCTAATTTTTTTTTGTATTTTTAGTAGAGACAGGGTTTCACCATGTTGGCCAGGCCAGTCTTGAACTCCTGACCTCAAGTGATCCACCTGCCTTGGCCTCTCAGAGTGCTGGGATTATGGGCATGAGCCACTACACCCGGCCTAAAATTTAATTTTCTTACACCCTGAAACCTTTACAACAACTACTGTCTTACTACTCCGGGAAGCAAATCCTTGGCATACTAGCATTCTTTCTTACTCAGTATAAAACCCACTATGACTATGGGCAGGCCATAACTTTTCTGGGTTGAAACAAAATTAAATCACTGCTGTTTCACCTGTGCAGCAGCTGGAGCTGGCTTGGGGGAGATCAGTGAACTTATGAATTCTTTTGCTAAAAATTATACTTCTCACTAATATTTTTTAATTTGTAAATTTAAGTTTGCATGTGCCATGATTTTAAGATTTCTGATGGTTAAACACCTAAAAAGTGATTCACTAGTAGGTGCTCTTAGAAGTCAAATACACTGTTTTTTAATATAGCCTCTATACTTGTAGATAATTGCTTTATGGTTTACGAAGATGTTTTCCATATAATCTTCCATTTAAAGCCATATTCCCAAAAGTTTGCACATAAAGGCATTTTGTAAAAAGCCCTTCTGTAGCGCATTTGTAGATAAATTCAGAGTATTTTTTCAAGTAGGACACATACAAAGCAATATTTTAATAGGTCACTCCAATTTTGTATTCTTACTCTATGATGAATATGACATTCAACATGTTTAACAATGAGACTGGCAGCATTTTTAGCATGTTAGTCAATCAAAGCACCACCCAATTACAAAGAGCAGCTGGGTTTACCAAAGAAAATAATGCCCCCAATCTCAAGCAGTTCTATGGTAGTTTTTTTTGTTTTTGTTTTTGTTTTTGTTTTGAGATGGAGTTTCGCTCTTGGTGTCCAGGCTGGAGTGCAATGGCTCAATCTCGGCTCACTGCAACCTCCACCTCCCAGGTTCAAGCGATTCTCCTGCCTCAGCTTCCCAAGTAGCTGGGATTACAGGCATGCGCCACCATGCCTGGCTAATTTTGTATTTTTAGCAGAGATGGGGTTTCTCCATGTTGGTCAAGCTGGTCTTAAACTCCTGACCTCAGGTTATCTGCCCCCCTCGGCCTCCCAAAGCGCAGGGATTACAGGCGTGAGCCACTGCGCCCAGCCTCTACAGTAGTTTTACAAGCAGTTTAAGTATAGACGTTCCTTGACTTCTGATGAAGTTATATCCTAATAAAACCACCAAAAATTGAAAATATCTTAAGTTGAAAATGCATTTAATACACGGAACCTACCAAATACCATAGCTTGGCCTAGCCGACCTTAAATGTGCTCAGAACACTTGCATTAGCCTACAGCTGGGCAAAATCATCTAGCAGTATAGTACACTGTAGAGTGGTTGTTTACCCTGTGATCACATGGCTGATCAGGAGCTGTGGCTCACCGCTGCTGCCCAGCATCGAGAGTAACATAACACATATTGCCAAGCTCCGGAAAAGATTAAAATTCAAAATTCAAAGTATGGTTTCTACTGAATGTGTATTACTTTCCCACCACTGTAAAGTAAAAAAACTGCCGAAGTTGGAACCATAGTAAGTCAAGGATTGTCTGTCTATGTAAAGTGATCTTAAGGAAACAATACTGGAAAAATACTTTCCAAAATGATTTTATTTAAACAGCAGGAGTAAAATCTAAAGCCCTATTTATGATTTTTGCTTTTATGATTTCTGGCCAATGCCTACTTCTAAATTAATGCTTTGTATGCGACAGTTACAAACCACCATTCTGCTTTTCCTCAACTTTTTACAGGTACAGGCATACCTCATATTTTTATTGTACTTTGCAGATACTGCATTTTTTACAAATTGAAGGTTTGTGGCATCCCTCAGCAAGTCTGTTGGTGCCATTTTTCCAAAACCATGTGCTCATGTCATGTCTCTGTGCCACATTTTGGTAGTTCTCATAATAGTTTAAGCTTTTTCATTTTACTCTATCTGTTATGGTGATCTGTGATCAGTGATCTTTGATGTTACTATTTATTGTTTTGGGGCACCATGAACTACACCCACATATGGTGGCAAACCTAATGGAAAAATGTTGTGTGTGTTCTGACCGCCCCACCAACTGACCATTCCCCAGCTCTCTTCCCTTTCCTTGGGCCTCCTTATTCTGAGACACAACAATATTGAATTTAGGCCAATTAACAATGCTGCAATGGTCTTTGGGGGTTCAAGCGACGAGTCGCACATCTCTCACTTGAAATTAAAAGCTAGAAATGATTAAGTTTAGTAAGGAAGGCATGTCAAAAGTTGAGATTTGGCTCTATACGCCAAATGGCCAACTTGTGAACACAAAGAAAAAATTCTTGAAGGAAATAAAAGTGCTACTCCAATGAGCAAATGAACAAGAGGAAAGTGAAACAGCCTATTGCTGGCATGGAGGAAGTTTGAATGGTCTGTATAAAGAAGATGAAATCAGCCACAATATTCCCTTAAGCCAAAGCCTAATACAAAGCAAGCCCCTAATTCTCTTCAATTCTATGAAGGCTGAGAGGTAAGGAAGCTGCAGAAGAAGAGTTTGAAGGTGGCAGGGGTAAATTGATGAGATTTAAGAAAAGAAGTCACCTCCATAAAAATAAAAGTACAAAGTGATGCGGCAAGTGCTGATATAGCAGTAGAAGCTACAGTCAGTTATGCAGAAGACGTACCTGAGATAACTGATTACAGTGGCTACACTAAATAACAGATTTTCAATGTAGATGAAATAGCCTTCTATTAGAAGAAGATGCCATCTAGAACTTTCATAGCTAGAGAGGAGAAATCAATGTCTGACTTCAACATGTCAAAAGAAAGGCCAGCTCTCTTGTTAGGGGCTAATGACTTTAAGTTGAAGCCAATGATTATTTACCATTCTGAAATTCCTGGGACCCTTAAGAATAATGCTAAATCTACTCTGTCTGTGCTCTATAAATGAAACAACAAAGCCTAGATGACAGCACGTCTGTTAAGACCTACTGCTCAGGAAAAAAAAAAGTTACTTTTAAAGTATTACTGCCCATTGACAATGCACATGGTCACTTAAAGACTTCCGATGGAGATGTACAAGGAGATTAATGTTGTTTTCAGGCCTGCTAACACAATATCCATCCTGTAGCTCATGGACCAAGGAGTAATTTTGACTTTCAAGTCTTATTATTTAAGAAATATATTTCATAAGGTGATAGCTGCCATAATAGTGATTCCTCCGATGGGTCTGGACAAAGCAAACTGAGTACCTTCTGAAAAGGATTCAATATTCTAGATGCCATTAAGAACATTCACGATTCACAGGAGGAGATCAAAACATCAATATTAACAGGAGTTTGGAAGAAGTTGATTCCAACCCTCGTAGGTGACTTCGAGGGGTTCAAGACTTCAGTGGAAGAGGTAACCGCAAAAAAACTAGGATTACAGTGGAGCCTGAAGGTGTGACTGAATCACTGCAATCCCATGGTATGACTTAATGGATAAGGGTCTGCTTCTTACAGATGAGCAAAAAAAGTGTTTTCTTGAAATGGAATCTACTGCTTGACCTTTCTCAGCTTTACATTAACTTTGCAAAATGGGTGAGTATGCATATTTGGAAAGGTTAGTTACTCAACCTTGAATCTGACCATCAAGTGTCCATAAAAATATTAAAAAGAAACAGAAAATTTCCTTACCCATGTCAGCAAATCTTCCCCAATCTGATCGATAACAGAGGTCTCATTTCTCTTTCGAACAGCCTTCATTTGTTCATTCAATCCAACTAAAGATAAAAAGATAGAAAAACGTAAGTAACACATTCAGTGTAGACAGAATTACTGGTAGTACAGAGTAGCTAATTTTTTTTTTTTTATAAAGAGGATTTTCACAGTAGTATAGCTGCTTCTTATCTCCTCAAATATAAATCTGGACATAGTGCTTATACATCTAGATATTATAAGCTCTATCTGAAAAACAGGTGCTAAACAAAATTCATTTTTGGAAACTAGCACATTACATACACAGTGGTTGCATCAAATATTCATTTAACCTCAAGACTCCATCTATAATCATGCTCAAAAAGAACTTGAATTTAAACAGTACAAGTAATTCTGTTCACTGATCCTCTCAAAATGTGTAAGAGTGCAGGCAATGGATGTAATCAAGCCTGAACTTGTCAATGCATGCCTGTGAAACCCAAGATTATCCACAAAGGAATAAAAGGCATCAATTTGGTTAGCAGATGTTTATAGGTAGTGATGACATGAAAAAGAAAGATAAAAAAATTAAGGGTCATAGAGAAACAGTGACCTATAAATGAAAGGAACATCATATTACTGTCCACAAAAGTCCAAGATGACTTCAACCAATAAAATGTCAACAAGGTAGAATTTTTATATACTTATTCAAGTGTTCCAAGCAACAAAACAATAAAACAATTCCTAAGGCCAGGCGCAGTGGCTCATGCCTATAATCCCAGCACTTCGGAGGCCGAGGCGGGCAGGTGGATCACTTGAGGTCAGGAGTTTGAGACCAGCCTGGCCAACATGGTGAAACCTGTCTCTATGAAAAATACAAAAATTAGCTGGGTGTGGTGGTGCACACCTATAAATCCAGCTACTCAGGTGGCTGAGGTGGGAGGATCCCCTGAACCCAGGGGGCAGAGGTTGCAGTGAGCCAAGATTGCACCACTGCACTCCAGTCTGGGCAACAGAGCAAGGCTCCATCTCAAAAAAATAAAAACAATTCCTGAAAATTACCGAACCATGCGATTATATACCATAAACTACTATTTACAAAACACATTTATACATATATTATTATATTGGAGATATATATTTAAAGAGATACATATACTATAATAGAAAATTTTCAATGGTGAATTTGACTATTCATGTTTTTCACCTTAGGCAATGACTTTAGACTGGAAGCCCTATGTTGACACATTGTGTATGAAAGATTGATTGTGAGGAAAAGGATCTAGTCGAAGTTCCAATCATTCCTTTATTTATGTTACATTCTCACATATAATCTCAGGAATACTAACATGGGTACATTTACAAAATTTTACACTCACAATCTTTTCTCTATTGGAAATGTCAGGGGCAAAGATCAGAGCTAATTTCTCTTACTGTGAAGTTGAAGAATATCTTCCAAGTTTGAAAAAATTTTCCGTAGCTCTGAGGGTGACAGAATTCCTTCTCTGGACACTCGCTGATAGAACACTTGATCAAGAACCTTCAGTGTTCGAACATGAGCTCTTTCAGTGTAGAACAATTCTGAGCAGGAAAAACATAAGAAACGTTGCCTTACTTAGAACAATTCCATAGGATCAGTCATAGTCTTTAGCTGGAGTGAAGTAGCAAATGAATTATATAATAAATTATTTATCATTTAGAAAGGATGAAATATCTCTGAAGTCATTCTGATTCCAAGAAATTCTCCTACATACTGGCTCTGAGAGTTGAATACTGACAAATAAAAAATATCATTCAAAAGTATTTTTTTAGTGTATTCCCAAACACATCCATCTGTTTATAATAATACCCACCTATCGCAACTACATCATTAAGAAAACTGTAAGCCCCAACGTCATATAGCCTTTAACTTGAGCCCTCTTAAGAAATAATAGTGCTTTTAGTTATCTAATTTGCCTATAAACACTCATTTCTGGGGTCAGGCTTATAATTTCATTATGTTTCAGTATTGTCAGAGACAAAATATTTATTCATATCACATGCTAAGGATAGTAAAGGGTACAGCATCCATGCCACACATTTCTCACATACATGCTACGGTAAATAAAGAACACTGCACTTCGATACAGAAAGACCAGGAACTAAATTTTTTTCCTTATACGTTATTAGCTGTATGATCTTAATGAATTCAATCTCCCTGGGCCTTACCTTCCTAATTTAAAATCTATGCATAAAAATAACTTAGTTGTTACAACGACTTTTCAACTTTAAGATCTATAATGCTATGAATCTTAAATATCTTTAAGGCTTAACATGTTTTCCTTTTAAATTATCAATAAGAATCACAGAAGCATTTGCATTTTCTTGAGTTCAAAGATTATCTGTCCAGTTTAATTTCCTCTTTGTTTAAAACCAAAGGCTAGGAGAAACTTTGAAGCAAACTCCAAGGCTGAGAGACTTAATTTACTCTGACAAAACTCAGTATTTGTAAGCAACAACAACAAATTGATTACACTCACCATTAATCACTTCCTGTCTTTTGATCTCACAAGGTTTTAGTCCCAATAACACTTCTCGACTAACAAGCTGCTGCCAGTTGGGTGGATCTGTCTCTAAGTCATTTTCAAATTGTTCATCCTCACTTTGACTTTCTCCAAAAGCTACACTGTCAAATCTGTGAAGAAAAAAGAGTGAATTCAATTTGAAGACTTCAGGTGGACAACGAGAAACAGCACAAATCTTTATATTACAATAAATTCTAATCAGATTCCTGAATCTGACTTAGCACAGAGACTGACATTTCATCCTCTCCTACAAATGGCTGTTTTATACATACTTCAAAATACAGCTTTTGAATGATCAGTGTTTCTTAAGAGCTTTCTTTTATACGACATAACAGATTGCTATACAGGGTTTCTTTTCCTTTAAAATGGAACTTTAGAGGAAAAAAGGTTACATTTCTTAAAATGCGCCTTTATTGAAAGCTGCTTAAGATTTACTTACTTTCGAAAGGGCTTTGGTGTCCCATGTTCAGTCACCCTAAAACAATGGAGAGTAAAGAGTAACATGAAAACAAAATGGTGATAAATACATTTATACCAAAGATACTCAAAGCTAGGTTAAACTCCAACAGCTTGATAAATAATTCTTTGGGATATTGTAATAATTTAATATAAAATAAATTGAAGAAAATTTGAGTACCTTTCTAAATTTCAGTAACAAGTTCTCAAATGGTGTTTTAGTTTTTATGCACGCAACTTATTTATTTATTTTATTTTTTACACTTTGAAGTGGGGGCTCACTACGTTGCCCGGGCTGGTCTCAAACTCCTGAGTTTAAGTGATTGATTCTCCTGCCTCAGCCTCCCAGGTAGCTGGCATTATAGGTACATACCACCATGCCAGGCTTAAGTGCTAGAATGCTACTAAGTATAGGAATAGGATATAATGTAAAAACTTTAAGTAATGCCCTAAGCTTCTCTAAGATATCACTGAATTACCTTTCTACTTCACATTCCTCCTCCTGCACTTGGTCTAATGGAGGGGCTGGGAAATCAAAGACAGTATTGAGAGTACGAGGTGTGCCATCTAAGGTATCTCCAGGTGCTGGCATTTCTCCAACTTGCTTTGATCCTGTAGACAAAAGTCAGACATTTGAAGAGTGTTAACACTTCATAAAGTCACTGGTCACCAAAAAAAATTAGTTCCCAGAAGAGCTTCAGCCTAATCCATAGCTACATTCTTATTTAAACAACTGCAGGTTCACTAGAACTAAAAATTTAATATACAAAATTATGGCATCTCAGGCTCATGTGATCCTCCCATCTCAGCCTTCCAAGTAGCTGGGCCTACAGTTGTGTGCCACCACACACACCTGGCTCATTTTTAAGTTTTTTGTAGAGATGGGGTTTTGCTACTTTGCCCAGGCTAGTCTTGAATTCCTGGGCTCAAGCAATCCTTTCGCCTTGGCCACCCAAAGTGCTAGGATTATAGGTGTAAGCCACCATGCCTGGTCAGAAAAATAATTTTTAAAATTGCTTCTTAAAAATTAACATAAGAAATAGCAAGGACTCACACAGTGCAGAAGAGTATATGATGAGGAACAACATTTTCCCATCTTATCCTTTTCTACCCCCAGTATCAATCCTTTTTCATGTTTTCAAATGTGAGTTACTATAGTGGTCCAACTACAAATAACTTCTTTCTTTTTCATGATTTATTATCTTTAGTTAATAGCTATTTCTTTCCCCTCTGAGGATTTTGTTGACTTACACCTTCCACCTTCACTTTCCTCCCATTTCTTCCCAATGTTTAATAGTTTCATCATTACTACTAGCTGGGTTATTAGTTACTACCTAAATTTAAATGACATGTCTATGTTTTTGTTCCATCAAAAAGTTAGTATCTCAACTCTCTTCTATGTCAGGTTAGGTATTCAGTGTCCACATCCTCCCTCTAATTGTATTTCCTTCCTTCTACCTTTCATTTCTTTCAACTACATTTTTACTTGCATCATTAAAAGAATTTTTTACATTTATATTCTAATCTGCAGCCATAATGAACTATTCCATGCTTTGCCTGGTAGGGTTATTCTAAAAGTCTGAAAACCAAGAAACAGTGCTTATGACATATATATACTGTCATCTACTACATACCTGTACACATCATTCCTGCCAGATTAAGAAGTATACTAGTTAGGATTATATATTTTTTCCTACTGGTCCAATGATGCAATCCATGGGCTACTTCAAACAGAATATTTATTAAAGTCTTTCTTACACACCATCAACTGCTAAAGATCATGCCACTTTTTATTTTGCTTCATGTTTAAATCATGACTTATTTTCCTGAACAATTCTGTTTTTCTTAACATTTCTAAATGCTTTTTATTGCTGTCAAAGTTATATAATTTTATCAAGTCTCAAACTGTTTCCTCTGCTGCTTCATACTATCCACTGCCTAAGATCCCCATTTTCTTATCTGTGATGTTCTTGTCTTGTCCAATCTGGAGCAGTGGCTCTCTTGGCCTGTGACGCAACCATCATTTTAGAACTGCCCTTTGCCATTTTCCTGGGTGTTTCCAGTGTTTCCTGGATCCCAGGACATTTTATTTCTCAATTTTTCCTCTCATGTTGGTAGAATGTATATCCTCAAATGATTTTAAGGGGAAAGGTACATTCCAGTTAAACTGTGGACCTTGTGTATCTGAAAATGTCTTTATTCATTCTTCATATTTGATGAATAGCTTGGACGGATACAGGATTCTAAGTTCAAAACCATTTTCCTTCAGAAAGTTGAAGGCATGGCTCTTTTGTATTTCAGCACCCAGTGTTATGATGAGGAATGTGATGCAGTATAATCCCCATTTTTTTTTCTCTGAAAGCTTATCCCTGGTGCACTACAATTTCAAAGGACATGTTAGGAATGGATTTTTAAAAAAGCATTCACTATAGATGGTTCTCAGCGAGCCCTTTCCACCTGAAGATGGGTATTCTTTTTCAACTCTGGGAAACTTTCTCCTGTTGTTTAACCATCTCTTTTCCATGTCCTCAGCTGACTTTTTGTGAAAGAGACAGATGTTGGCTCTCTGTAGTGGTTCTCTATATAATTCTTTTCTCTCAAATTTCTATCCTTTCACATTTCTGATGTGCACTCTAAAATATTTCCTTGACTTTAATTTTAGGGACTTCTTTTTTTTCCTTTAAACACTGATAGTTGTGGTGGTCTGAAAATATACCCACACATTTTTTGATATTCCTCCCCTCAGGGGTGGAGCCTAATTCCTCCCTCCCTGAGTATGGGCTAGATTTAGTGACTTGTTTCTAACTTGCAGAAGTGACAGAGTGCACCTACAGAGACTAAGTCAGAAAAGACACTGGGGCTTCCTTTTTGCTCTTTTTTGGGATACTCAGGAAAAGCCAGCTACCATTTCATGAAACACTCAAGTATCTCTATGGAAAAGTCCATGTGGCAAGGAGCCAAGGCCATGAGTGAGGAGCTAAGGCCTCCTGCAACAGCCACCTGAGTGGGCATAGAAATGGGTTCCCCAGCCCCAGTTAAGCTTTCTGATGACTGGCTAATATCTTGACTGTAACTTTATGACAGACTCCAACCCAGACCCACCCAGCTAAGCTGCTCTGGAGTTCTTCATCCACCAAAAAGTCGAGGTAAATTTTTTTTGTGTTAAGCCATTATGCTTTGGGGTAATTTATCACACAGAAATTGATACTACAACAGATGTCACTGTGTTTAATAGTTGTATTAAAAATCTTTTGTCTCTGAATGCTCCCTACTCTTGCTTTATAGAGATAATAACTTCTTTAATGTCCCCAAGTATACTACCTAATTTAGAAGTATTTTCTTAAGTTCTTGTCTATTATCAAAATATCTTCTTCTTGTAGGGGAAGTTTTTCTGTTTAGCTGTATTGTCTCTTTATGTCACTGTCTGATATGTTTGGCATTACATATTATCGTATGTCTTGACTCTGACAAGGGTGAGTAATGATGTTCGTGTTTAATGATGAAAGTGAGTAGCTGACTTGGCTTTCTTTTGCTGCTATATAGTAATAGGTCTGTTTCAGTTGCGAGCTGAGCACGGTGAGTCACCAGCATGCCTAGTGGCAGGCTTTGGGCTCCCAAATGTCAGAACTCCAAGCCATTAATACTGTGGAGGGACTTAACTCTCCCTACACAATTCACTCAATTATTTTAAAAAACAGCACTGCTTTTTCTTCTAGTCTACAAGTGACAGAGACTGCTCATACTCTGTCATTCAGGGATTAGAAGCTGCTGATATAACTATTTTGATTATAGACCTGTAATTAGTTCATCATTTTTGCTCTTTTTCTTATTCCTGCACTGCATAACATATGCTAACTCTGAGCCCAAAGTCTCTCCAGGGTTCCAGTGAGCAGACTGGGTTCTATCTTGGACTGTTTAAACAAATTATGGGCTCTGGCTTCCTTTATGGTTTTATCTCATGGTTCTCTGTTGCTGTTTTTCTTGAGATAGGGTCTCATTCTGTCATCCAGCCTGCATTAACGGTGGCACGAACATGGCTCACTGCAGCCTTGTCTTCCTAGGATCAGGTGATCATCCCACCTCAGCCTCTTGATTAGCTAGGACTACAGGCACATGCCATATGACTGGCTGACTTTTTCATTTTTTGTAGAGACAGTCTTGTCACATTGCCTTGGCTGGTCCTGAATTTCTAGGCTCAAGCAATCCTCCTGCCTCAGCCTCCCAAAGTTCTGGGATTACAGGAGTAAGCCACCATGCCCAGCTTCTTTACGTTTTATCCAACAAATCACTCTTGTCTGCTTTCAATCTCCCAAGTATTTGTTAAAATCTCTTATTTCCTGATAACATAATCCTTTCCTCTACTTTCTCTTTATGGTTTCTGTTCATCCGCCACCTACCATGTTTTTATTTTAATGAGTCACAGAAGCCATGAAATATCAATGCATATACTCAATCTAACATCTTCAGAGTTCCATATTTGACAAAATCCCCCGAATTTTCTCCAAATGTCACCCGTACTTCTTTGCCTTATGTAGAAACCTGCCTATCCCCGGGGGCTTACCTCTTCTGCTACAGCCCTCTGAGACAGAAACTGGTATTTCTGTCTTATATTGTGTATGTCAGGGTGAAGATGAGATGAATGGCCTTCTTGTCCCTCAATATGATTTTTGGACCATTATCTTGTCGTTTTTTTTTTTTTTTTGAGATGGAGTCTCGCTCTGTTGCCCAGGCTGGAGTGCATTGGCACGATCTTGGCTCACTGCAACCTCCACCTCCTGGATTCAAGTGATTCTCCTGCCTCAGCCTCCCTCCCGAGGAGCTAGGATTACGGGTGCATGTCACCACGCCTGGCTAATTTTTGTATTTTTAGTAGAGACGGGGTTTCACCATGTTGGCCAGGCTGCTCTCCAACTCCTGATCTCAGGTGATCCACCTGCCTCAGCCTCCCGAAGTGCTGAGATTACAGGCATGAGCCACCGCACCCGGCCTTGTCTTCTTGTATAATCTCTTGCTCCACTGAGGCTCTCATGCTCTGGATATTATCACATTCTCGTCTTCCTCACAACAATCATCTAGCAATGCTAAACCTTTGGTTGGTGGCTCAGTTTTCCTCTCCATGATATAAATCACACTTGGTGACCTCACAAGCCATGAATATTAAGCTATTCAAACTCCTGGCTCCTTGGTTCCTTGCCATCTTCATCCCTAGTAGCCTCCTCTATGGCACCTCAGGGACCACTCCCAGAGCCTCATTCTTGATCATGTCACTACCAGAAATTGAACCACCTCCCAAACAAGGATGAAGACATGGTAATAAGCTCCTTGCCCAATTACCTACAACGATTACTTCATATCTTTCTTTACTCTTCAAATTCCCTTGCTCTTCTCACTGAACTCTCACTCTCACTAAACAGTCTTACCCTTTACATACACTCTACATCTCATCTCTTCTCTCCTCACAACCCTGTTCTACTACATATATACTGTCTCCTACATATTCTACCTTTTCTTTCAGCTGGCTTCCTATTAACATTGACAAATAAAACCTCTAGTTAATCTCAGATTTTTAAAAAGTCTTCTTTAGATACCCACATCTGCCTCTAACTACTGACCAGTTCCCTCAATACTCCCTTTACCTTCCCTTGACTGGACTTGGCACAATTTGCATTCTTTATATTTGTGACTATCACTCTCAAGAGAGTAAGCTGCATGAGGCAAGCATCTGTGTATAATTATTGCATGTTAACATCCGGGACAAAGCTAATGCCTGACAGAGAGCTTAATAAATATTTCTGGACAAATGAGAACTTAAATCATCATTCAGCATAGATTTCTTACTGGTTGTAGCATATTAAAATGTTAAAATTAAATTAAACTGGGATTTAGTCTTGATTAACTTGCCATTCTATTTTTCAGTTGGTATGTTTGTTTTAAAATCTTGATGCTTAGTTAAGCTGAACCACAGCAATAGCTCACCTGTATCATTCTCTTTCCCTCCTTCCTGGGAAAAAGAGGCCCCTGAAGCTATAGAAGACATGGAATTGGCAGGCAGGTATCCAGCGTCTGTTCCTTCATTTGCTAACCCACTCTGGCGCAACTTGGCAGAGTCCTGAGGTTCAGGACTCACAGATGAGGGTGTGGATAAGTGCTTAGGGTGGCGCGCCTTCTGTAGTTCCATGGCTCTGCCAACTGAACAGAAAATGATGGTTAATAATCTGTATTGCGGCCGGGTGCGGTGGCTCAAGCCTATAATCCCAACACTTTGGGAGGCCGACATCGGTGAACCACGAGGTCAGGAGATCGAGACCATCCTGGCTAATATGGTGAAACCCCGTCTCTATTAAAAATACAAAAATTAGCCAGGCGTGGTGGCACGCGCCTGTAATCCCAGCTACTCAGAAGGCTGAGGCAGCAGAATCGCTTCAACCCAGGAGGTGGAGGTTGCAGTGAGCCGAAATTGCGCCACTGCACTCCAGCCTGGGTGACAGAGCGAGACTCCGTCTCAAAAATAAATAAATAAAATAATCTGTATTGCAAATTAGCTAAAAGCAAAAAAGGACAATGTAAAAGAATCTGGTAAAATGTGTGAAACATGGTAGACCCTAAAAATATATATTTAAGTGGATTGTTACGCAGAGAAACACAGACAGACAGACAGATGAAGGAAGGAAGAAGAGAAGAGAGAAACGGAGAGGAAGGTAGAGGAAAGATGAGATGGAGGAGGGATGAGACAGGATGATGAAAGTGAGGAAGAGGAGGATGTAGGGAAAGAAGAAGGGTCATGAGAAAAGAAGGACAGCAATGGTGGACAGAGGGAGGAGGAACACTGAGAGACATGCAGCTGTGTTCATTTGTAAGAATGAAGATGAAGTCTTTATTTTTGTGAGTTCTTAGTAAGCTCCCACCCTAGTTCTCCCCCAACACTCACACCTTCATCATCATAATGTGCCTCAAAGACCATCCAGACCAATCCCCATCCTGCTAATTATCCTTATTCACAAAGTCACCAAAAGAAGCCAAAGACTCCCACTCAGCTGTTCAATATCCAGAGCATTCTACACCCTCACACAGCTTTTTATACCCTAATCTCTTAATTCCTCAAATTCTTCTTTTGTATACCTTGGAACTCACGGTTAGCATCTGTGAAATCCTCCATTTCTTTAATTTCCTCTGAAAATTTCACACCTTCTCAATGTTTCTCAACAAGAGGCACTAATGGCATTTGAGGGAGAACTCCTCATTGTGTGGGACATTCACTGTCACAATCCTACTCCCACCACTCTACCATGCCAGTATCTTTTTTTTTTTTGAGACAGTGTTTCACTCTGTCACCCAGGCTGGAGTTTAGTGGCGAGGTGATGGCTCACAGCAGCCTGGACTCCGCAGACTAAAGCAGTACTACCTCAGCCTCCCGGGTAGCTCGGGCTACACATATCCACCATGATACACAGCTAATTTTGGCTGTTCTTGTTGTAGGGGCAGGGTCTCAGTATGTAGCTCAGGCTGGTCTTGAACTCCCAGGCTCAAGTGATCCTCCCGCCTTGGCCTCGCAAAGTGTTGGAATTACAATCAAGAGCCACTGCACCTGGCTTCAGTATTTTCAAATGTGGTACTGCCTGAGACAAGAACCATCACATGACCTCTCCCCATGGTACCACCATCCCTATTTCTCCTGCAGCCTTCTCAAGTGAGCTGATCTCTTTTTATTGGGCCTGGGGCAGAAGGGAAATCAGAAAATAAAGTACAATGCAGAGGTGGAGAAATTTTAGAAGTATGGAGACTAAGTAAATATGTATAAAGAGACTAAACAGTGGTGGAGAGATCTATACACACTTTTTTTTTTTAATTTAACAAACATAAGTTGAATGGAAACGGAATCAGAAGCGGTAAGTAAACTATGTTATGGACATTTGACAGAATACTGCCACTAAAGATGTGTTTTTTGTTTTTGTTTTTTTTCCTTTTCTTTTTGTTTTATTGAGACAGAGTCTCGCTCCAGTGTCGCCCAGGCTTGAGTGCAGTGGTGCAATCTCGGCTCACTGCAACCTCTGCCTCCCAGGTTCAAGCAATTCTCCTACCTCAGCCTCCCGAGTAGCTGGGACTACAGGCGCGTGCCACCACGCCCAGCTAATTGTATTTTTAGTAGAGACAGGCTTCATTGTGTTAGCCAGGATGGTCTCGATCTCCTGAACCCGTGATCTGCCCGCCTCGGCCTCCCAAAGTGCTGGGATTGCAGGCGTGAATCACCACACCCAGCCCACAGAAGATGTTTATGACAATTATGTAGCAACATAGGGGGTACGTAGTTCAGAAATAACACTGAATGGAAACAAGGCATATTGGGAGTTCGGTAAAATCATTTTAACAACTCCTTTCTCCAGAAATTCATTCTAGCTGAAGAAGCCTCTGATGTGAAGAGGGCCTGGAGTAGTGAAAATGCAGCACTTCAAACTTCAACATACTTGCACTGTTGTCATGACGGCTTGGTCTCCGTGGGGGTCCCAGGATGCTGGGGAATCCTCTTCGCTTCCCTTTTTCTTCCCCTTCTTTATCTTTCTTCATACTTTGCTAGAGTTGAAGTACAAAAAATAAGAGATATGTAACAGAGTAAATTTCTTTTGCGATTTTCATAGTGTAATGCTAATGGTTAGTTCAAAGAAATTGTTAAATGTAAATGAAAACCCATGCACGTGTGTGTGCACACAGAGCACTCATGAAAAGTTCGCACACAGTACTGTGTACACCTCAAACTCAAGATGTTTTCTTCAAACCCTTTATCACTGACAGCTTTGGAAAATCAAAGGGTGATTTTATAGCACATTTACCAGGAACTTACTCAAAACCATTCATTCATCCATTCAACAAATACTTACTAAGCATTTTACTAACAGTTGAAAATACAATAATAAAGGAGGTCCTTGTACTCATACAGCTTTACAATCTAGTAAACACTAAACAAAAACACAAATAATTACAAACTGACAGAATACTCTACTGCCACTAAAGATGTTCATGACAATAATTATGTAGCAACATAGGGGGTATTTAGTTCAGGCAAAGTACAGGAAAGTAAAAGGCATGAACAGAATCAGAAATAGCACTCTTTGTAAACTGCTAATTTCACTTTTCACATTGTCTAATAATAGTTTATATGTCTGGATTTCTAACTAGATTTTGAGGTTCTTGAGAACAGAGATAGTATCTTATAAATGTTTGTATGACTAGCATTAATTTGCTGACTAAGTAAATACTAAGACGATGAAAGACACTGCAACCAAATGTAAAGAAGCTCTAAGGCCTGAACGCGCTATCACATTATTTCAGTCTTACCTTGATTTTGGGAAGAAATCCAATCCGACCTCGTTTGTGCTCCAAATTTCGAGGCTCTTTCACTTTTACTCCCAAATGCTTCATATACATGAGAATAACATACTGCATGGTGGAACTGGAGGAGAAATGACGAAGTAAATTAAGACTTCTGAGAAGGGAGGGTCGGTAGAATAAAGACACCAAATGATTTCCAAAACCCCAAGGTTGGAATTATTGAAATGAATCAAACAAAAACTAAAGAATTATCTAGTCATTGCACAGAGAAGAGAATTCTACCCAGGACAGCAGTAGAATATTAGTCAAATAAATACAAGCCACCAGAGGGAGACCACAAACTGTATTTGTAAGTTAAAAGAAATAAATTGTAATTTAGGACTGAAAGGAAAAAACATAGCTTCTTTTTTTCTTAAAATTCTAGGGAAAAAAAACAGTTATGTTACCTCTTATCTTCCTCTACAGCCTGAGCAGTCATCCTAAAAAAAAAAAAAGTTTAAAAATGAAATATGAAAGTCTAATTAATTTATTTTTTTGAGACAGAGTCTCACTCTGCCACCCAGGCTGGAGTGCAATGGCATGATCCTGGCTCATTGCAACCTCCGCCTCCTGGGCGCAAGTGATTCTTGTGCCTCAGCCTCCTGAGTCGCTGGGATTACAGGAGGGCGCCACCATGCCTGGCTAATTTTTGGGTTTTCAGTAGAGATGGGGTTTCACCATGTTGGCCAACTTGGTCTCGAACTCTTGGCCTTAAGTAATCTGCCCGCTCGGCCTCCCAAAGTGCTGGGATTATAGGAGTGCACCACCATGCCTGACCTTAAAAATTGTTATTAACTCAAATACCTGAAATTACAGAACAGAGCCTAATGCTTTGGGCCACACCCTAGAATAAAATACCAAAAGAACCCTGATCCCCTAAAGAACCGTATCTGTTTCACCCTCATGTCACCAACTGTATATGTTTCATGGCAAGAAATATTTCCAAGACCTATAAATTGAAAATAATGAAAGTAATCAACCTGTTTTTGATCACTGATTAGAAGTTTTAGAGTTACCCATTTACCAACGCCCAGAAAAAGGAACACAAGAAATTTATCTAAAATAAAGTATCAGAAAAAAGAAAAAAAAATCCAGTTTCTCAAGTACTATGACAAAATAAACAGCTCCACGTACACGATCTGACAGCTCTTCTAAACCTGCCCAAAGGGTACTTCAAGCATAAGTAGCATCTCAGTAGAGAGGGCATTTCCACATATACTTCTATTACTTACAATACTTCTTCAATTTTGGCAACAATCTGTTCTGCACATGTCCGCTCCTTCTCCAAAGTCAATCGGTCCTTGTCTCGCTCTGCATCAAGTTTAGTCAGCTCGCTTTCAGCCAAGGTCAGTCCCATACTACGTTTCTGCCTAAAGGGAATAGAGAAGTTTCCTGAGGTAGCCTAAAGAAAAACTACCTCACTCTGGGGACGTTTCGTCACAGGCTCCATAGCTATGGTTTCTAGGAACAGGAAAAATGTCACTTTTCCACTTATGGGTCCACGTCATCTAGGATACCAGAGGAAAAAATTCTAGAAGCAATGACTCCAAGAACACATACAATATCTTAAAGGAACACACTTAGCATAGACACAGCACTGAGCTCAGATCCTGAAAGTGCCTGGAATGGAGAGTCTGGACTCTCAGTTCCACTCTAACCCTTTGGCTCCAGATGTTCATTATGTTTTAATAACAATAAGACCATATGGTTTATCTAGTGCTAAGCTAAGTATTTAATGTGCAACTTTTTCTTACCTAAAAAAAATTAATTTAGGATCATCATATGAAATTCTATCCACCACTAAGCTTACCGAAAATCTTCTAAGTGCCTTTGAACTTCTGGATGGACTCTTTCTTGCATAGTTTGGATATAGTGGCGATGCAGATCCTCAGGAATTAGCTCAGGTCTTCTCTTTTCTTCATAAATGAAAGGAATTATGTTATCTAAAGGTATGTTCTGGGCAACATACAATTGGCAACATAGCCATGCTACTTCTTACAAATTTAACTTAGAATATGCCAGAGGCAAGTTCTTCAGGGCAGTTCATGTATTTCATCCCAGAATTCTGATTTCATTTACTCTTTTATTTATTATTATTATTATTATTTTGAGATGGAGTCTTGCTCTGCTGCCCAGGCTGGAGTGCAGTGGCACAATCTCAGCTCACTACAAGTTCCACCTCCTGGGTTTGTGCCATTCTCTTGCCTCAGCCTCCTGAGTAGCTGGGACTACAGGCGCCCGCCACCACACCTGGCTAATTTTTTGTTTTTAGTAGAGATAGGTTTTCACTGTGTTAGCCAGGATGGTCTCAATCTCCTGACCTCGTGATCCACCCGCCTCGGTGGATCCCAAAGTGCTGGGATTACAGGCGTGAGCCACTGCGCCTGGCCATATTATTATTTTTTTTGACACAGAGTTTTGCTCTTGTCGCCCAAGCTGGAGTGTTAATGGCGTAATCTCGGCTCACTGCAACCTCCGCCTCCTGTGTTCAAGCAATTCTCCTGCCTCAGCCTCCCAAGTAGCTGGGATTACAGGCATGCACCATCATGCCAGCTCATTTTTGTATTTTCAGTAGAAACAGGGTTCCACCATGTTGGCGAGGCTGGTCTCAAACTCTTGACGTCAGGTAATCCACCCACCTTGGCCTTCCAAAGTGCTGGGATTACAGGTGTGAGCTACTACGCCCGGCTTCATTTACTCTTTCAATGTATTATAGACTCTCTTTCTCTTGTGATTCAGGTGATCAACTAGTCACCATGTGACAGATAAAACCTGAACAGATGAGCTGAGCTACATATCTATTAAGATGTAATTCTCCAGGATGTTAGTGCTCCAAGCTTACCTAGATCTGCAGACATTTCATCAGGAACAGAAACTTTCAGGTGCTAAAATGAAATGCAAACAAAAGGTGTAACAACACTAAAGATATTTCAAGATGTACATAAGTACTTGTGTAAAGTAAGGGGATACAACTTGGATACCCACTCTACAAGCATAATCAAGTACAAGCTCATTTATTCGTTCACATTTCACAGCTCCAGAACATTCTATTATTTAAACTTGAAAATAAGCCCTTTTCCCGAGGATCATGCTATAAAGGAAATGTCTACAGTCGTTTAGCTAGATGACTGAATGCTTTTGTGACAGACTTACCCTAATGAATATACTGGCTTTGGCTTCCTGGAATCATTGGTCAATATAATCAGTTATATGTCATTTAGATCAATATAGATAAAACCTAAATTATGTGTATATTATCATATGAAAAATGTACTCACATATAGCCATGATTTTTCTTTCCTATATTTGAGATGCTCATTCCGAAGACCAATAATATTCCTAATCGTTTTCCTATGTAAAGTTTAAGAACCCTCACTATGTCACACTCCCAGTGAGAAAATATTGAATGACAATGTTGAGTTTTTGGAGTTTTAAATCTCCAGTAACCATCTACAGTTCTTGCTACTGAACCAAATAAGGTGACTGTCTTAGAATTTACTTATTCCTAGCTAGGATTTTCCCCATAATACTTGCATAATAATTACCAGACTGTTGTTTTCCCCCACCCCAAACTAACGGAGGGGAAAACTTTATTATTTTGCATTAAGAGAAAATATCTTAACCTCTTCCTGTTTATTTTGTATTGTATACCTATTTAAGTCATATAATTTCAGAATTTAAACAAGTCCTATAAGATCTGAACTTTTAAATTTGAAAATAAGTCACTGCTAAAAATTGTAAGATCTCTTTATATTCATTTGAAGAAAAGTGAAATGGATTTTAAAACTTTCTCTTTGACAGGCAGCAGCTCAAATCAACTTTCTTAAAAGCACTTCTAGCTCAAGTGAAAAAAAGTAATAAAAGCTCATTTGTGTATGATGGTGTTTATATGAAATAAATGTGAGCTGTAGCATAAAAGTATAATTAGCAAATTAATCAATCAAAGTGTAAGGATTCTTCTTATACTTTAATATTGATTTATAGATCATGTGCAGCAAAATATAAAGTTTTGACTTAGCTAGGTGCCCTCTTAAGAAATGCAAAATTCAAACATGCTTCAATATATTGTCATTTTTTTAGGAAAGTAAATTATTTTAATAAAAATAACACAATATTTTAAACAATGGGAGTAGGATCAGAACCCTAATTCATTTAACACATACCTAAGTGACCCCACTATGTCCCAGGAACTGTTCAGTTTAGGGACACAGCAGTGAACAAACAGAACAAAAATATCTGGCCTAATAAAACTTATATTCAGGGTAGGAGAGTAGGAATATAGTCATCCCTTGATATCCACATGGGGTATTGGTTCTAGGAATCCCCATGGATACTAGAGGCAGTGAACTCTCAAGTCCCTTATACAAAATGGCATTGTATTTGCATATAACCTATGCACATCTTGCTGTACACTTTAAATCTCCAGATTACTTATAATACCTAATACAATGTAAACGCTATGCAAATAGTTGTTATACTACATTTTTAAAAAATTGTTTCATTTTTTTATTGTGGTATTGGCTTTTGTTTTTTTCCTTGAATATTTTCAACCATGGTTGGTTGAATCTATGGAAGCTGCAGGTATGGAAGACTGACTGTATAAACAAACCAACTAAATAAAAGTTCTATGGACAAAAATAACAGAAAAAGTGACAAAGTGAAAGGGTTGAGATTTTAAGTAGGTTGGTTAGGAAAGTCACTGAGTAGGTAATTGAATGTGAAAGTGTCTAGACAATTTTGTAAAGGCATACAAAGAAAATGGGGCAGGAGTTGGAGGGAGAAGTAGAGCCAAAATGTGTGTTTGTTTTTAGAAAGGGAAAATAACAATGTTTGCACACTAATGTGAATGATTATCTGTAGAAAATATAAAACCGACGATGCAGGAGAAGGGAGGATAATTGTTAGAGTAAGGTCTTTGAGTAGGTATAAGGAAATACACTGTAAACTGGAGCAGAGCTGGCCTTGGATAAAAGATGGGCAATTGAGGCCAGGTGCAGTGGCTCATGCCTGTAATTGCAGCACTTTGAGAGGATGAAGCAGGCAGATCGCTTGAGCCTAGGAGTTCAAGACCAGCCTGGGCAACATGGCGAAACCCCAACTCTACAAAATATAAAAATTAGCCAGGCGTGATGGTGTGCACCTGTAGTCCCAGCTACTTGGGAGGCTGAGGCAGGAGGATCACTTGAGCCCAGGAGGCAGAGGTTCCAGTGAGGTGCAATTGTGCCACTGTACTACAGCCTGGGCAACAGAGCAAGACTCTGTCGAAAAAAAAAAAAAAAAAAGATGGACAGTCACTCCATAGCATCAGGAGAAAGAGTAGAGTACATGGTATGGTATAATGGAGGCAGATGATACACCTGGTAGAAGTTCTCTTCTATATACTTTAAATTTCTCAGAGAAACAACAAGGTCAAGGTTATCAGCTGAGAAAGGACTAGGAAAGGAAGTGATGGGGGTTTTAGGAGGGAAAAAGCATGAAGCAGTCATCTAAGGGAACTGCAAATGTGAAAGGACTAGGGACCTGTGGCATGATTATCCAGGATGCATTAAGGGCTAGGTGCTATTTACCCATAAGAAGACTAATAATAAAACTTACTACTTTAAAAACCTTATTAACACTTTTAATGACAAAATATAACATTATCATTTATTTCAGTGTAAGTGAAATCTTTTCTGCCATTTTTAGTTAAAATTATGCCTCCAAACTTCGAAGAGGCCACCCAGAGTTCAGTTATTCAAGTATTATTCCTTGGGTCTTAATATATATATATAATATCATATGTATTCCCTTTTTCATTTCCTCACTCTAATTATGCACATGCAAAAAACACAAATATGTGTGTGTGTGTGTCTATATATATATATATATATATAAAATCCCCTAAAACCTACTGTGAGAATTCATATGCCTAAACTAATTTAGAAATGATAAAAAAAAATGTCTAGAGTAATCAATAATTGAAATATAATACATGTGTGAGAAAGCACAATAAAATCCAAAAACATGGGAGGGAATATTGGAAGCAGGAGGACAATAATTCCATGTACTAAGGCAAAGATTACAACATTAACTTGGCAACTTACTGCTGATCGATCTAGAAAGAACTGATGAAACTCAAGGAAGATGCGACGAGTTTCTTTGGAATTGGTATGTTTATACAGGTCTGAATAGAGATAACAGAGCTGTAGTGGAGAAAGGAATGAAAAAGACAATGAGGAACCATGGAAAATGTAATTTGCTAGTTCATCATTAAGTAGGAATGTCTGGAACAGGTAGGTCACCATAAACGATGTAGTTATTACTATATAAACAAGTCTTTAAAAATAATGTTTTAATTATCTTTCATATCTGTCTTTATATGGAAAACTGAAAGAAGTCTGCCCACTCATCGTATAGACAGGAAAAGTTCTATGGCATATGAATCAACAGAAGAACTCTGAATCTGCTAGATTGTAAAATATATTACCAAAGTTGCAGGGTCAAATTGTGAAACTACATGGTGTAAGAAAACAGCCAAATGAGCCGGGCGAGATTTTAGTAATTCAATGCTCTGGAAACAGCTGCACTGTCCATTGATCTAGAGGAAGAAATGATTATGCATCAGTAACTCCAACATACAAATACTAAATGCAAAGTAGGCTCAACTGAACATAGTTATCCAAATTTCACTTTGATCTCCCTATAAAAAATTTCACTAAAATTTATTAGCAACAGAAGCTATGGAATCTCTGAACATTAACCACCTCTTGGGGATAGGTTAGAAGAAAGACCACTTTGGGAGAACGGAAATTTAGGAGATGATTATCAAGTAGCTCAGATGCATACAAATCAGTATGTAAAAAACAGTCTAACAACATTTCTAGAAATGCAGTGGAAGGCTTTTTGCCCAATCATAAAATAGCTGTTTATCCTTTTCTTCTGGGCTAATTGCAGAAATGGTGGGAAATGAAGATGTATGATTTTAAGTAAGACAAATCCTAGAATATTTGTATAATCCCTAAATATACTGAACACAGAAAACAATAATAATGTAAACTAGCATCACAATTTTCATATTCCCAAATCATTCTAAAGACCAGCATTACCCCCAACTATCAAACCAGACAAAGGTATTACACAAAGAAAAACTACACACCGATATCCCTCATCAACAAAGATGTAAAAAATCCTCAGTAAAATAATGGCAAATTGAAACCGACAATATATAAAAGGCATAACACATCATGACCAACTGGGGTTCATTCCAGGAATGTGAGACTAGTTTAATATTCTAATATCAATCAGCATAACTTACCATATTAATAGACAATCAGAAAAACCACATAATAACCTCAATCAACAAAATTCAACATCCAGTGATGATAAAAACTCTCAGCAAACCAGAGGTATTCCTTAATGTAATAATGCTTAACCTTATAAAGAGCCTCTAAAAAATACTTATAGCTAACATCATACTTAATGATGAAAGACTGAGTGTTTTCTCCCTAATATCAGGAATAAGGCAAGCATGTGTTGTCACTCTGATTCAACCTCATACTGGAAGTCCTAGCCAGTGCAATAAAGGCAAGAACAAGAAATAAAAGATAAACAGCTTGAAAATAAGGAAATAAAAACCATAGACAACATATTTATCTATGTAGAAAACTCCAAAAGACTTATTTTTAAAAGCACCAAGAAATAGTAAGTGAATTTAGCAAGATCACAGGATACAAGGACAAGAATCTAGCTAATCATATTCCTTTATAGCACCAATGAACTGGGATTTGAAATTTTTTAAAAAAATACTATTTTAAGAAACACACTCAACCCCAATAAAATGAAGTACTTAAATATAAATCAATGACCTCTCACTGGCTTTAAAAGCAAGGTCGTTTCTGTTGGTCAAAGCTAAAATAAGCAATTAACCCAAGGAGCTATTAGTTCTAAGGTTTAGCTTCAAATCCTTACAAATGTTATCTTAATCTCCAGAAAGTGCTCATTTTTGCAACAAATCAGACATTGCAGAAAAGTAATAATTTATTTTTTAGAAAGAAAAAAGTCATCACCTGTTCATGTTCAGTACCAAAATCATCATCTTCTGCTCCAATAATATGAGGTGCTATACGGGTTGAGGGACTTCCGACAAGTGATTGAGTGTCCTGGCAACATTCAGGGAAAAGAAACAGAAAAATTATCTGGTGGTCAAATTTAGAAAAAGAATAAAGCCAACCCATCAAAAAGACATGGTTCACTTAAATGGTGAGATTTCTTTTTGTTTATTTCCTTTGAAGTACTTTATTTTCAAAGTAGGGGTTCACAAATTTTCAAGGCCATGAACCACTCCGGCAGAGAAAAAGACCACACAACAAGTTTTTTTTAGGGGGGAAGAAAACATTCCCCTTGGAAACAGTAAATATCTTTTGCTCACTATACACTTGGTTATCTGACTCTTAACACTTTCTGTACACTTCTGTGTACAGAAGATACATACACACTTAGAACTTCTTACAGAAAAAAATAAAGTTGGCTTACATAAATGGTTACAATTAAAAAATTAAAGAAAAACTGAATGAAGGCAATAGGACAAAGGAAAAATAAGAGCAGAAATGATAAGGCAAAGTTAGCAGAGAGGTTAATATACCTGAGAAGTACTAACCCAAGATTTCCATTAATGATACATAATTGAAGGCTATCATCGAACTCTATTTTTTCATTTTTAATTAATTTTCATAAATGTATAATGCAGGGTTTCTCAGCTGTGGCACTGTTCACATTTTGGGCCAGAGAGTTCTTTGCTGTAGGGGCTAGCCCGTGCATTCTAAGACATTTAGCAGCATCCCTGACTTCTATGCACCCACCAGATGCCAGTTGCAGCCTCCCAGTCCTAGACATCAAAAACGTTTCCAGACATTTGTCAAATGTCCACAGAGGCATAATCACTCTTGGTTGAAAAATCACTGATATAACGCTCTAAAATCATCAAGTAATCTCACAAACACTGCTATAGAAACAAAGATAACAAAATTCTAAGAATAAATTGTAGGTTGTCAGATAGTTCCCCATGCAATAGCTCCTCCATTTGTCAACTCTTAAAGTTGGATTCAGCACAAAAACAGCAGTACAGAGGCATTAATATATAAAATAATAAACATGGGTGCTGGGCACGGTAGCTCAGGCCTGTAATCTCAGCAATTTGGGAGGTCAAGGAGGGAGGATCACTTGAGGCCAGGAGTTTGAAACCAGCCTGGGAAAAACAACGAGACCCATCTCTAAAAAAAAAACAAAATAAATTAGCCAGGCGTGGTGGCGTATGTCTATAGTCTTAGCTACTTGGGAGGCTAAAGTGGGTGCATAGCTTGAGCCCAGGAGTTCGAGGTTACAGTTAACCTCTGTACTGCAGCTTGGGCGACAGAGTAAGACCCTGTCTCATTCATACATATATACATACACAAATATATTCATACATATATACATACACAGAGTAAGACCCTGTCTCATTCATACATATATACATACATAAATACATACATACATACAGGATGTCTGAAGACCATACGTACTAAACTTAAAGATCATATAGGATTGGGGAATAAAAATTTTGGAAGAAATAGGAAAAAAATGAGTTTGGCTCAAATCTGACAGCAGTTTAACATTGCAAGATCTGGATGGAGTTCAGCAAAGAAGGGTGGGCCTATGATTTGAGAGTCATTTGCACAGCAGTTATAGCTGAAGTTGTATAAACAGATCCACAAGTTTTAAACTGAGTGAATAATATGTACCTGTAGTTTTTCCTCCTAGTGTTGCAATACTACATATTGAGTCTCCTAAACACAATTCTGCCTTTTAACAACTCTTATTATTTTCTTTAACCTCAAGTCTTTAATATTCCCAAAAAAAAGAAATCAGGTGAAACCAGTCGGGTACTGTGGCTCATGCCTATAATCCCAGCACTTTGGGAGGCTGAGGCAGGTGGATCACCTGAGGTCAGGAGTTTGAGAACAGCCTGGCCAACATGGCGAAACTCCGTCTCTAAAAAAAGAAAAAATTTAAAAATTTAAAAAAAGAAATTAGGTGAAACAACATCAATTAGTTTAGAGCAGTAGTCAGACAATTTGATTTTATAACTGATTTGATGTCTCTGATTTTTCGATAGTCTTTATGTTGCTGACAATAAAAACATTACAAAATGCTGTTGTATCTTTTACTACAAAACTGTAAATAAATCTAATTAGAAAATAAAATCAGACGCTTAAAAGCATGCAATTAAGAATATGTAAGATCGAACAATTCTACTTCTTGATGAACACCCGCAAAAACTGAAGGCAAGGCAGCATATTCACAATAGCAAAAAGTGGAAGCAATCTAAGTACCCACTGATAAATGGACAGATAAACAAAATGTGGTGTATATACATGCCATGGAATATTATCCGGTCTCAAAAAGGAAAGAAATTCTGACACATGCTACAACATGGATGAAAGCTGAAGACATATGCTAAGTGAGAGAAGCCAGTCATGAACAAATACACGTTGTATCATTCTTTTTACATGAGTATCTAAAGTAGTCAAACTCATAGAGACAGAAAGTAGAATGGTGGCTGCCAGGGGCTAGGGGGAAGGGGGAAATGTAGACTTAGCGTTTACTGGGTACCGAGTTGCAGTTGGAGAAGATGGTTGGCAGTGATGGTCACACAACAATGTGAATATACTTAATGCCACTGTACACTTAAAAATGGTTAAACTAGCACATTTTATGTTACCACCACGACAAATACTAAGGAACGTAAGAATACTTACAAACCATGGAATATCTCTTGACTTAATTCAAATCTTTATTAAGCTTCTTTAATAAATTTTAATTTTTTTTTCCAAAAAATAAAAAATAAAATATGTAAACATCAGATGTGTCTATACCATACTTTAAGTATAAGGAAAGCCAAAGACAGCACTATCATTGCATGGATTTCATACTCACAGTGTCCTGAATTGTTTCACTTTTCTCTGGGTTTTCCTCTAGATAAATCCTTTCTTTTGGGCCACTCTTGGGACTCTAATGAAAAAAACAAGATCTTCAGTTCATTTCAATAGGCACACCAAAAGGAGATGAGGGAAAAAAGTGTGAAAAAAATTGTTCTGAATTTCATATTTGTATTTACAACTACTAAATATCTTTCATAAAATACTTGGTTCTGCTACTTTTTCCTTACTTTGGCAAGTCACTTATTCTCTCACCTTTTCAATTTTATATTGATAAACAATACAGAATCAACAAAACAGTTTCACCTAATCTCCAGGCCTGGAGGTTACTTTTCTACCAAATAACTAGATATACTGCATACCTCAAACTCATTATGTCAAAATCAAACTCTCTTTATTTATATTCCTTAATCCTTACCTTCTCAAACTATCCCTTCTATCCAAGTTAAAAGCATTTTGCCCTACTTATAACAGTTAAGCTTCTACTATTCTGTTACTCCCTTCATGTGAAAGGTGGATTTTAATACATTTATATGGTATTATATAATACCTAATACAGTTGTTCTTCAGTGTTTGAGGGGGAATGGATGCTCAAGTCCCTGATATAAAATGGTATAGTATTTGCAAATGCAAATCTTCTATATATTTTAAATCATCTCTAGATTACTTACAATACCTAATACAGTATAAATGCTGTATAAATAGTTGTTATACTGTATTGTCTAGGGGATAATGACTAGGAAAAAAGTCTGTGCATATTCAGCATTTCTATTCCTGAATATTTTGATCCATGGTTGGCTGAATCCACAGATGCTGTCCACAAATACTGAGAACTGACTGTATAAAATATAAACTATATGAGATGCAGAAACTCACTTTGTGGAGATGAGGAACACTCCCAAAGCAATGGGAGACATTCTTTAGAGCAACAAAAATGAGGAACCAGAGACCTAATGAGTGCCAATAGGGAAGATACATTTTACCTATGCATATACCAAGATATCTTGGTGGTATCACAAGATATTTCTGTTACCAAGAGAAAATAGCAGTTTCAAATGTATGCCCCACCTTGGAGAAATGAATGACTTTCAGGTCTTGGGACAAGATATATAAAAGATTAGAATAATTCTGTCACAAAAAGCAAGAAAGCTATCAAAGATATTAGAGGGGCATGTCAAAAGAACACAGGAGAAAATTTGAGGATGCTCCCACCAAGAAAGGAAAAGAGTAACTCATACTGAAATCTATGAGTTCAAAATATTACACACATATACCCTTCCCACTTGTCACCTTTGGAGTTTGTAAGAGCATCATCTCTCCTGAAAAGAGTCTTCTGAAAAGAATCAAGAGAAGTATTTACGCTACATTTTCTGCATAAGCTATATTTTAGGGTAACCTATTAGCTAGTAAGGGAAATCATTTCTTGTAACATAACTCAATGTAATAAATACAGAAAAAATGACAAAATTATAATAATATCCTTTTGAAACGCTGAATTAAACTATGGATCTAGGCATTTTGATCATGAATGGCATGTGAAAACATTTCATAAAAGCTTGGGGGCCAGGCGTGGTGGATCACACCTGTAATCCCAGCACTTTGGGAGGCCGAGGCGGGTGGATCATGAGGTCAGAAGATCGAGACCATCCTGGCTAACATGGTGAAACCCTGTCTCTACTAAAAATACAAAAAAAAATTTGCCAGGCGTGGTTGCTGACACCTGTAGTCCCAGCTACCTGGGAGGCTGAGGCAGGAGAATGGCGTGAACCCAAGAGGCGGAGGTTGCAGTGAGCTGAGATTGCGTCACTGCACTCCAGCCTGGGTGACAGAGCGAGACCCCATCTCAAAAAAAAAAAAAAAAAAGCTTAATAGGGAACGTTATAATGAAGGAGATCATGCTGACATCACCTAAACACCTTAAGCTTACAACCACAGTAAGACAGCCATTCACATCCTGATGTGATATAATGAGATGTACACAGTTATCATCTATGAATTATTCCAAATAACAACTATCAAACCTAATGTGATCAAGACTTGTAGATTTAACTAGGAGTTTTAAGAAAATCTAGATAAAGGAACATGTCATACGAAACCATGAAAATATAATTAGAAAATGGATTGTTTTACTGAACATATGACCCAATTTCTTTAACAACAACAACAACAAAAGGCCAAGGAAAAAAAAGAAGGAAACTATTATAAATTATAAAGACTTAAAATGACTTATCAACCAATGGCAATATGAAAGCCTTGACTGGATCCTGAATCAAATAAACTGTAAAAAGATCATTATAAAACAAGGTAATAAAATTGTGTATTGAGAAAATACTAATTCTTAGGATTTGATAATATTATAGCTATATTTTAAAAACTTCTTATCTCTTAGAGAGAGACATATTAATAAACTAATGCCTTGGATTTACTTTAATCTGGTGTTTGGAGGATGTGAGGAATAGGGGGTACAAGCAAAACTGCTGAGACTAGGTACTCAGGGACCTGAGGAGGATTATGTTAGTCTTTACTTTTAAAAATTTTCCAAAATAATTTTTCAAAATATCACTCACAAACTGAAAATCAAAATGATAGATGCTCTGAATTTTAGATGATGATTTGTTACCAAGTTGCTTCTCTTGTGAGAACTGGGTATCAGGGCATTCTTTAAAGCCTTCTCCAAGGTAAGCAAAAGCAGGGAACTTTCACAAACACCACCAGGAAATTATTTTATAAAAATGAGAAGACAATGAAAAAAGTTAAAAGCACTGATTCAAAAGATAAAATGTAAAACAGCAACTCAAAGTACCATTAAAACAACAACAACAACAAAAGCAGACTGGTTCCTCCATACTTACAATACAATCGAAACAAACATGGAAATCCATAAGCTAAAAGCAACACATCTTTAGCCTCAAACAGACACTTGTAGAAACTAAACCTGTGTGTTATGTATTCAGAAGATAGCCTAGCTTGGACTTTATCATTTCTCACTCGGATTTCCACAATATTCATTTATTTATTTGGCCTCAGTTTCCTCACCTATGAAATGGTGATGCTGCTTTTTTAAGATTATTATGAGTGTTAAAAAAGAGTATCTGTAAAGCATTGGGTACAACCTCTGGCACAAAGTAGGTATTGAATAAATGCTAACTATTATCCATTCAGCACACATTTGTTAAAGTTCCTATTAAGCCAAGCAGTCTTCTTTTCTTACAGATCTCCCTCTTTACTCCAAATTATTTTCCACAGATACGTTTCTGATGGTGTCTCTCTTCTGCATGCAAGATAAAGCCCACTTTATTCATTGATTTCGTGTATTCAAATACTAAGTATCAATTACATGTCAAACAGTCTTAATTGATTGGAATGCCTATTTTTATACTAAACAATTCACTCTTTTTTTTTTTTTACCCATCCCCGAGATGGAGTCTTGCTCTGTCACCCACGCTGGAGTGCAATGGCGCGATCTTGGCTCACTGCAACCTCCACCTCCCTGGTTCAAGCAATTCTCCTGCCTCAGACTCCGGAGTAGCTGAGATTACAGGCGTGTGCCACCATACCCAGTTAATTTTTTTGTTGTTGTTGTATTTTTAGTAGAGACGGGGTTTCACTATGTTGGCCAGGCTGGTTTTGAACTCCTGACCTTGTGACTGGCCTGCCTCAGCCTCCCAAAGTGCTGGGATTACAGGTGTGATCCACCGCTCCCAGCCAACAATTCACTCTTTTATAAGGTTATATTTCTAAGTCACATGTTTTATTGTAACATTCCTCTAAATACAAGATAAAATTCAAATTTCTCATTCGCATCATTTGCTCTGAATGCCTACAATTTGCTACACTTTGGAAACATAAAGTCAGACAAGACAGTCCCTCTGCTCTCAAGGAACTTCCCATCCCATGGTAGGGACAAGCCATGAAAACAGCGAGGAGATGCAGCACTAAAACAAAAAGAAGAGTACGAGAAGCCTTCCCAAAAGCAGTATGTACTGCTAGCTAGAACAAGTTGAAGCCCTTTATAACCTGGACTCATGATTTTTGGCTTCTAAGATAATCTCTAGCCATTCCATCTATAACCCTAATATGCCAGGTTGCCCAAAAATTTTCACTGCTCTCTCAAAATGTTATGCATTTTCATACCTCAGTGCTTTTGTTTATATTTAGATTACTGGTATTTTGGAGCTAGGTGGAAGTAGATCACCTATTGCCTGAATAAGTTTGGAAAGTTAGTTAACTCTCTTTGGCCTCAATTTTTTCTTTTGTAAAGTTACAGTAACAACAGTACTACTTCATAAGGCTGTTTTGAGAATTAACTAAGGAACATAAAACCTTATCACTGTGTATGGGATACATACCCAACAAATATTAGCGACTACCATTTTTTCCTTGAGCCCAAATTGAAATTTTCCATTAAAACCTTTAGCTAACCCAATCACAAGACTCCTATCACAATCTTAAAAAAACAAAACAAAACAAAACAACCCACAAATCCTCAGTTTGTTTTTTGCATGAGGAACTGGGTCATTGGGCCTAAGCCTCAAGAGATAGCCTGAATGATGGCTTAGACCATGGCTTCCTTTTTAAAAAACAAAACAAAACAAAACAATCCCCCAACAGCAACCTTCAATAAGAGAGAAACTTCACATTGTTAAATAGCAGATGTGTGTATATGTAACAAAAGTCCCAAGAAGTGACACCTCTTCTATATGCAAAGCATTGTATTTCCTATTCTTTTTTTAAAAAAGAAATAAACCCACAAAATTGATTTCATGACCCACAATTACAAAACATTCATTCAAACTTCTTCCCTCATCACTTTTAAAGAGGGTGATCTACATTTAAGTCATTATTCCTATCACTGCATACAATTTACAAAGTATTACTGAGTAAGTAATACTGAACTTAGCTGTTAAGTATTCATATGTCTATGGTGCTACATCATATTCAGCTTAAAATGTTTTATTATCATCTTAACAGATATTCATGTTCATCTGGCAGTTTCTGGGTTAATCAAGAAAGTGCTGTTACTAAACCTGGGCTATTAACTGAAGCCTATCTAACAGGACTAAGGTTTTTCCTCTTGGTAATGGCAAAGTGCCCCATGATTCAAGACTGAGTCACTCTGACCACAAATGGAATATTAACATGCTCTTAAAGATATCAACAGTTGGTCTCTCGGTTCAGTAAGAATGCACTGGCATTAGTAACTTCTCTACCCACAAACAAGATGCCTGCTGGGAAATTCCATCCCTGTAAAAGAAACAGTTGGCAATGGGTGTTCAAGGGAAAAAGTGAACTCTGGAATTAAAAGTTTATATACAACAGTATCCAGATTTCTGTTTATCAAATTGGTACATTAAAAATGGGGATGGTAAAAAGTGCTAAGACACCTCTAATTCACATCACTTAAAATCAAATCTACAAAGGGGCTGTAAAGAAGAATACAGAAGAAAAAAGATTTAGAACACTGAATGCTTACATCTGCATTGTCACTACTGGGCCGAGAAGCATCTCCACTGCTACAGTCAGTCCTGCCCAGTCCATCTCCAGGATCTGTTTCTGCCTCACTGACTGTTAGGGTGTCCCCTAAAGGTCTGGAGGGTGTAACTACAGCTCCATCCTAAAACAGATTAAAGAAAAACACACGCACACAAACACATAAAAGAAAACTTTCATTACTTGCTGCATAAAGAAATAGAATGGTACTACAATCTACATGGAGACTACTAAAAGTTGGACATTCTGGTATGTTCAAGTATGTTTAAAATTCTATGAGTAAAATCCATAAATAACTACTAATTCCGGTATTCTAAAATGTCATGACCTTAAAGACAGGGCAAGTGATATTTTGGTAAAAAGAATATAAGTTCAAATTTCTAAATATAGGGAAAGGTAAAATGGTTGGTTAATTTATATAATTTATATTGTCTGCTCATTAATAAAGGTTATTACCCTATAGTTTGTTGTTAACTACCTTCCAATGCTTCAGAGTGTCAATCAATGGCCAATTCTGGGACATAATGCTATAACATAAATTATTATAAGCATTTAGATCAGGTTATAAGCATTTATTTATTTATTTAATTTGAGACAGAGTCTTGCTCTGTCACCTAGGCTGGTGTGCAGTGGCAGGATCTCGGCTCACTGCAACCTCCGCCTCCATGGTTCAAGCCATTCTCCTGCCTCAGCCTCCCGAGTAGCTGCGATTACAGGCACACACCACCAAGCTTGGCTAATTTTTTTATTTTTAGTAGAGTCGGAGTTTCACCATGTTGGCCAGGATGGTCTCAAACTCCTGACCTCAAGATGATCTGCCCACCTCGGCCTCCCAAAGTGCTGGGATTACAGGCGTGAGCCACCGTGCCTCGCCAGGTTATAAGCATTAAGATCGCTGTCCAAACAGGGTAAGAATATCATATTTGCCTAGTAATAACATAAAACTGTCAACATTACTGAGGTGTAATACTCAAAATATGACATCGCTAGTGGGACTGAAAGTAATGAAAAAAAAAATGGAATGAAAAGTACACTAAACCAGGATGTCAGGGTACCTTACATACTGTATGGCCTTGTATAGGTGATTTAACCAGTTTAGACCCTAGGTTTCTCAATTATAATATAATTTTTTTAAATCAGAAAGTAAGCAGATTAGGCTAGATGATCTCAAAGAATTGTTTTGTGAATATGCAGCCTTCCCTTCAGACTTAACTCAGGAATAGTGATAAATAAACAGCTTTTACTTATTTTAAATGTATAGGCAATTTATCTACTTTGCATTAAGATGAAGTACAAGGTGCTTTACATATCCCAAATCTGAGTATTACAGAATATAAGTCTGGTTAACATATAAATGCTGAGCTTTTTTTTTCTTATGAGACCACTATCTCTATATTGCTGTATAGCTTATACAATACAGCTTATACAATATACAATACAGCATATAGCTATATTGCTATATGCTGTATAGCTTATAACTACACAGCAAATTCTACTGAAATCTATTTTTAAATTACAATAAAAATATAGTCATTAAGAGTATGAATGTGCTTTTAAATCCTCAGACTGGGTTTGAATTCTAGTTCTATTACTTTGCAGCTATATGACCTCAGACAAGTCATTTAATCTCTCTAACTCTCTCTAAGTATATACGTAAACTGGAGGAAAACAACCATAAGTAACCTCAGAGATGTTATGCAGATTAAATAAGAAAATGCTTGTCCATATATTTAGCTCAATGCCTGTCGTTTTAAAATCTTAAATTCCTACTTAAAAATGTATCAACTGCCATTCTGTTTTAAGATGGCAGAATGAACCACAAAAAATATAAATATATATATCTAAATACATTTTAGTAGTTTGTCACATCAAAGCAAAAGCACTCAATTCTTTTTTAAATTATTGTGGAACAAAGAAATGTGATCTCATGAGCAAGCAAACAATCAGACGCCCACATTTATTTTTGTTAATCATTACTTCTGTAACATCCTTAACAGGACATCCTGTTGTCCTACCCTAGAAAAATAACTTTAAAAAAGGCAACTGCAACATTCTGACACATTCCCAGAAGAAAATTCTCCTGCAAAAAGTTGGGTAGCACTTGTAATAGTGATGCTACCTGAGCAGAGCCTGTGGCTTTGGATAACTGCTCTTGCAGCTGAGGAATGTGTTTCTTGGCCTCTTGGATCTCTTTTAGCAATCTTTGGGCAGGTGTTCGGTTGTAATCTTCCTGCAATAACTGAAAAGTTATAAAAATATTTTCAGAATTAATTACTTATGTAAAAAAGATACAGAAATAGTCCATTCTTAATCAATAATATAACTAATGGCATTGGTTACAATACTGCTTGATTGTGACTATGATAAACACCAACTCAACCATGCCCACTCACGTTTTTATTGGCCTGTAAACAGCCCTACTTCTCATTTAATACCTGTAGCCGTTCCTGTTCTTTCTGTAACATTTTTCTCAGAATTTCTACTTTCTGGTTATGAACCACATTGTTTTCCTCCTAGAAAAGAAAAAGATAAAAAACAAACAACAACCAGTATAGAGAAAATGAAGCTAAAATAAATAGAGAAAATGTGACATACGAAGTTCTGCCTCGGCTCCAATTATCAATACCTATTAGGTTTTTATTTCTGGGTTATGTGGATAGGCTTTTAGACATGACACTTACAAGAAACTGCAAGGAAATGTCTGCCCTTCTATTTCATTTTTATTAAACTGGATTCAAGAGAACATTAAATGTTGATATTGGAGAAATGAAGTTGTCTTAGTATAAGAATAGTATCTTTCACTTTCCCTCATTTGGATCTTTACTATCAATCCCCATGCATAGCTCAAACTCCCAGTACCTCTTACCTGAAATATGAAGACAGCTCCCTAATTCATCACCCATCATCCCTCCTTGTTTCACAACCCTATAATATTTTACCAAATTAGTCTTCCTATAATCCTAGGATAATCATGTACTCTATTGCTTCAAAAGAAACAACATTGAATGGATTCTTACTGCTTATCTAGTTACATGTAAATTAGCTTGGGAGATGTGACTTTTCAAAATATATAGTCAACCTACTATTTTCAAGTTCATCTCCCACTATGCACATCCTTAACAGGCACCAACCGAACAAAAATCCTAGCTACTTCTCCACAACATTTGATGCTTTCTTGGCTCCTTCTATTTATTGTTCTTCTTCTGTGTGCTTTCTCCCTCCTTTGAATCCTCATAGAACTTAGTATTTTTTTGCCCTCATAATGTCTACATTCTGCCTTGTATTATAGTTACTTGTATACTCTTGATTCAATCTCAATCAACGAAGTTTTGTTAAGCACCTTCTACATGCTAAGCAATAGTTCAGTACTGGAAACATAACAGTAAACAAAATAAACAAAAATCCCTGCCCTCCTAAAAGTACACATTCTAAGATGACTATAATCTTGAACATAGAGTACCTTAACTATATTTTTGTGGGTGGCACATTGGTTTACATATGACAGGTGTTTAATACTTGTTAAATTAAATCTGCTATGACAATATTCTAATCATTCCTATTATGTAATTTTTATATTAGTAAATCGTTTTCTAAAATCTTAAATTTAATTAGTTCATCAGCCAAATACTTGAAAACTCTCAATATAAAGTAAACACATCCTTATAAGACTGAGCATTTAACTAAGAAATTTCCCCATTCTTACCCCCATGAGCACAGGACTAGTGATTCTCTCCATATTCCCAGATGCTCCAGGTGAATGAGGAGATGTCATGATGGGAGACATATGTCCAATGGCTGATGGCTCTACTTCAGAGTCGGCAAGTGGAATCTGGGGCGACCCAGGTGGGCGTCCCTGAACAGTGAGAGCTACATAGGAACCAGCTTCGGGTGGGGAGATGGAAAAAGGGAAGGGAAGGAAAAATAACATTGTCAAGAAACTTTTTATACCATTTTACTACTTAATCTTCGATAGTTCTAAAAGATCCAGTTATATAAGACTGTCCCATCATCTGCTAATCATGTCTCCACAGAAAAAAAAAACTAATTTGTCATTTCTCTTTTATGACTGTCCTAAAAATCCAAAAGAATGATGCTGTTTTCAGATAGCAAGTTACTACTAGTAAGATAAGATATTACTTAAAAGCAAATAAAATGTATAATTCCAAGAATATATTTTAATTTAGAGGAGTGTTAAGATCAACCATCTATTAGTGGCTATGTTTAATTAATTTCTTAAATGTAAATTTGTTAAATCTTCTTTTTTTTTTTTTTAATTAGGGTCTCACTTTGTCACCCAGGCTGGAGTGCAGTGGCACGATCTCAGCTCACTGCAGCCTCGACTTTCTGAGTTCAAGAAATACTCCCGCCTCAGCCCCCACAAGTAGCTTTGATTTTTTTTTTTTTAAAGATGGGATTTCACCATGTTGCCCAGGCTGGTCTTAAACTCCTGAGCTCAAGTGATCTGCCCGCCTCGGCCTCCCAAGGTGCTAGGATTACAGGTGTGAGACATGGCACCTGGCCTAGATCTTCATATTTTAAGATGATACTAACTAGGCAGGGTTTAGTGAATATGCTAGAATATAAAATGCAATTTTAAATTAACTTTACAAAATGAGTATGACCAAAAAATATTCCACAATAACAGGGAAAAACACAATCAATAATAAGTAGTAAATTTTAGTAGAAAATATTTGGAGGAATGGACAGGAATTCGTTAGACATATTACCGGGTGGGGGGGAATCTAGACAGCAAAAATCACCATAATCAGACCGGGCGTGGTGGCTCATGCCTGTAATCCCAGCACTTTGGGAGGCTGAGGCGGGCAGATCACGAGTTTAGGAGATCAAGACCAGCCTGTCTAACATGGTGAAACCCCATCTCTACTAAAAATACAAAAAATTAGCCGAGCGTGGTGGCACATGCCTGTAGTCTCAGCTACTAGGGAAGCTGAGGCAGAAGAATCGCTTGAACCTGGGAGGTGGAGGTTGCAGTGAGCCGAGATTGCGCCACTGCACTCCAGCATGGGTGACAGAACAAGACTTCGTCAAAAAAAAAAAAAAAAAAAAATCACCATAATCAGAGTCAGTAATAGACATGGCAAAACTTTTTTCTTAGATATTTCAATAGAACTTTCAAATGTATTTCACACTTGTCTCCCAATTTAACCCTCCCATGGAAATCATTATCAATTATTTCACAGTGTTTTGGTGTTCTAAAAACTATTTTTGCTATGTATAATAGTCACAAGTGTTATGATTTGGAGGAATTTTACGTATAAACACTTTCTAAGGCTCTTCAATCTTATTGCTCTCTATCAGAAAGTCATCTATTATATCTCACTTGCCTATGTATTTGCTTATAATAGCTTCCTAGCTTTTCCCTTCCTTTCTTTAGCTGTTTCTAAACTGCTCTGGTTTGATATCACTTTTATTACATCCAGAATACGTATTAGAAAGTAGGACATGCAGGAACTCTGTTACATACACCCAGGCTTTAGGGATGTCAAATTTACATCTGTTTTGGATATGCAGAGGTTTTTATGCTTTACTTTAAGTTTTTAGCTATGCCTTTACTATTGGATAAGTAATTTACTGCTAGAATCCCAGGATTTAATTTTTTAAGTAAAATTTATACTGGAATGAGCAAAAAGTATAACCTAGAAAGCTAAAGAAATGTTTTTATACACCTCAGTGGGACATCAGGCATAAACTTATTAACATAAACCATATTTATGCAGCACACAACAATTTATAAATCACATTCTCATTAAATAAGTGGTCAAATTTATTCAAGTAAGGGGATCTAATTTTGATCACTGCACTCTTTTAAACTAAAGTTAAGAACGCTGATCAAAGTGACCATTTGGAGCACTGGTACTCTGATGAAAAAGTTTTAAAAATTTCATAGTTGCTTAACATAGCAGTAAAAAGGCCAAGAAAAAAGTTAGTTTATTAAACTTCTGAAGATGTCCATCCACCCAATACAGAAAAATAGAATTAAATAAAACAGTAGTGATTCTGCTTGATCACAAACAACTATCTCTTATTTCTAGTCTACTTTACTGTGGAATAATCTGATGCAGAAGATCATAAATTCTTTTTTTTTATTCCTTTTTAAAAAAATTTTCATTCAGTTCAAGCAGTCTCTCTTTTTTTTTGAGATACAATAACAAATACATATGGCCCAAACCAGGCCAGAACAAAGAAAAAGGAAGTTATATTTTAGGTGGTGGACTCTCATGTGACTTTCTTTACTTCTGTTATAACTGTCATGCTCTTTTCCATTCAATATGTGAAGTAATTAGAAAATATAAAATCTTGGCCAGGCATTGTGGCTCGTGCTTCTAATCCCATCGCTTTAGGAGGCTGAGGCAGGTGAGCCCAGAAGTTTGACAGCAGCCTGGGGAACATAGCAAAACCGTGTCTCTACCAAAAAAACAAAACAAGACAAAACAAAAAACAAAAAACAAGGTGGGAGGATCCCTTGGACCCAGAAGTTGGAGGCTGTAGTGAGCTGTAATTGCACCACTGCATTCTACAAGACCCTACCCTAAAAAAAAAAAAAAAAAAGAAAGAAAATCTAAAATCTCTCTTGGAAAGCAGGTAAGGTTAAAGGGTAACAACAAAATGAAACCAAAGCCCAGGTTGGGGAAGACTTCACCTGACTCAGATTCAGACGACCCACCCCATCACCACCTGCCAGCAAAGCTCACAGGGTCACTGAACCTTCCATTCTCCCTGTGCAGATGGGAAAACTGAGGCCCTGTGAGTGGCTGAAGCCTGGCTTGCCCATAACTCACTGCCAGCTCAAGGTGTGTGAATCCACCTTTGACCCTGCAAGTGACGGGAGGTTAGCTGCAGACTCCAGCACTGCTTCAAGCCTGTTTCACCACGGAGAACTAAGTCCAAGTGGGCTATTTACTCAAACCCGAAGATCACAAATTCTTAACCCTAAAGATTTCCAACAGAAGATCGCTACTCTGGATTATATAATCATTTACTTATCTGAGGGAAAGTGATTGTACTAGATGATTTTTAAAGTTCCATTTCAGTTCATCACGCCATATGTCTGATTTCTCAACCTCCTTCCTCTCAGGTGACTCATGCATTTCTTTCAAATATATGTATCAAATATTACCAAGAATGACAGGAATATTATAATCAACCACATAAATGGAGTTGACAAAACATAGCTATTAGTAAGTTAAGAGTTTTCACCTCAGATTTTCCTTCAATGCAGGGATCAGCAAACTCCAGCCAAGGGGCTAAACCAGGATCACAGACTTTTGGTAAATAGTTTTACTGAAGCACAGCTACACCCATTCATTTACATATTGTCTATGGCTGCTTTCATGATACAATGACAGAGTCGGTAGTAGACAATATAGTCCACATAGCCTAAATATTTACTATTTGGCCTATTACAGGAAATTTGCTGATCCTTACTTTAAGGGTTTCAGAAAACAATTAAAACTAAGAATAACATTCACCTACATTTGATTAGCTTCACCACCTCCAGATGATTTGAATGAGTCACCAGAGTTCCATTCACCTGTAAGAAAACGAAAGTAGTGTATGTCAGATACATTCTATTGAGACAATGGATAAAATGACTTCAGGAATTATCATACATAATATAACCAATATAATATAGTAATCACATTACATTATTTATGTATTTGATTCAATATTCATTTTCACACCATGATTCTACAGGGCATATTCAGCAACAAAATGAACTTAAACCAAGGCCTTGACATACAAAACATTACAACTTATTCACCATGACAAATGACAAAACATAACATGAAACAGATTTACAAATCCTTCACAGTGAAGGGCTCATACAAATAGAAAAGATCTCTTTGCTTTTAATTACCAACTCATCAATTTGTCAAAATTAATAATAAATAATTTTTAAAAATAAGTATTTCCACAATATTCAATTTGCTTTTAGTTTTTCAACCATGATCTAATCTTCACAAAGAAAACTAATTTTCAGACCAGCTAAATGTAGAAAATGTTATCCCGATTCTGAATTAAACCAAACAAATCAAGGCAAAACTATCAAATGTGGATTTAACATTAATTTTCTGATGAATTCTCTGATCCAAGTTTAAAATTCAAATATATCAGTGTAAAAAACAAGTACAAGTATATTCATCCTGCCCCATGAGATAGTTACTGTTAGCGATGACATTTAATTTTGGAGACACTTTTCTAGTATACACACACCAAATAGACACATAAACATTTTCCATTACAACTGGTTTTTTCCTGGAAAAAAAAATAAAGCTTTTTTTTCACCGTATGGCAGCTATCTTTCAATAAAGGTACACACTGACCTAATCCATTCTTTTCAAAAGCTGCAAATGAAATATAATTTATTTCTCTGTCCCTCAGTTTATGCAGTTATGTAATAAAGCCAATACGAATTTCCCTGTAAACATAACTTCACATTTGTACACTTATTTCCTCAGATAAGTTCCTAAAAGCAAAATTGCTTGTCATGTTATATACTTTCTTAAAGGCTTTTGATACATATTCACAGACTTTCATCCAAACAGGTTTTACCTAATTTATACTCACAACGAACTCATGAGAATAGTCATTTTACCATACCCAAACTACACTAAATGTGTATTACTAATCTTCAAATTTTCTGACAGCCAAATGTATTTTTCACCTATCATTTTTTTTCTTTTTTTTTTTTTTTGAGACGGAATCTCGCTCTGTCTCCCAGGCTGGAGTGCAGTGGCATGATCTCGGCTCACTGCAACCTCCGCCTCCCAGGTTCAAGCAATTCTCCTGCCTCAGCCTCCCGTGTAGCTGGGACTACAGGTGCCGGCCACCACGCAAGGCTAATTTTTGTATTTTTAGTAGAGACGGGGGTTTCACCATATTGGTCAGGCTGGTCTCGAACTCCCGACCTCAGGTGATCCGCCCACCTCAGCCTCCCAAAGTGCCGGGATTACAGGCGTGAGCCACCGCTTCCGGCTTCACCTATCATTTTAATTCCTTCTTCTTTGTTATCAGTGAGGTTGGCCATATCCCCATTAATATGTTATGTATTTCAATTACTTTAGGGAATTGCCTGATAAAATTCTTTGCCCATTTTTCTTTTAGAATATTTATTCCTTTCTTATAATTTAAAAGTGTTCTTTAAAATTAAGGATATCTGGTCTGTGATATGTTTCAAATATTTCTTCCAAATTATTTTTCATGGTATGTTTTCCTATGTAATAATAATTTGATTTTAAGTAATCAAATTAGTCAATTATTTCAAGAACAGTTACTGACTAACCCATTCTTTCTCTACTGATCTGAATTCAAAATCTATTTCTAGTCTCTCTGTTGTGTTCCACTGGTAGGTCTATATCTAGATTAGAGTCATACACATCTCCTCTCATACATACACATATATATAACATTTTTTTTTTAGTGATTCTTACATCTTTATAAAGTTCATCTGGAAGAATAATCAGATTGACATCTACCACTATAATTCTATTTGCATATAGGTCAGATATCGCTTATCTGAAATACCTGGTACCAGAAGAAGTGTTTTGGATTTTTTTGAAGTTTGGAATATTTGTATATACATAATGATACATCTTGGGGATGAGACCCAGGTTTAAATATGAGCCTTTTATGTTTCATATATACCTTATACACATAACCTGAAGGTAGTTTTCTACATTTTAAATACTTTTGTGCATGAAACCGAGTTTTTTGTTTTGGTTTGGTTTTATTTATTGTTTTTTAAAGATAGGGTCTCACTATATTGCCCAGGTCGAAGTGCTGTGGCTATTCTCAGGTATGATCAAAGTGCACTGCAGTCTCAACTCCTGCACTCAAGCAATCCTCCCACCTCAGCCTCCTGAGCAGCTAGTAATACAGGCTCAAGCTACTGTACCTGGTGAAACCAACTTTTGACTGTGACCCATCACATGAGGTCAGGTGTGAAATTTTCCATTTATGGTGTCACGTGGTGTCAAAAAGTTGCAGAGTTGGGAGCGTTTCAGGTGTCAGATTAGAAATGTTCAACTTGTACTTTGATGAGAATTGCTTAATAACAGACTAATCTGGAGAGAAATGATCTTTCCAACACTGAATTACTCTCCTACTCAAGAACATATTACTTTCAATCCTTTTATTATGTCCTTCAGTAAAGGGTAATATTAATTTTAAAACAAATGAAATAAGTTTGTATAGTCAACAGATCTATCATACGTAGTATGATGCTTTTTATAAAAATCCAAGTGAAAAAATCAGAATATGACCAATATATGTTGTTTTTTAATCCTACCGTAAATTCTATAATAGCCTTTTCCTTACCTTGATGATTCGATCACCTGTCTGTACTCCAGCCCGCATGGCTGCTCCATCTGTATGAGAAATTAATTACTTAAAATGTGATTCATTTGCATTTACTGATCATCTTCCTGACAGAGGGACAGTATAACAAACTGGTTAAAAACATGGGCTGTCCTTTGGGAGGCCGAGGTGGGCGGATCATGAGGTCAAGAGATTGAGACCATCCTGGCCAACATGGTAAAACCCCGTCTCTACTAAAGATACAAAAATTAGCTGGGTATGGTGGCACATGCCTGTAGTCCCAGCTGCTCGGAAGGCTGAGGCAGGAGAATCACTTTAACCCAGGAGGTGGAGGTTGCAGTGAGCCGAGATGGTGCCACTGCACTCCAGTCTGGTGACAGAGTGAGACTCCATCTCAAAAAAAAAAAAAAAAAAAAGGCTGTAAAGTCAGACTTTATGTTCAAATCCTGCTTCTACCACTCACTAGTTATGTGACCTTGGACTGATTTTATGTTTTTTTACTCTAAGCCTCAATATCACCTATAAAATGGGGATAAAAAAAATTGCCTACCTCAAAATTACAGCACCCAACATAAAGGAAGTATTCAATGTATGGTAACAGCAGTAGAAAATATTATCATTGCTGTTTTGGGAAAATAAATGGTATTTTTGAGGCCATAGCTATCTCTTTAATCTGTCTTTGCCAAAATATCACTGGTGCCATGGAAAACTGAAACTTCAGAAACTTGTGTGTGGACAATAAAGTATCATGACCAAGGAGTCACATAATTTCTAAAACTATATAAAAACTGATTTCTTTCTAACAAGTACAAAAAAAATCAACTGGAGTAAATTCCTTCCTAGAACTATGACATGATAGATGAATCTAGCACAATAGTCCACATGACCTGCAATCTATGTAATTATTCTATTCTTGTCAATTGCCATTATTTAAGCTTTTCTATTTTTACTCTGTTTACTGAGTGATAAATTGTTTTTTAAAATGCCTTGCCTTCTTTGACAGACTGTACGAAGACTGGATTGTCTCCACTGACCGTCAGCCCAAATCCATTGTCATCTTTCTGGATGATTACACAACGTTGAACAAGACCTGCACAAGAACCACAGTGTAAAAAAAAAAAAAAAAAGGAAGAGAAAACAGAGAAAGGAAAAGACAATAATTATATATTAGTAATAAACTATGTTCCATCTGGAGAAACAAAAAGTAGCACACGTAAATCCACATGGTGAAATAAGAACACTAACCACCATCAACAAAGCAAGAACACCAGAGTCACACATACTGTTTTCTCACTGGCGGAGTATAATAGAATTGCTCCAATATTAAAAACAGCTATGGCAAACTGCAAAATATTAAGTATTAGACATGAGACAGCTAGAAGGAAAGCCCATTCACATCCATGCTATTTCTCTGTAGTATAAAATTCTCCCCCCGCCCCACTGCCGTGTGTTTTTGGTACCCTAATTGGTGTTTAACCCAAGAAAAATCAACCATCTTAGGACATGGGGCTAGGAGCAACTCAAGGAAAATTCTGGAGAAATCCAGTCTTACTCTCAAGAAAATATACTCAGGAAAACAGTAAAAAGAAAAAAAGGTGCGTACAGAGTACCTGAAGTTATTCCCCACAGAAGGGAAGAGAAAGGAAGAGTTCAGGGGGAAAAAAAACCCTGGCTTATAGAAAACATAAACAGAAAAGACAAAAAAGTAGAAAAGATAAAGAATCTGTGAGCTCAACCAGTTCCTTCATCTCTTTCATATACTTACCTGATTCCTAAGGGAGAATTTGTGTTTCTTCTAAACAACAAATGAAAACTGTCAGGGCAAGGTGAGAGAAAGAGGGCCCCAGCCAGAGGAACAGAAATGTCCTGCCAGAGTAGAACCCTGATTAGTACCCAGGGCTGTTTTATCATACACCAGATCTGAAGATCTTGAACTCTGTGTTAGCCAGAGACAACATACATTTTCAGCTTTGCAGGATCTAAGCATGTCACCGAAGTCAATATATATATAAAACAGGTAAAACAACACAAAGATAATGATGAGAAAATAAAAACTTTTTCTAAAGATTTTAATACAAAGAGCCACAATCTTTTAAATAAGTCTGATTTACCAACCAAACGATATGTTAAAGATACGTTAATAAAAAATATATATAGACTGTGTGTACAATGGCTTATAGAAAACATACACATATAACAGATTATATATATACACACAGTGTATATACATATCTATTCTTGCTGCTAATGACACATCATGAGTACATGAGCCTACTGTAGCTTAACATGAACCTTAACCCTTGAACTCACGCCCTACACAAAAATTAAAGCAGATCATGGGCCTAAACATAAGCTAAAATTTTTCATAAGATAACACAAAAGGAAATCGTCAAGACCTTAGGGTATTAAAGAAAACAAAAAAGGAAGAAAGAAAGAAAAAGAAAACAGATAAAATACATGTAACAAAATATTTTATAACATTAAAAAAAGACCTTAGGGTGGGTTTATAAACCATAAAAAAAACCTAGGAAACTGGACAAAAATTTAAAACATTTGCGATTCTAAAGATACTGATAAGAAAATGAAAAGGCAGGCCGGGCACGGTGGCTCACACCTGTAATCGCAGCACTTTGGGAGGCCGAGATGGGCGGATCACGAGGTCAGGAAATCGAGAACATCCTGGCTAACACGGTGAAACCCCGTCTCTACTAAAAATACAAAAAAATTAGCCAAACGTGGTGGCGGGTGCCTGTAGTCCCAGCTACTCGGGAGGCTGAGACAGGAAAATGGCGTGAACCTGGGAGGCAGGTCCAGCCTGGGCGACAGAGTGACACTCTGTCTTAGAAAAAAAAAAAAAAAAAAGGAAAAGAAAATGAAAAGGCAAGCCACAGAGAAAATATTCACAATACAGATATCTGATGAAGAATTTGTATCCAGATTATATGCAACTCTTCAACCAATAATGGAAGACAAATGTTAAAGGGGGTAAAATACTTAAATAATCACATTACAAAGATACACCAATGGCCAGTAAGCACATGTAAAGGTGCTTAACAGCTGCAGTCGTCAGCAAAACACAAATTAAAACCACAGTGAGATACCACTATACACCAACTAGTCTGGCTAATCATAAAAAGTGGTAGCAAAGAGGTGGAGCAACTAGAACTCTTAGAACATTATAACATTGCTGGTGGGAATGTGCTAACATTCTGGAAAACTGTTTGGAAATTTCTTATAAAGGTAAGCATATATTTACATATGATCCATGAATTTTACTCTCAAGAGAAAGAACAATTTGTGTCCACAGAAAGACATACACGAATGTTCACAGCAGTTTTATTCATAAGAGCCCAAAACTAGAAACTCAAATGTCCATCAACGGATGAATGGATAAACAAACTGTGATATGTCCATACAATGTATTAGGAAGGAAGAAAAGGATACTCATACATACAAGAAACATAGATGAATCATAAAAACATCATGGTAAGCAAAAGAAGACAGTATGTAAGAAAGTAAACACTACATGACTCCAGCATAGAAAAGGAAAAACTAAACTAAAACAACAAAAAGCAGAATAGCAACTGCCTAGGGGAGAAGCAGGGAAGAGGAGTGGGAATGACTGCAAAATGAAATGAAGGAACTTTCTGCAGTGATGGAAATGTTCTGTTTCTTAAGATAATGTTTACATGAGTATGCATATTCATTTGTCAAAATCTTCTAACCATATACTTACAATTAGTGCATCTTATTTTATGTAAATTTTACCTCAATAAAGTTGATTTTCAACATTTAAAGATGTGTTACCCCTAAATTCTAGAGACTTCTAAATACTAAATAACATATTCACCACTCTCACAAAACAATAAATTGTAATGAGGGCAGGAGATAACACATTAGAATTCAACCTTTGTTATCTGTTCAGTGTTACTTTCTTCAAGTAATTAGGACAACTATAAAATAGGATATGAATACAAAAATCAAGTTAAAAAAATTCTTTATAAATTCTAGTATATAATAAATAGAATCAGAGATTCTGGCCAGGCACAGTGGCTCATGCCTGTAATCTCAGCACTTTGGTAGGCTGAGACAGGTGGATCACCTGAATGAAGTCAGGAGTGAGACCAGCCTGACCAACAAGATAAAATAAAATCAGCCTGGTGTGGTGGTGCATGCCTGTAATCCGAGCTACTTGGGAGGCTGAGGCAGGAGAACTGCTTGAACCCGGGAGCTGGAGGTTGCAGTGAGCCGAGATTGCACCATTGAACTCCAGCCTAGCCTGGGCAACAGAGTGAGAGACTCCATCTCAAAAAAAACAAACACAAAAACATCATTAGACTAAGCAGCATTTCACAGGAATCTTCTAAAATCCATGCTTGCTTTTGGAAACAAATATTTCACAACCTCCCTTACAGTTATTTGAAATTTCAAAATAAACTAGATATTGTGACTTTAGAAATCAAGGCAATTATAACACTGAATACATTTTTTCATACTATATTCGTGCTTCTCCTTTCTCCCACCCCACCTCACAAAAGCTGAAAATTAATGAATTAAAGGTTTCTAATATGGGTGATTGCAGTGCTAAGCAACCTGGGCTTCTTAAATAGACCTTTTTTCAGATGCCTGCAGAGAACAGGATGCCTGCAAAAGATGAGGGAAAAGGGTATTTGGAGTTGAGGAGTTTGCTATGTTTGCACCTTTCACTTGAATAAAAAAATATATAAAGTAGTTAGCTTAATGCCTAACAAATATTAAGGGTTCATACTTGTTAAATATTATTTTATTATGATTGGGGGGGAGTTTGACCTTGGATTTTCTCTTCTATCCATGCTACCAGTACAATTATAAGTACTTTTATGTTAATAAACTCCTATCAACGCAAATGATCCTTAAGAGGATCGATTCTGGCTGGGCGCGTTTGGGAGGCTGAGAAGGGCACATCACGAGGTCAAGAGATCGAGACTATCCTGGCCAACATGGTGAAACCCTGTCTCTACTAAAAATACAAAAACTAGCTGTGCGTGGTGGCGCGTGCCTGTAGTCCCAGGCTACTCAGGAGAGGCTGAGGCAGGAGAATCGCTTGAACACAGGAGGCGGAGGATGCAGTGAGCCGAGATTGCGCCACTGCACTCCAGCCTGGCGAAAGAGACTCCATCTCAAAAAAAAAAACAGGATCAATTATGACTTATGTCTAAGTTTTGTTTTTTAGCAAACAAGGAAAGTAGTTTTGGATGGGCAAGGAAGACAGAAGGGAAATTTAAAAGGGTAGAGCTTCTTGTTATAGGTAGCTTTAGAAGATGAGAGACAGCTGGATGTCCTTAAGAAAAGAATCAGTCTTCTTACAAGCTTTTCCTAAATATGCATACTGAAGTTAGGTGCCCCTCTTACAGACTCCCACTGCACCCTCTGTATACTCCTATTGTATCACCCTTACTCACACTGATTTGTATTTGTTTTTATTCTTTCATTAGATTTTATGCTCCAAAGGTGTAGGGGCTGTATCTTGATCACAATCTTATCTCAGAACCTTGCATGTATTTTGGGACAGAAGGAAACTTACAAAAATTGCTTATGAATTAATGAAATTCAGACAAGCAGACAAGTCTAGAGATGAAAGGAAGCTCAGAAAGGGAGGTCATCAGAGAGAAAAAAACAGCACCATGCACAGTCAATTTTATAAATATGCCTAGAATCCTAATAGATTAATAAGAATCAAGAAAATCTATTAGCATTACTTCAGAATATAGCACACCTGTTTTCTCCAATTCATAACAGTCTCAGTCTGATAACCTTCCCTCTTATTTCTACAGCAAAAGGAGAAGATGAGGGACAAAGAATAAAGAGGAAAAGGAAAAAGAACTATGCACACATCCTATTCAATTTTTTCTTCTCCCCAAATCCACTGTATTAGCCACATTTATTATTTTATATTTACCTGCTAATGTGAGACTGATGTACTTTAACATGTACTTTAAATCAGTAGACCAATATAAAAAGTGTTACACATACAGTCAATTCAGAATCTATAAAATTCAAATTAACAATACTAGTCTGTCTTGTCCATCTGTGGTGTCTGCATAAATTTAGATTTGTGGTAACAATTAACTGGAAACGAAGCCATCCTACCATTCAAAATTCAGAAATCCAGTCCTTCAAATGCTCAAATCTATTATGTTCCCTCTCATTCAAAATCAAATGAAATGTTTTTTCTTTTTCTTCAGAGAAATATTCTATTTGTTGACCAGAAGCTGTTTTAACCTACCACAGAGGGAAAAATTAGTTCTACCACCCTCTGTAGAACTAAAATCACCAATACTGGCTAAATTATCATATCTTTGAACTATCCTTTTTGACACACACACACACAAATCCTACTTCTTTTATTTGTTTTAGCAAATTTGCATTGAGCATCTGTCCATACTAGCTATTTAACAGTGCAGTCCATAGGTGCTATGAAGAACCCAAAACTACTTGGAGTTTTTGTTCTCAGAGAACATAAAGTCCTGGCAGGACAATACTGAAAACAAATGGAGAAAAAAATGACAATGTTTAAGAATCAGAAAATGGTACAGATAATAGGCCCTGTATGTTACAGAGAAAGCCAAAGATAAAAGTAGACTCATAACTCCAAAATAGCAATCTTCAAATTTCATTAATTAAAAAAAACTCCAAAACCAGCTTTCGTCATTTTTACTTTTTCTGATTTTCACAACTCATATAGTCCACAGTTTTGTTTTGTTGCTAAATCCTTTATCATCTGGTATAAAGATTATTAATCATAACTACCATACAAATGTATCTATCTGTGAATATGAGTTCTGTAAGGCCACCTAATTACTTTGGTATGTGCTATATGCCAGCACTTTGCATAGACACAGGCAGAGTGTTCAAAAAGTAAAACCATTGAGACTTAAACTTCCTTCAAACCTAATCCTAACAGGCAGGCACAGTGGATCACACCTGTAATCCCAACATTTTGGGAGGCCAAGGCAAGAGGACTGGTTGAGGCCAGGAGTTTGAGCACAGCCTGGGCAACTTAGCAAGACCTCTTCTCTACAAAAAATAACAGTAATAATAAACATGTTTTTCAAAAAAACAAAAGACTTAGTCCTAGTAATAATTCTTCGGTCCCATTGTTCTTGGTGCCATATGAGTATTTCTTCACAGCTGTTTTTTTAAGTGCATATAGAGTAATGGTAAATGAGTGCATATCTCTATCATTGCACTTATCAAAATGTATTGCAATTCTTTTGTACCAGACTGTGAGCAACCAAAAACTAGGTACAGTCACTTCTGTCTTTGTATCTCTATCCCTTAGTATAGTGCCTGGCATATAATGGGTGCTCACTAAATAGTTATTAAATATATTTGAATTTTATACATGAAGGAAATTTTAAATAAACATACTCAAACACTTTCTAATTAGAAAAAAAATCACAGCCTTGAAGACTATGCAAAGTAGAGAAACATTTCTATAAGAACACTAATTAACCTTCTGCCCTGGCAAAATTCCAACTATAATAATTTGATTTTCCATCTACCCCAAAATAACTCCTCTAGTTACAAAACCAACTTTATTTCCTGTTTCTTAAAAATCATATTTTGCCTAGAAGCTGATAAACCTGATATCATGCTTCATCTCATCAGTGAAGTAAAGATGTTATATCAAATTTACATAAATACTATCCATTTCTGTTTTATTTCCTTATCATAACAAAAGACATATTTTTTCTGTTATAACAATGTGGCATTTAAAACTAACATAAAAAGACTGCTTGCTTCTTACTCAATAGATAATTACCAATGATCATATTTTGAAAGTGAAAAAAAATGAAGTTTTATTCTATAACTGTTCCTGAAAGAAGGCCATAACTCCTATAATGAAAATAGAATGTGGAGCATATTAATGAAAATGGAGTGTTAAACATGTAAGATAACCTGTTAAATCTTCCATATTACATTGACTTTAGTGAAAGCACATTAGTCTTTCTTCACCTTTTATTTTACTTCATGACCAAACTTCTCTAAGTTTCAGCTCTTAAGAATTAGCTTCAGGGAAGGGAGTGGAGAAGGGCCATGTGCAACCTCATAAAAACAGCTCATTTTAAACTGGTGCCAGACATACATGTTTTATGAGTAAGACCTCAGATAATCCTTTGATTAAGAAGCTTCTTGATTCTAAATGCACAATCTTGCCAGCAAGAGGAGCCTTAAATTCCAAGTATGCTGATTTCATTCTTTCAGACCACTACCAGAAAAATGTCTCTAAGTTACATTTTCTTCTATCTTCAAGTTTTTCAGAAGGAAAGAAAGATTCAATTAGGATGAGTCAAGATCTTATTCCATCAATTTTCTCTACTAAAATACTTCCTATGTCAATCTCAACAATCATTCATTCAAAACTCACTTAATGAGTGCCTCCAATATGTTCAGCATTATGGGAGATGTAAAGATAAACATAAATATAAGTAATTAAATACAAATCAAGATGTCAACATTCAGAAACAACAAAAGTAGCTGGGCAATCCTAGGAAAAGGCAGTACTTGAATTGAGCCTTGAAAGATGAGTAGGATTCTAAGTTACAGGTGGTAATTCATTCAAGACAACAGAAATGGTATGTGCAAAGGAAGAATGCCAAAACATATTTGGAAAATGAAACGCTGAAGGAGAATCAGAGTAGAACAAATTGTGGCGTTATCTTAATAACTACCTGTACTTTCTTAGCAAGTGAATGACCAAATTCTTACTTTAATAATATTAATCTGACAAGTCAAGGCAGAATACAGAATGGAGAAAAGTTAATGAATCAATGTGAAACTGAAATAAAAGTAAGTTACAAATCTATTAAAATAGTCTAATAAAATGATGGACAAGGCAGTGGGGTTGAAACCAAAGAGTGAACGATGAAAAATATTGTGATGGTAGAAAATCAAGAGGACCTGGCAAATAGCTGACCATGGGGGACAAGGGAAAATGGAGAAGTCAAATATAACTTTAATAGAAATATAAGACTAGGTGAGTGGAAGAATGACAGTGTCATTACAAGAATTAGGGAAATAAAGAGGAAGATCGATTTCCAGCTGTAGAGATCAATGATGAACTCCAGTTTGGTCACTCTGAATTTATGGGACACTTAAGACTGGAGACTGGAAGAAAGATTGGGGACAGAAACTTGGGTCATGCCTACATGTATAACACAAGAGGGAAAAAACAATCAAATAAAGAGAGACAAAATAATTACAAAGAGTAAAGAACCAGGTTGATGTAATATCATAGACACCAAAGAAAGGGCATTGGCAAACATGGAGGAAAGGCCACGTGAGACAAACAGCAAGAAGGCAGCCATCTGCAAGCCAGCAAGGCAATCTTCTGACTTGATCACACTGACATCCTGATCTTGATCTTCTAACCTCCAGAACTGTGAGAAAACAAGTTTCTATTGCTTTAACCATGCAGTCTATGGCACTTTGTTACAGTGGCCTGAGCACACTAAGACAGCTTTAAAAAGACGTAACTTATTTTCTTGAACCGAATACTGTCAGCAGGAATCTGTTCAGACACCAAGACAGCGGTTAAGCAGCAGCTATGGTCTAACTCAGAACTCCCTTGCTGAATCGCTCATTTCCTACAGTAACCCACAAAAGTATGTACCCTAAAACTTAAAGTATAATAATAATAAAATAAAAATTAAAAAAAAATTGTAGATCAGAAAACACATCCATACACGTTTAATAGACTCTAACAGGTAGAGAGTGAAAAATAAAGGGAAATGGAATAAACAACCGACTGACCGCAGTGGGCAGAAATGTAACAAAAAAAGTCAATACAAAGCAAACACTTGGTTTCCTTTTAAGATGCACAAAGTAAATCTATTTCACAAAGTAGCTCTAAAAATGGCTAAGAAGCCAGGTGCGGTGTCTCCTGCCTGTAATGCCAGCATTTTGGGAGGCCAAGGCAGGAGGACTGCTTGAGCTCAGGAGACAGAGATCAGCTTGGGCAACATGGCGAGACTTTGTCTCTACTATTTCTTTCTTTTTTTTTCCCCTGGCAAATCATTCCTTCAACAACCTCATCTCTATTAAAAAAAACAAACAAAACAGCTGGGTGCAGTGGTGTGCACCTGTAGTCCCAGCTACTTTGGAGGCTTAGGTAGGAGGATCATTTGAGCCCAGGAGGTTGAGACTGCAGTGAGTCATGATCGTGCCATTATACTCCATCCTGGGCCACACAGCGAGATCTTGTCTCAAAAAAAAAAAAAAAAAAAGCCAAGAAAGTTTAAAATAAATAATATGTGAGTAACTAGCATTTTTGTTAAGTACCCAGCTAATGAATTTTACCCCGAGAAAACAATGTATAATCTCTAAAGTTTGAAGTGGGCTTATAATAAGACCCTACACTAAAGCAGAACGTCACCAGTTGCTATGACTCCAATCAGTAGTTTCAAGCTTTTCTGAATCCCCAGAGACTTTTTCATCTATGCTAACTGTACGTAATCTAAAGAAGTCTATTCACACAGGTGATAAAATATTTGTAATGTCAAAGAGATTTATGTTAGCATGCTAATTCTGTTCTAATCAACTCATCCCTCCGATGAGTGCTTTTTGAGGACTTGTGGACTCAGCTCCTTCCAAAAAAGGTATTTCAAGGGTTCTCAAAAACCAAACACACAGAGAAGCCACACCTTACTTCCCGATTACCACTTAAAATGTTTCTATCACTACCAAGCCAATGGCATGTCTGAACTAGTATTAATATTTCTACCACTGCTAAGAAAAATATTAGTATAATATTTCTAGTCAGAGGTTCCTAAATTGTTAATCTTCATCCAAAGCACAGAACAAGCTTCTAAATACACATCACAGATCTAGGAAAATGGAGAGGAAGAAGAAATAGAACACTGCAAAGGCTACTGAAAAAGAATAGAGCTATAAATGTTCATGTTCCTAAGGAGAGGATAAACTATAGAAAGCTCTTTATATAGCACAGAAAGACAGAGTCTCGAGGAATTAGGTATTTCTTACTTAGCAGCAGCCAAAATACTCTGGAAGGAAGAAAAAGTGTAAACTTGATGTGTCACAAGGCATAGTATACATTTACTACTGAACTACTGTAAAAGGTATTACACAGAAAAAGCAGTGGTCACAAAAACCCAAGTAAAGAACTACGTGTATGTATCTAACATAGAAGCATTAACTGGTTTAGAACCAAACACTGAGCTTTCTTAATACTAAAAAGTATCTGATATGGGCTCAAGTGCTAGCAGATATGAATTATCAAATGTCTTAAAAGAGGGAGGGCAATTCCTGTATTTTTTCCTCTCCTATATGTCAAGCTAGGAAACATCTGCACCTGGGGGAGCTTCTACTCTACAGACTTGTGCCTCTATTAAAGATGACCTGATTTCCCTTTGAGGCCAAATTTGGAATCTTCCTAAAAAAAGAAATAATTTATCAGTCTTTCAGAAATTATTTTTAAAGTCTTAGCTCCAGGTAATTCCTCTCCTATTCACTTTTCTCAAAAAACAAGAAAAAAACCCAAAACAAAACCCTAATCAAACTCCAAAAGAAGGAAAGAGGGCAGGTAAAACTGCAAAGGAAAAGGAAAAATAGGTATGAACTTCACAAACATGGTTTATTGTATCTTTGGAAGACAGGACACAGTCTAGAAATATTAGCATTTCAATCATCTGCTGCAAAAGTTGACCACTCAGGTTAAACTTGCTCTTTGTTAAGATTATTTTTAAAAGGTACCATTTTGAAATTTTCCCATTCCGATTAAGCTTCAGAGAAACTTCTCAAAGGCACAAATTCTTCAAGCTATGAAAATAAAATACTTACGTATTTTTGCCATCGTGGATAAATTATACAAGAATGACTTTTCCACATGAAGAGGCAATTAAAAATAAACAAACAAAAAATGAAATAAAAATTCCAAAGAACTGCTAATACTTCTAAATTACACCAGTATTATACTTAGAGGAAAAGACTTAATTCCTCAAATTCTTCATGATCCAAACTCTGCAAATGAGACGTGGGAAGAAGATGACAAGAATTCAAAGCCCATTCATGTTATTTGGAGGAACCTGACTCAAACATATTAGAGATAATCACCTTCCTACCATAAACAAGATGGGAGAAGATGGGCAATGTGGCCTACTCTTAATCTACAATGTTAGTTTCTAGCAACCTTAAGCTTCCACATCACAGCCACGTTAAAACCCCAGGCTCCCTTTCCCTGCAGTAGATCATGCCATGCACAGCAGACACAAGAAAGGCTGCAGTTATTTAAAAAGAAAGAAAGAAAGAAAAAAAAAAGAACAGAAAAGGAACACCATGAAGCAAGCTCCAAAGGGCAAGGCTGAATTAGCTACATTAGCTTACCATATATCTCGGATCTACTCTCCTCTGAACTAGACTTTGTCTTCTTGGAGGAGCTATCTGCACAAGAGCGGGAGAAAAGGAGAGAGATATAGAAAATATGGAGACCAATGTAAGGGGAAAAATTCATGGGGAAAAAGGAATGAATCATGATCAAGTTAAATCGTGCAAACACAAAGTATGAACATAACAGATGACAGCACTTAGAACAGTCACAAACAGCACAGGTAATGACATATTTTAAAGATCTATCGAAGAAAAGACAGTGCAATAAAAATATATTCAAACAAAACAACACATGAATAGTACACAAAATATATCACCTGGTAATTGTAGAGATGACAAAAGCACTAAAAGCTATAATGATCTCATTATGAAGCATTGCATACACCTTTGCTTAAATCTGTCTCTGGAGATGGGCACAGCACAGACGTAGATACAAAATAAACCTAACAAGATTATATTTTTGTGAACATAGGGCAGAAACTTTTGACCTTACTGGCACGACAATACCTAATCATGTAAATGAAAGCCTCTGAGCCCCATGACTACAAAATTAGGCATCGGAATGGAAAATTCTCTCTTCATGGAGATCCGTAAGTGACGTAATACATAGTCCCACAACCAAAGCCTCCTAAATTGATGACTGGAATTTCATTTTACCTACTACCCAAAATGCAGAAAATGATTATCTGTGTGCTTCCTAGATAATATTTATAATATTTTTTCAAAATAAAGGAGTTTATACTAATAAAGTATGAAACGTCTTAGATAAATAAAACATACTATTCTCTATTAAATATTTAAAATTATATTTCTAAGTAAAAAATACCTAAAAATAGATACATTATTTTATTTTTATGTATCTGAGATTGCGAGATTTACTTCCTCTCTTGTCAAAGGGATATGCAAGTGAATAAAATCGTATGTGCACAAAAAATATATATCAGTTTCAAATGAAAAAAGCAAGGTTACCAAGCACTTTCTATGAATCGAATACTGAGTAAGTTTACAAGGAGAAAGCAAAAGGAAAAAGCCTAGATGTTTTAAAAGGAGATCAATCTGAAAGTCTGTTAACGTGACAACCCTAGGAAAGATCGACACTGCTTAGGTTGAAAGACAGCTCTTTAAGTTCAGAATACTTTTTGACTGAAAGAAAGGGATTTCTATTCATTTGTTTACTCTAAAATGAGACAATCATTAATTTGTGAAATTGATTTATCTAAAACTCCAATTCACCATAATCACAATTGAATTTTTAGATGACTACAGAAGTGTAGAGTTGTTAGAGCCTTGATTTTACGACATACTACTGCTTATACCATGATTCAACTTAATACCGAGTCCTTGATCTGACCAAATCTCCAATTATTATATAACCATTTCTATTATTATCACTACTTAAAGATATAATATACTCTACAATGATACTTCTGTAGTGGAATGTACAGTGTTGGAAGTTAAAAATGCTTGCATTCCTGCTAAATGCAAAAGCCTTATTATGATATAATTGGAGGAATGTGAGAGTCCTAAAACAGATCAAACAACTATTCCTGAGTGTTTCGGGTAGCTTAAGCTCTATTATTCTGAACTTCACTACTCTCAATAATCTTTGAAAGAATAAATAGTGTTTTACCTGTGGGATCAAAATCATGTGATGCAATGCGCTCAACTTTCTGCTTCTTATCTGTTGGTGACTCTCGGTTCAAAATACTTCCATGCCTAAATTAAAGCAAAGTAATCAAATGCTTAGTGCAAGAAAATCATTAGAATAAAAAATTTAAAATTCCAAAAGTGGATCTTACAAGAGAAACCAGGAAATCAGTTTACTTTACACAGCACCATAAGCCTCTCTAATTTACATTTTTCAATAAGTTTTGGTGATACACAGTCTATTTACTTGATTATAAAAAGTGCTTAAAATAATTAAAAATAGTATTCAGCATTAAAGTCTCTTATTCTTACAAGTAACTGCTTATATTTTTTTGTGTGTGGTTTTCACAGGTCAATACTATCATTTCCATTTAACAGACAAAAAAAAAAAAAAAAAACAGTGCCTAAAAGGAATTAAACACATTCTCCAACTCTACATATACAACGTCAAGTTCAAAATCACTGCATAAATAGAGCATGCATGAGAATGGTTTAAAATTTAAAAAGCAAGCCTTAGGCAAGCCTCATTTTAAGCCTGCCTAGGTAGTTCTAGCCACAGAAGTCTTAGCCAACCACTTTAAGGACAAATGACATTATTATTATTTTTTCTATGACTTAGCCAATTACACTGATCAGATAATGGTTAGGTGACAAGACCATAGCAATAAAACATATGTACACATACACATATTCACTGAAATGCCAAAGTTAGCATTGGATCCTGGACTATGCTGACACTAAAAATGATAAAATATAATAATTAGGAATGACATACTACCTAGATTTTATATTTATGATAATTAAGATAACAGAAGAAATGCTGAAAGCAAAAATACTGAGGAAGAGGCATTTAATACCTGGAAATGAATAAATATATAGACATGGATACAGGCATAGATATATTTGAACATTTTGGATTTTTTTCTTCACTGTCTTAAAAACTAGGCCGGGCACAGTGGCTCATGCCTGTAATCCCAGCACTTTGCGAGGTCAAGGCGGGCGGATCACAGGGTCAGGAGATTGGGACCATCCTAGCTAACACGGTGAAACCCCGTCTCTACTAAAAATACAAAAAATTAGCCAGGTGTGGTGGCGGGTGCCTGTAGTTCCAGCTACTTGGGAGGCTGAGGCAGGAGAATGGCATGAACCGGGGAGGCGGAGCCTGCAGTGAGCCGAGATCGCGCCACTGCATTCCAGCCTGGGCGACAAAGCAAGACCCCGTCTCAAAATAAATAAACAAATAAAATAAAATAAAAAATAAAGTAATTAAGACTAAACTAGTGCCAAAGTTCATTAACTAAAGGCAATTATAGTCACACAAGTGATAAAACACATTAAAAACTAGCATTCTATTTTCACCTCCCAAGCTACTCATAATTCAAAACAGTCACAAATAGATTTTAAAATTAATTCTCTTCAGAGTGACCTTAAATATCACCTTGAACAAAATTTTCAAATGCTTATATTAAAAATATTATCAAAACAATGCTGTCTTCCAGAAAAAGTAACATCTTTTATATTTTAAATTTGTAAAACATTTTGAAATTTTGAATTACTTGAATACACATTCTCAAAAACCACAAAAATCCACCATAATTTCAAAGGGATGCTTATAATTAAAATATAACCAAAACTTGAGTATAAAGTGCAATTGAGCAAACTTACCTTATAGGTTTTTTGAGGGGAAACCTGAAACAAAGAAAAAATAAGGATAGATGTAGTTATTTTACTTATAAGATTTTGTTACTAAATTTATTCATCCTACTGAACCAGAATAAGAGATTTAAATCTTATGGTAACTTTCCAATAGCAAGAATCAATAAACTGGAGGAATAGGAAGTTGAACACCATGTTTAAGTATCTTAACTACTTTGTTAAATCTTAAACTGCCAGTGCATTTACCATCAGCTGTCCTAGAATATAGCTTTTCTTTTTAAAAATCCCAATAATAAGAGCAATTGCTAAATTTATAAAGGGCTTACTAAATGCTATCCATTATTTTCACATGTATTATCTCGTTTAATCTTGAGAAAAAGAAATCTCTATGAAGAGATATACTTTCCATTTTATAGGTTTTTAAAAGTCAAGACAAAAAGAAATATTTTGCCATTAAAATATTATTCTCACTGTTTTCCTAGAAGGGAAAGTTCCTTCCTTCCCATCACTTCACACTACTTCCCAAAATATCTGGGTGCTGATTACTGCACTATTGATCTATGTCATCGTGATCCTCAATTATTAGGTTTAGATTTAATAACAGATATCTAGAAAAAAATTAACATTAAAGTACTATCGGTTACAAAAGATACCTTCCAAAAGTAGAAAACAAAGGGCACTTTCCTGTCTTGTTTTTCTGGGGGGTCCTATAAGCTGAAAGAACTACAGCATTTCCTCCTGGTTGTCTCTCTTTTAAATGAATACTGCTGGAAGCTTCTTGATAAGCGCTTGATGCTATATATAAATGCTAATCTAAGTCCTCTCAAATATCATCCCACATTTTCATTTCTGTCTTTTAAATTATTTCAACCTATGGCATTTTATGTAAAGATTATTTAGTAATAGGAATCGTACTTTATTAAGAACATTAGTAAAACTAGGGTTTTTAAAAAGCCTATTAGTAAAGACAGTAAGAAATAAACATAATACAATAATACTTCAATGACTACATTTCATTTGGCATGGAGGTAGAAACAAAACCGCTAAAATACAAGCTGACTTACAATTCCCTTCGACACCTATTTAAACCAAAATTGATCCATAGAAAAAGACAAAGAATCTAAAACCTTTCCTAATCAGTGATAGCATGTTAACTTACAAAGAAGTAGTGGTAATAAGTAAAGGGGGTTCTGGGACAAGATGACACTGCTCTAGAGAACAAACTGACTTTACAAAAGACCACGAAATATTCAGAAATAGGAGTTCCTAAGCAGTCTGTCCATAATTGTTGAGGTGGGAGAGGGAGGGAATGGGAACATGTTTCTTAACTTACAGATGAACATATAAGTTGACAGAAAAGGATTCCAACTGAGTTTCTGCAAAGGATAACAACTGCCATTTATCAACCTTAGGCGCTCGACCTCACAGCCATTATAAAAACTCCTACCCTAAAACAATGCTGCTTGCGTCAGGGACTGTAACATCCAGGGGGATGCTGGTAAAGAATCCCGGAAGTTCCCAGACTACTGATTGTAAACCAGTTTCCTGAGCTATTTTCTCTTACAAGGTAATGAAAAAGGAGAGGAAAAAAGGGGACAAAAATGGAATGAGAAAATGAACAAGGACCACACCCACAGTCCAACTTGTTTATCATAATCTACTTACTACATTCAATAAAGTATAGATTAAGAACTTCTCAAATAATATTAAAATCATAATTTTTTCTCTAATCATTGAATTCTACTTTAAAGTATGTGCTAAACTAAACAAATGTATGTGTACATACGTGTGCATATATGTGCTTATATGCATAAGTAACAATGTCAAGAACCTTCTTGGCTATTTCATTAGTTCTCTCTGCTTCAGCTAGGAAAATCACCAAGATAATCCCATAGTTTTCAAAATCCCTACCATATGCTGAATATCGAGACAGAGGTAATCAGAGAGCTGGAAGTAGAAAGCTAGAACCTCAAAGAAAGCCTGGGGCTAAAGTTGCAGATTTGAGTTATCAACCTACTGATGGTCACTGAAATGTAAAACACCAAGGAATTTTGAAAAAATGCTGAGGCTCAAATTTGGGGGAGAAACTAGCATCTGCATGATTGAGAACGGAGGTAGAAGATTAAGAAAATGAATTAGAAAAGAGAAAAGGCTGTCCCAGAAGGGAAGGAAGAGCAGATAATCCATACTATCAACTGCTACAGAAAGGCAGGTCTGAAAGCTAAAAAGTGGCCAGGTTCTAAGCAACACATCAGTTCAACCATTAGTCTGATGAAATAAATTCTGGTGAACAAAACTCCTACATTTTTAAGTCCCTGTCCACCGTGTAGTCTAATCATGAAATCATGACAATATCTTTGGTTAGATATTTATGTAGAACAGCTGTATGTGATTATGACATAATGTTACAGGTGCCTAATGAAACTGTGCCTGGTTTTTGAAAATATCATATTGATAACTTGGACACTTGGTCAACAATGAATATACTGTGTTTACTTATATGTGTGTGTGTGTATTTTTCTATTAATAGATAGCAAAAAAAGTCAAATTCCAAAATGAAGAATGATGATTAATAAAGCAAAGAATTATCAGGAATTTGACTCACTGGGATATGGTGGCTAGATGCCCTTTTTTTCCTTTTCTTTTTTCGACTAAGTCTCGCTTTGTCACCCAGGCTGGAGTGCAGTGGTGAGATCTCAGCTCACTGCAATCTCCGCCTCCCGGGTTCAAACACTTCTGCCTCAGCCTCCCGAGTAGTTGGGGTTACAGCTGTGCGCCACCGTGCCCAGCTAATTTTTGTATTTTTAGTAGAGACGGGGTTTCACCATGTTGGCCAGGCTGGTCTCGAACTCCTGACCTCAAGTGATCTGCCTGCCTTGGCCTCCCAAAGTGCTGGGATTACAGGTGTGAGCCATCGCGCCTGGCCTGCCTTTACTTTTGATTTTGTATATTAAGCCCAGCTACATTTTAGAAATCTTAACCAAAGGCCTTAAATGTTCAGAATACATTTATTCACTCAATTCAGAATACCTTTTCCTTGTTAAATTCTGAGTTCTAATTTTAAAGCCCTAGGTGGCCCTTCCCAATGTGTTATTACAGTGTAGAGGGAACCGTGATTTGGTAGTTAAATAACACTCACCCAATAAATAATGTATACTAGAGTAAGACTTACATTTTAACCAAGTTTAATTATTCTAATGAGCATACACAAACACACAATTTTATAACTGGAATAGTCCTTTAATATTGTTAAAAAGAATTTCTTTTGGACTTAAAAAATTGCAAAGGACCAGAAAGTTTTGTGTTGTCACATATTTGCTTATAATAAATAGCCTACTAGAAATTGTTTTTTTCTTTTATTGATTTCAGTGCATAAACAGCCTTTTGACAATACTTCAGTGAGAAGTGTTCTGAAACCGTATGAGAAGAAATGCTGATATCACACTCAAACCTTAATTCATACCCTTTTCTCTCTCCTCTAGGGTGTTAAATATGTCTTCCCTGGGTTTAGTTATAAAGGGGCATTTGAGACTCTAGTTGGTTCTTCTTAATAAGGAATGGTTGAAATGAAGGGGAGATGGTTAAACAAATTTTTCTTGCATTGGATAGTGGTTAAGATTTTATTAGCAGTCAAACAATGCTACCTATTAAATTTAGAATTACCAAGAATTCCATTAGTAGATACACTCTGATTTTAGTGATGTTAAAATGAAGAGAAAAAACACTGCAACTTGAAATGAGTGAAATACAGCACCATTTTATTGGAACCCACTCCATTGAGAAGAGTTACTAGACAAAGAACTCTGCAAATTAGACAGCAATTCAGCAATTCACCATCATAAGACGATGTAAGTATCAGTGCAGAAACTATACTATTGAAAATCAGAAATGGACAGGGTGGGATGGGAATTGTATTATTGATTGTTATAAATGAAAATTCCCTAAAATTTCAAGGCCTTGGGGGCAACAGACTCCTCAGAAACAAATGTAACTGGGTTAATATTCTAGTTTCATAATTGAACAGGTATTTGAACTTGAACAAGTTGCTTAACCTCTTTAAGCATCTCCTCTAAAACATAATTACTAATACACCTACCTATACCTCATAATTACTAATACACCTACCTATACCTCATAAATTTGTTTTGGGGATTAAATTAGAAAATAAGAAGCACTGCCTAGCAAGCAGTAACCACTTACGTATTTACTATTAAGAAAAACAAAAATAAAATCTGAATGTTAGTGATATGTATTCAAATAAGTAGAAAAGAAAAAATAAATTTAAAGACTAAATATTCAAATAAGTTTTTAGCTAAGTAAAATGCATAGAAATATATAATTCAAAGCCAGTGATGAAACCACAGATTTAATTTACCAAGTTGTATCATAGAAAATTCAAGTCAATACTTAAACTTCTCAGACGTTACACTGTAAGAAAAAAGAGCAGGTTACAATCTGCGCTTGAAATTTTCCTGGCAAGTAAGGAAAGTGATTTTTTTCAAACGTAGTGAAATTGTGTTGACCATACCTGCCACTTACTAGCAAAAAAGTCCATTATTTCCTCATCTCCTTTAAAATATCAAAGGTGATTAAGGCATCCTATGGGCTGGATTTAAATCAAATTTTTAATTTATCTGTTTCTACAAAACAATTAGAATGGCTTAAAACATAGTGCTTAAAATTTGAAACTAATATGAATCTGAACTGCCTTGCTCTATTATTATTATTTTTCACAAAATAACAAAATAGCTCAGAGGACATTTGTCTGTAATACATAAGAGCTCTTAAGTATAGGGATTTAGAACATAGTGCTGACTCCAGCTGAACTGCTAATTCAATCTTTAGTTCTCTGGACAGTAAGATTCACAGAACCAAAAGTATTAAATGACCACTTGCTTACCTCGCAACAACAACAAAATAAACAGTCATAAATCCCTTCACCAGTTACAATTTATAACTGGTCTAGCTTAGAGCCATTAGAAGAACTAAAAATTGTGGAATTGGGGGAAAAAAAGAAGTCTGAACACTATCTACAATAGCCATACTGCCATACTTTTTTATTAGCATATAGAACCAAAGCATGAAAAGTGGCTAGGAGAGCTGGCATTAAAACACTAGTTATATCCGAAGGACTATAAAACAGAAGCTACAGCTGACAGAATGACTCATGGAGAATTTCCCATGGTGTTCTTTGTTTTAAGCCTCTGGACCTTGCAACACAAACCACAGACAGGCAGGGACCAAAGAGCTCAGTTCTGGTGCAAAATCCAAAAATGATTCACTAGCATGTAATATAAAATCTCAAATTACCTTCTTAAATATAGCTTAGTATACCACCACTTTTACTGAAGAGCTTAAATGCACAACGGCCCCTTAGGTAGGCTCTCTTACTTCCTGGACACACTTTGACAAATCAAATAGTAAATTTTTTTCTAAATTACTTTCATTCCCTCTGCTGGAGCTATTATAGATTGACTATTAGTTGTTGCTGACTGAGAAATGTAGCTCACAATTAATATAACAGCTTATTAGAGACTTTCATTTCCTCATTGACAATCTGGAAAATTATCACTTTTGTGAATATTTCTTAAAAGGTTTCTCCGCCACTTTCATTTGTGATCATGAGTATCTGATTACTAGGACCTTATGCTTTTTTTTAAAGACTATATTCACTTCAGAAAACCAAGTAAAAAGAACTGCCAGAAAACTATGAGATCCTCAAAACACTTAAACAAGTACCCTCACCTCAGTAAACACCATGCAAACCATCAAATCCATGCTTATGGAAGAGATATTAATGTCATTTAACAAATGTAAATAAACTGGACTCTACAAAATGATCTCATGACTTATAAAACAGGGGCAATGCATCAATCTGTTTGCTAGGAATTTAAATCTTAATCTCATTTCACATTTCTCTACTTCAGAATATACTTGTAAAAATAATAAAAATAAGAGTAGAAAAAAGTCCTCTTAATCAAGGATGGGCATTTTTCCCATAAATATTTTATATAAAATATATTCTGATTAAATGCTTAACAATCTATAAACTGCAGTGAGAATAGGTGAACAAAATTTGTTAGGACAGGCTGCTTTCTATGCATTTGCCAAAAGATACAAATGTACTTCTGAAAAAGTAGAAAGTCTTAGCTTTTAAGTGTTGTTGAGACAAGCTCCAACATACAGTGTTTACTTTTCAGTCTGAGCTTGAGAACTTTATTTAAATGCAAAATTAAAATAAAAAATACTGTCTAATAATATTTTACTTTTTTGAATAAACATAGAGCATTCTATGATTTAAAAAAAGAGTACTACTCAAAATTTAAATTCTGACATTACCACTTTAAATCAGTATATTTGCAGTTTGGTTGCATTTTTTACTGAAAAAACCTAAGGCATTCATAAAACTACCATTCTGCAGCAAGAAAAAGTGATTCGACAAGTTAATTATAATGACTTATCTCATGTATTAAATATTTCTTACTGTGTGCCAAAAAAATCACAGGAATAGGAATCTTTTATTTCTGAAACCTCAGGAGAAGGGAAAACAACCAAAACTATACTAACCCCAAATCACAGAGTATTTATTCATCATCCTACCTTCAGGTATTACAGTCGGTATGCATTCATTGGTTGAGTACAAAGAAGCCCAACCACAGTCATACGTATGCCAGAAAGCTAAACAGACAAGGATTTGCCAAAAAATCATCAAGGAAACCCAGGAAATTAGAAAAGTATAAACTTAGTTCTCATGTGCTCTAAAAATGTGTACCATCTCCTCGAATTAATTTGACATAGATGTATTTATCTTTCTTTGTTTTTGGTTTTTTTTTTTTTTTTTGGAGACAATGTCTCACTCTCTCACTCAGGCTGGAGTGCAGTGGCACAATCATAGGTCACTGTAACCTCAAACTCCTGGGCTCAAGGGAATCCTCCCACCTTAGCCTCCTAAGTAGGTAGGACCACAGGTGCATGCCACCACACCCAGCTAAATTTTTTAAGAATTTTTTGTAGAGACCAGGTCTTGCTGTGTTGCCCAGGTTGGTCTCAAACTCCTGGCCTCAAGCAATCCTCAAGTCTCAGCCTCCCAAAGCACTGGGATCATAGGCATGAGCCACTGTGCCTGACTATATAGGTCTATTTCTTATGGAGAAATAAAAACCTTATATATTACTATTTTCCAAGTAGAACTCTAATGGAATAAAGATTGAACATACTTCCTGTTTTGTGTTCAGAATTTTTTTAATTATATAAGAAATGTATTATGGTTAATATGTAAAATTTAGAGGCTATACGAATATAAAATACAGGTAAAGATAAAACTAAAAAAACTGATCATAACCAATATCATTACAATTAAATCTTCTATATAACACCTCTGCATTCATAGAAAGCATTTTCTTCTGAGGAAATTCTTTTTCATTAGAAATACTTTTATTGGCTATAGTTATAACAAATGCTGTAATTAAATTTTTGGTTTTGTACTAAAGAGATTTCTTTTCACAAGTGCTCTGGTTCTGGTGTCAAACATTACCAATTCCTCAATCGGAATTAGCAATCCACTTAGTTTATCACACACACAAAAAAAACACACTTTCTGCTGTCAAATCTGAATACCCCAGACTTTCAAACCACCATCGATAAAAGGACCTCTGATTTTATGAAGAAAAGATGAGGAAATTAATTATATGCATGCCATTTTACACTTGCTTTTACAAAAGCTTTTCTGGACCCAAAACAAAGAAATCACAAGTGGGATATACTCTTATCAGTAACAATGGCTCACCACAGCACTGAATTTAAAAGGTTGGAGGATGAGTGTTTTAGGAATTCTGACATTCCTCTTACAACATCTCAGAATCGGGAATCACTGCTCTACAAAGTTCACTGTGTAACACTGACATTCAGTTATGTTTTCTCCATTAGCTGTTACGAATGTGGCTTATCCTAATATACTTAACACACAAGACCACTGACACTAGTAAATCTGTTACTAATATTTTTTATAACATTTTCAAGATAATTCCTCTCTCAAGGGATTGAGTAATGAGACTGCCGTTTTTCCAAACCGTAGTTTCCTATAAAGCAATGGTTCTCTCTGCCTTTTCAATATGAAGGAATGTCTCACTTTCTTTATGTCCAAAGAAGTACATGTATAAACTTTTAAAAACTAAAGACAAAATAGGAAACAAAAATCACCCATAATCCCAACACCTAGCATTTTTATGCATATATTCCCATCTTTTCCCAAAATAGAGATAGATTTCTGTATACAATGTTTAAAATTTCCTTTCATAAAAATTAAAGCATACTGGACATATTGATAATTTTAACTTAATAAAATATCAACATGTTTACAATATTAAATATTTCACTACAGTGCTGGTTTTAAACTATGCTCTATAAAATTCTAGAGGTTTAAAAGAGGTCCCTCACAGAGCAGGAGTGTGTAGATGGCTCTAGACTTCCCACACATCAGAGCTGCTTTGTTTTTTATTTATTCTAATATATTGAACTTCCAAATCAGATAAAGATTTAAAAAACATAGTTCTAAATAATTCTTGATAACTGCAAAGTGTCCTGTGATATGGCTATTTAATTAACAAGTTCCCTTTTGTAAATATTTAGGCTGGGTCTAATTTTTCAGCATAATAAAGAATGTTATAACAAATATCCTTGTAACCCAAGTTCTACACTCCCCCTTGATCTCTTGCTTGGGATGAATTCATTTATAGTAAGGAATCCAGATGGGAGTTCGGACTAGAAATGACAGGAGTTTCTGTGGGTACTAGGTAAACAGAAAAGAGAGGACACACTCGTCCTCTAGATCAATTCCATGAACTCATGTCAAATCTTTATGGGAACAGCAGCAGAAGCTGAAGAAGCTTGTTTTGGCAACAGACCTTGTAAGACAAAGGGCCAGGGTAAAATTATTTTAATGCCCAAGTGACAAAGTGTGGCACAACATCGGTGAGAGAGACTCTCTCCCTATTTCTGTTGAAAGTAGAAAACAAACAAACACACAAACAAAACCCAGGGATATACATAATAGCAATTATTGTACTATCCACAAACTGAATAAATGCCCAAAGCTACAATTCATAATATTTTTAGGAGAATTTGTATTTTGTTAATGACAACACCAACACATTTGAAGAGTAAACGTAAACGTGGAAGATGCATTTCTTATGTAGTATGTGAAAAGCACTAAGTGCATATAGAGATTCTCAGTTTCTCTGTATTAAACATAAAAGCAGTCCTAATTGGGAACCTTTGTTGTGGGTTGAATTGTGTTATCTCCAAAGATATGCTGAAGTCTTGATTACCATACCTGTGTGATTTTATTTGGAAATTAGGTCACTGCCCATGCTTATGGTATCATACCTAACAAATCTTTGCATAACTCCAAATCACAAAGATTTACCCCTACTTTTCTTCTAAGAACTGAGTGACTTTCTATTTTACTTTTAGGTCTACAATGTATTTTGTAATAATTTTTATATAGAGTGTGATATCCAATTGAAATCCAATTGTTCCAGCACCGTTTGTTGAAACTGAATTGCCTTTTGCACTTTTGAAAATCAGTTCTCCATATATATGTGGGTCTATTTTTGGAATACCACAGGGGTGAAGTACCCTTTTCATCACCCATCAGAGGATATGTGACACCAATATGACTTAACACTAGTAATGTTAACCTTGGTCATTTGGTTAAGGGAGTGTTTGCTCGACGTCTCCCTGTAAAGTTACTATTTTTCCCTAGCCATATTTTTTTCTTTGAAGAAGTCACTAAGCCCAGTCCACACTAGCATCTGAGAGGATTAAGCTCCATCTCCTGGAGGAACAGGAATCTATGTATACTATTTGAAATTTTCTTGTAAGGAAGATTTGTGTTTTCTCACCCATGTATTTATGTAATCATTTTTATCAGTATGGGCTCATGTATGTTTATTTTAGACTTTGAGTTATAATCCAATACTACGTTATTCTCTTGCTCAAATTCTTCCAGTTTATGCCACTGAAATGCTCTCACCCTTCTGTTTGAGCACTTTCTTGTTTGTGGCACTACAAGGCACTCTAGGTTCAACTTGCATTTTCCCTATTGCAGCCTTAGAGTCAACCATTTCTCCAAGGAACTATTTTCTTGGAGAGTGATATTTAGTAACCAAGATCCAGGAGCTGGGTGCACTCACTGCTACTGCGATCTCACCACTTCTAGGCCCTCTCAGCAGAGAGAGCAGGGAAATGTATGTGTTATACTAACTGGGGTATACATACACATGATATGGTTTGGCTGTGTCCCCACCCAAATCTCATCTTGAATTGTAGCTCCTATAATTCCCATGTTGTGGGAGGGACCTGGTGGGAGGTAACTGAATCATGAAGGGGGGGTCTTTTCCCATGCTGTTCTTGGGATATTGAATAAGTCTCACCAGATCTGATGGTTTTATAAAGGGGAGTTCCCCTGCACGAGCTCTCCTTGCCTGCTACCATGTAAGACATGACTTTGCTCCTCATTTGCCTTCTGCCATGATTGTGAGGCCTCCCAAGCCATGTGGAACTGCGAGTCAATTAAACCTCTTTCCTTTATAAATTACCCAGTCTTGGATATGTCTTTATTAGCAGTGTGAGAAGAGACTAATACAACATATCTATAATTGTTTCTGTAGCTATCCATATATCTGTATCTATATTAAGCTCAGCATGAGTTCATACTGATATCTCTAATTCTAATCTAATTCCATCGGGTTCATTCCAGTCTTCTCTCTTGCTTAGCTCCTTTGAGACAGTGAGAAACCTAGTTACCACCATTTACCATCCATTTACTTACACTGCCTGATTTTTGTAAGGTGAACCAATCTTGCACTCCTGGGATAAACCCTATCTGGTCATTACACACACATACGTACACACAGAGTGCATATATATTTTACGTATTTTCCTGTTTTATGTATATGTAATATATATTTACATATTGTATATATATTGTTGGAATTTACAAAATTACCAAGCATATTCCATCTAAATTGTTAAATTTATTGCCATAAAGCTATTCATAATGCTCCCTTATCTTTTTTTTTTTTTTTTTTTTGAGATAGAGTCTTGCTCTGTTGGCCAGGATGGAGTGTAGTGGCGCCATCTCAGCTCATTGCAACCTCCACCTCCTGGGCTCAAGCAATTCTCATCCCTCAGCCTCCCAAGTAGCTGGGATTACAGGCTCGCGCCACCATGCCAGCTAATGTTTGTATTTTTGGTAAAGATGGGGTTTCACCATGTTGGCCAGGCTGGTCTTGAACTCCTTGCCTCAAGTGATCTGCCCACCTCGGCTTCCCAAAGTGCTGGCATTATAGGCGTGAGCTACTGCACCCAGCCTACCCTATTTTTTTTTTAATATCTGAGGAATCTGTAATAATGTCACCTCTTTCATTTATGATATTAGTAATGTGTGTCTTCTCTCTTTTCATCCTGATCAGCTGGCTAGAGGTTTAATAATTTTATTAATTTTCTCAAAAGAACCAGATTTGGGGTTAATGTTTGCTACTGTTTTCCTGTTTTCTACTTCACTGATTCCTGCTCTCATCTCTATTTTTTTTTTCTTCTGCTTGCTTTGGTTTTAATTTGCTCTTCTTTTTCCAGTTTCTTAAAATGAAACTGGTCAGGTACGGTGGCTCACACCTGAAATCCCAGTACTTTGGGAGGCCGAGGCAGGAGGATTGCTTGACCCCAGGAGTTTGAGACCAGTCTGGGCAACATAGTGAGACCCCATCTCTACTAAAAAAAATTAGTGGGGCACACCTGTAGTCCCAGGTACTCAGGAGGATAAGGTGGGGACAGCCTGAGCCCGGGAGGTTGAGGCTGTAGTGATCAAACCACTGCCCTTGAGCCTGGGCAACAGAGTAAGACCCTGTCTCAAAAAAAAAAAACAAAAAAGAAGTTGATGTCATTGATTTTAGACCTTCTCTCTTTTCTAATAGGTGTATAATGCTATAAATTTTTATGTAATTCTTTAATGGCAACCAACAAATTCTGATATGTTGTTTTCATTTTCATCCAATACAAAATACTTTGCCATTTTCTTTTTTATTTCCACTTTGACTAAGAATTGTGTTATTTATTTTCCAATATTTGGAGACTTTCCAGAGATCTTTTATTGATTTCTAACTTAATTCCATGGTGACCAGGAAACACACTTTGTATGACTTGAATCCTTTTAATTTACTGAAATTTACTTCACAGCCCAGAATTTTGTCTGTCATGGTAAATGTCCCATGTTTGCTTGCAAACATGAAAAAAAAAAAAAAGTATTTGGTTGTTGGCTGGAATGTTCCAAAAATGAAATTAAATCAAATTGGTCAACAGTATTGTTTAAGTATTCTATATCCTTGCTTATTTTATCTCTTTGATCAATTACTGAAAAACGGATACTAAAATAACTGACAATGTTTGTAGATTTGTCTATTTGTCCTTTCAGTTATGTCAGTTTTTGTTACATGAATTTTGAAGTTTTGTTATTAGGTGTATACATGCCTAGATATGTCTTCTTTTTAAATTGACCCTTTTATCAGTACGAAATTACTTTTTTTATCCCTGTTGATATTCTATAATCTTAAATCTACTTTATCTGATATTAATGTGGTCTAGTTTTCCTTTAATGTAGATTAGCAGGACACATCTTTTTCCATCCTTTTAAACAATGTGTATTTTTAATTTTAAGGTGTGTTTCTTGTAGTATACAGTTGGGCTTTGCTGTTTCATTTAATCTGATAGTCTATACATTTTAATGGGGGTGTTTGGACCACTTACCTTTAGTGTGATTACTAATGTATTTAAGTCTATCATCTTGCTATTTGTCTCATCTGTTGTTTCCCTTTTCTCTTTTTCATCTTTTAAATTAAATTCTTTTAATCAACTGATTTTTAAAACAATTTTAATATTCCGTTAACTTGTCTGGCTCTCTCACTAGATTTTAAATTATTTGAAGGCAAGGACCACATTCTATTTGATTTTGTATTCTACTTAACTATTATGGTGCCTGACAATTCAATACATTTTTACTACATGAATTCACTCATTCCATACATTTTTAGTGAGAACTACAGAGGATATAAGTTACCCCAGAAACCACAGCCTTCCTTCTAAGAGAACTCCAATTTTATTCAGTTATCTACTATTCCTCTCAGAGTCCAGATGACTCAGGTCAAGCCAACCCCATCTGTAGCAACAGTGATGGGCCTTTTTGGCCTAACAGTAATTCCATTCTTGGGTAAGCAGTTGGTTCCAAAAAAGCCAATAAAAGTAGAAACAAAGTTCACTGGTGGCATCTATGAAAGTATTTCCTCATTCTTGAGAGAACGATGTGAAACTTCTTTCTCTCCCTCCCACTGAACCTGAGTGAAGAAGCAAGCAGCCTTAACAGCTACTTCGTAATTCATCTTTAAGGACTAGTTTAGGATGAGGCTGATTTTGATGGCAAGAGTGTAAAGATGGAAAGCATCTGAGCCCTTGACATAGTTATGTCTCTAAATCAAAAATCTCTGAAGCCTACCTCTAGATTTCTTTTTTATGTGAGCCAGTAAATGTATTACTGCTTAAGTCAGTTTGACTTGTGTTTTCCGTTACAGGCAGCCAAGTGCATACAAAGTTACACAAACACCAACCTATGCCAGGAGGTTCAAGACACTGGAGATTACATTAATGAACAGATAAGGTCCTTGCTCTCAAGCAGCTTACATTCCACAGGAGGAAGATAAACTCCACAAAAAAAAATTGTACCAAAGAATTTCAAATCGTGGTAAGTGCTATTAAAAAAAGATATTATTTGACTACATTAATTTAGTTTATTCAAAAAAGACCTTAGAGGCATTTGAGCTGAGACTTAAAATGAAGGAGCCAGCCATGGGAAGATCTGGGCCACAGAATTACAGGTAAAGGAAACAGCTAGTACAAGAGTCACAAAGGATAAGCAGATTAATGTGTTTGAGAAATACAAAGTCCACTGTGGCTTAGGCATAGAAAATGACCAAGAGAGTAGTAGAGTAGTGCTGAAATGAGATCCACAGAAGTAGACAGGGGCCAGCTAACGTAAGAATGTGAGCCACAGAAACAGGCTTAGAGTTTATTCATAATATAATGGAAAACCACTAGAGAGTTTTACATCATGATCTAATTTGAACACTAAGGAAGTTAAGTACAGTCTGTTTACAGTTTATTTTGTCTCAAACATCAAATACTTATGCAGCATCTAATATGTGGAAAACACTGCATAAAGTTTATAATGTTGATATAGTATTTCTCTCCCTCACTCCTCAAGCAAGAATTTCACATTATCTTGAAGGTAGATTTTTAGAAAAAAAGAGAAAAATAAGAAGAAACTAGCAAAGAATGGGAGGCGCTATTAAGTTGTCCTTTCTACCCTAATTTCTCCAGATTATGTCTGAAACTTATAGTTTTTGTTTTGTTTTTTAAAGCATAACAAGACTGAGAGGCAATCTGGTAAACTTAGAACTATAGTTCAGCCATTAGTCTCTGCCCAGGCAAGTGTTTCAGCCTTGTTCTAACACAAGTATTTGGATTTTTCCAAGAGCTGATGTCAGGGCTTTTCACAGAGACAGAACAGCATTTATAGGCTAGAGAAGGAAAAAGGGTTTCCCCAGCAGCTATGCTCAATGTGGCCTTTGTACTGCTCCACTGCCAAAGGCAAGAAGACCCTGCTAGATAGAGCTATTTAATTCCTGGAAAAAATTCTACCCTGGGAGGGTGGAGGATGGTGATTGGCCAGATTCCCCATTAAGGGAACATAGCTTAATTTTCTATCAAATTAAACCCAAATTTAAATAAGTTCATCATCAGAACAAAGGTTTCTTAATTCTTATTAGAAAAAAATCATTCTGTGGAACCTGTATATAAGAGATGAACCGGCTAGAATAAACATACATTCTAGAGGTAAGGAACAATACAGTAAACTGTGTCACATTTCCTGCGGTTAGCTTCCCTGAAAAATATTCATTTGGGAAGAATGGTTAGTTGAAGAACACTCAAAAGCCTCAAACTACATTTGGTAGTCAAAAATTATGCTAGGTGATAGCTCCAAACACATCATCCATTATCTATAAGAACAATAATTAACAAAATCGTTACAATAATAGCTAAAACTTGAGTAGCTTTACTTGCATACTTACAGTATCTGCTTTAAGTACTTTTTATGCATTAATTCATTTAATTATAACAATAATTCTATAAGTAAAATGTTTAGCCTTGTTTTATTGAAGAGAAATGTGGGGTTCTGAAAGGTTAAGTAACATATACAAGTTATATAACTAGTAGAAGAGGGAGCTTAGATTCAAAACCTCACAGTCTAACTAGAACCCTTGCTTTCAACCCCTGGACTACCACCTTACAACAGAAACCATTATCATCTTCCCTTTGTACAGTTTTTTATTAATAGTTAACCAAAAGCTTTCACAAGTGAGACTCAGAAAACTAGATCTAGTATAATGACAAGATACTTAGGTAGAAAGGTATTCATATCCCGTTATACAGTTTTAGGAAAAGATAAGCCGATAGAAAGAACTCCCAGTCCTACACAATCTGTATCTCCTAATCCCAGAGCTCAGTGGATAATTCAGTTAATATCTATGTGCCATATGGGCAACTTGCCAGCTATACATTTAAAGAGAAACATGTCTCCACCTGAATGGCAACATTTCTGCAAACCACTCATTCCTTCAATAAATATGTGTTCAATTCCAGGTAAAGATGGGAGAGAGCAAAAGCAATTCTATTCCATTAGCCTTCCTCAATACTAAAAGCAAAAATAGAAGGCAGGAGGAGCATGAAGGAAATGATTATGATCTCAAACATTAACTACAAAACATACTTGCCAAATCTGTTAAATTCTGGAGTGCTACCAAGGAAGTCTGGTAGGCTTTGACCAGGAAACGGATTTCCCTAAACATAAAGATCACAGGCCTGAAATGCAGATCCAACTATCCTTTGATTAGAAAGGCACTACCCAGGTGTGCGAATAAAACAAAGGAGTAGGGGACACTGTAGAGACCCAGAACAGCAGGAGGAGAAAAAATAAAGAAAACATAATATGACACATTCTTAGATTTAGGATACTCCTGGATATCGAAGGGTTATCTGCACTCCCATGTTTTTTGCAGTGCTATTCACAATAGCCAAGATTTGGAAGCAACCTAAGTATCTATCAACAAACAAATGGATAAAGAAAATGTGGTACATATACACAATGGAGTACTATTTAGCCATAAAAAAGAATGAGCTCTTATCATTTGCAACAAGATGGATGGAAATGGAGGTCATTATGGTAAGTGAAAAAAGCCAGCGACAGAAAGACAAACTTCACATGTTCTCACTCATTTGTGGAAGCTAAAAATTGAAACAACTGAACTCACGGAGACAGAGAGTAGAAGGATGATGATCAGAGGCTGGGAGGGGTAGTGGAGGGTGATTATAGTAAAAAATAATTTAACTGTACATTAAAAATTACTAAAAGAGTATAACTGGATTGTTTGTAATACAAAAGATAAATGCTTGAGATGACAGATACCCCATCTACCCTGATGTGATTATTACACATTGCATGCCTGTATCAAAATATCTCATGTAATCCATAAATACATACACTCACTAGGTACCCACAAAAATTAAAAATAAATTAAAAGACTACCTGAAAATGTAGACGACCTAAAAGTAAAACCCAAAACTATAAAACTAGAAGCAAAGAGGTGTGACCTTGGGTTAGGCAAATATTTCTTAGATATAGCAAAAGCACAATGTATAAAAGAAAAAATGATAAATTAGAATTCAAAGTTTAAAACTTTTGCTCAAGGAAATGTGAATTATATCTCAATAAAAATATTAAAGAGAGAAAGAGGATGCTAAAAAAATGAAAATACAAGTCACAGGCTGGGAGAAAGTATTTCTAAATCATATATCTAAAAGGACTTATGGCTGGGCACGGTGGCTCATGCCTGTAATCCTAGCACCTTGGGAGGCTGAGGCAGGCAGATTACTTGAGGTCAGGAGTTCAAAACCAGCCTGGCTAACATGATGAAACTCCGTCTCTACTAAAAATAAAAATAAAAATAAATTAGCCAGGCATGGTGGTGGGCACCTGTAATCCCAGCTACTCGGGAGGCTGAGGCAGGAGAATCGCTTGAACTCAGCAGGCGGAGGCTGTAGTGAGCCGAGATTGCACCATTGCACTCCAGCCTGGGAAACAAGAGCAAAACTCTGTCGCAAAATAAAATAAAATAAAATAAAAATAAAATCACTTATATCCCAAACATATAAGGAACTCTTACAACCCAATAATTAAAAGCTCAATTAAAAACAAGATTTGAACAGATAATCCACAAAAGAAGACATATGGATGATAAAATAGGCACATGAAAATATGTTTAACATTTTTAGTCATCAGATGAAATGCTAATAAAAACTACAATATGATACCATCACACACAAAGTAAAATGGCTAAAATTAAAAAGACTGACAAAACCAACTATTAGCGAAGTTGTGCAGCAACTGGAATGTTGCTAATGGGAATGTAACACGATACAGCCACCTGGAAAAACAGTTTGGCAATTTCTTAAAAAGTTAAAATATATACCTACCACATAATCCAGCCATTCCACTCGTAGGTGTTTACCTAAGAGATGAAAGCTTATGTACACACAAAAACCTGTACGTGAATGTCCAAAGCAAACTTATTCCTAATAGTCTAAAACTGGAAACAACCCAAATGCCCATCAACAGCTGAATGGATAAACTGTGGTATATCCACACAATGGGATATCATTCAGCAGTAAAAAGAAATGAACTACTGATACACAGGAACACAGACAAATCTCAAAATAATTATGCAGAGTAAAAGAGACCACATAGAAAAAGCACAAACTATGTGAGTTCACTTACAAAAAGACATGCAAATTAATCTATAATGACAAGAAAGAAAGCAAGAAAATTCAAACTACTCTATTAGGACCAAAGACAAGTCAATGGGTACACCTGGGGATAGGTGAGGAGGGGTGGAGGGAGGGAGAAATTATGAAAATGCACAAGGAAACCTTTGTGGTGAATATGTTTATTTTCTTAATTGCGGTGATACTTTCCTAATCGTGTATATATATCAAAACCTATCAAATTATACTCTAACCATAGGCAGTTTATTACACACCGATTACATTTCAATAACTGTTAAAACTCTCAAGAAGCCTAATGTTTAAATGAAACAAAACTACCAGTAAACATTATGTTATACCTTACGAAATATCTTGTAAGCAAAAGACTCAATGGTCTGAATATTTTCTACTCACTGTAAATTTACAGCATTTGAGACTATATAGTGACAAATAAATAAACAAAAAAGAAACTTTGCTGCTTTTTTTCTTTGCTTATATGGAATGCTTTAGTAAAGTACTTTCAAATAGAACGCTGGGTAAACAAACCTATGGTTAGCAAGTTCTATATTACCAATAATTTTGTATGGGGGAATTCCAGCAAACTTCAGATTACTTGACTACATTTGATTGTTTCGTAGGTGTTCTTCTTTTAAGATTCTTACACTTAGTTCCTTAAAGGATCACTGTAATAGAAAGATTAATAATTTTGGCCCCCAGGGAATCTTTTGGTGTTAAGAATTATGAAGTTACTTACATATTTTGCCAATGTACTATACAAGTCTATTATTTATTCATTCATTCAAAAAATTAATTTATAATTGCATACTATGTAGCCAGGCTCTAGTCTAGGTCCTTGTGACATATTTGGGGGAAGGGAAGAAGGAAGATGACAGACAGTAATAATCTTAATAAATAAATGTATATTGTATGTAATGTTAGAAGATGATATGCACTCTATCACCCACCCCTCCCCACCACACACAATGTACAGCAGATTATGAAGGATCAGTAATGGGAACTAAATATAATAAAAACACTAAAGTAATGAGAATTGTTTCCATAGACCGTATGTGAAAATCTTTTACACTGAATAGAATCATGAACCAAGGTTGCCTAGTCCAACCCTCACACTTTACAGATGATGTTAAATGATTTGCTCAATCACTCAGTTCTTGGCACAGATTAAAGATTAGGATCCCTATCTCCTTTTCACTCATGGCATCACTATTTGTGATGTCAAATAATCATGATAAAATGCTTTAATCTACTCATATACAAACAGTGGAAAGAGCTTTAGAGTCTGACTGACCCAGGCTTCATCACTTCATGGCTTTGTTACTTATGGTAAATTACTTAACCTCTCAAAATGTAAATTTTCTCATCTATAAAAGGGAATGACAGTTTTTGTTTGCTTGTTTGGACTAATGTGCATGCGATAACAAGAATGACAATAATTTCGTGACTAGGTTGTTATGAGGATTAAATGTAGTAGCTTATGTAAAACACCTACATGTCAGTACATAAATATATAACACTGCAATACTTACATGCTTGCACCAAAAATGGTACATCATATGCATGAGTTTTTTATATCCTCTACTAGACTATAAACCTGATAAACATCTAAAGAACCAAGCATAATGTAAATGCTCAGTAAGAATTTGTTAATTTGTTAATACTTCTGAGGAGTCAAACGGCTTTCAAAATGTGGCAACCAGTATGATAATTCATATCACCATGATGGAAATAATCAAATTAACTGAAAGCTCCATAGTACGCTTCAACATGTTTTCAGTCTGTCTTTCCTAAATAGAGGAAGTCTGTAGCACTTAAATGCTTTTTAATGTCACAAATTATGGTCCTAGCTCTTTCTGTCCACAAGAAAATAATTCTCACCATGAAAAATACTTTCAAGAGAAAACCAAAAATATCTTCAGCATTTTATATTACTTCTTTTCACATTCATCCCTTGGTTCCTGTATTTACAGCTATAATTGGAAAGAAAAAGAAAGCAGAATGCAATTCCAGTGCCATCACAGCAACTCGGCAGCTTCTTCAAATTTATAACCAACATTTTAGCTGACAAGAGCAAAAATACCACAAACTGAACAAAGGATAAAATAATTCAAGTTGATAAGATTGTTTGGTGCCATGGATACCACGTTTTCCAATGATTATATATTTCAATTTAGTTTCCAGTGCAAAAACAGGAAGATTACTCTATAAAAACATTCCCTTCCCCCACTGTAATATTAATCCCCACCCCCTATATCCCATCCATGGTCTCTTGGGTATCAAAGGGAAACAACCATCCTGAAGCATGAGATAATTAAATCACAATTCACAGAATAATACGTCAAAGCCTCTAAGATTCAAGAGAGGTTATGCCAATTCAGTTCTAAAAAGGTAACATAAGAATGCTGCATCCTATTCTTTCGAATAAAGATATCCTTGCAATGCTGGATGTTAGAACCTTTGTTGTAAAGCTAAGCAATTAAGGCATGGGTTTTCAAAACTGGGAATTTTCTTCCTTAGGTCAAATTAGGTTTTTTAAAACATGATAAAAATCCTAAAAGCTGTTGTGAGACATAATAATGAACAATGTAAAAATATCCTTTTCCTTTTTATTTTATTCCTGTTACAGGTACATCCCTTTCACTGAAGCTATTTTTCTACCATTTTGCTCCATTTTATACACGACCCAGAAAACAAAGACTGCAGTAGATTACCTGGATCGCCGGACAAATCAGCAGACAAGCAAAAGCTCCAAAGGCTCGTTTCCATGGAGTAGAAGAAAATGAAATCCTCACCCAAATACCACTCCCTTAGCAATCCTAAGCTTTTTCTTTATATATACATTCGACATCCCTGGAAAGGCATTTGTCAGATGATTTTACTGACCACAAGAGGGATGATAAGAAGAAACCCCACCTCTTCTCCCACCCCCAATCATCTACCATCATCATTCGAAGCCCAACACTGAGCTGCTAATGGAAAGACAGAGAACAGCATCCATGTATATTTCCCTAGAATATCACTCAGGAAAATATACATAATATAAAGAAAGCAAGGATTTGGCTGATAATTCTCTAGCAGAACAGGTCAAATAGCTCCCATAAAATTAAAAATACTTGCAAAAAAGATCCAATTATAAAGCCACAAAAAAAAACCCTAATTTTCTTCTTGAATACAGTATGATTTTTAAATTGGGAATTTCCCAAATACAGTGCCAAAAAATGGAGTCCCTCAAATACCTTAAAATTTGGTTGTTGTTACTGCTCCTTTTCCTAAAGCCAGATAAACCAAGTAAGTTAGGATTTACAAAAAAAAAAAAAAAATCTCCTTTTGTTGCTAGTATTACCCCTTCAAAGAGAATCTGGGACAGGAGGTGGGAGTAGAGGAGAAACAGATTTAAAACATGGGGGGAGGAAAAATATTTTCTGCCCCAATAAGCCTAATTAAATCTGTAAGCAAGACTGAGAGGATTGAAATTTCTTCATGCTACTCTGTCTGTTTGTGTTTGATTATTGTGAATCTTCCCAGGTCTCAAACTATGCCCTAGGCATTATGTCTGGCATTCTGTTAACTAGCAGCCTGGCCTCTTACAGTAGAATGAGGGAGGAACAAGAGACAGACTCATGCAATCTAATCCCTAGAAGCCATGTAATTTTGCTAAAACAATAATTTGCCTCAAACACTGCTCTAAAAAATGCATTGCTATACTAAGAAGACTCAGCCTCCACTTTCCTTTTCTGAAGCATCAACCCAACTTGACAATTTGCAGGCACACAATTTCTGGGATCAATATATAAGTAATGAATGAAAAACATGTTGTTTATAAAACATATTCCTTAAAACATTTGAATACATCTAATTTTAAGTTAAATCCCAGTAATCACTCTATCCACATAAATTATAGCTCAAAGTTCTGTGAATTTTGAAGGAAATCACAGAACCTCAAAACTGCAGTTAGTGATCTATGAAGAATCAGCTTTCAGGGAACACATAACTTGGCAAAGGTAGTCACCTTGTAAGTAGTTACTAAAGAAGTAGTTACTGATTAAGCAAATAGTCTAGATTTGCTAAAAACAAATCAGACTAGACTACTGACTGTGGCTATCATTAGACTTCCTCCACCTATACCGAGGCCTCATGTTTCTCTGATGCTTGGCACTTTCTGACCAGCCCAAGTATCCTAAGAAACACGAAGCTACCCATACGTCAAAGCCTGTGTTGGCTGATGAGGCAATTTCTCACACAGGACAGCTTAGAACTTGAAGCTAACTAATTTCATGTCTCAACATCTCTATCATTCTAGATCACCAAACAAAACTTTAGTCATCCATTAATCATGTGACATATCTAACAAAATCTTCCACTGTTCCCCTCTCTATCAAACTTTTTCACTGTGTACTCTAGGACAGGGGTCTCCAACTCCTGGGCCACAGACAATACTGGTCCATGATCTGTTAAGAACCAGGCCACACAGCAGGAGGTGAGCAAGTGAAGCTTCAGCTATATTTACAGCTGCTCCCCATCACTCACATTACCACCTGAGCCCCACTTCTGTCAGATCAGTGGCAGCATTAGATTCTCAGAGGAGCAGGAACCCTATAGCAAACTGCACATGAGAGGGATCTAGGTTGCACGCTCCTTATGAAAATCTAATGCTTGATGATCTGTCGTTGTTTCCCATCACCCACAGATGGGACTGTCAAGTTGCAAGAAAACAAACTCAGGGTTCCCACTGATTCTACATTATGGTAAGTATATAATTATTTCATTATACATTACAATGTAATAATAATGAAAATAAGGTAGACAATAAACGTAATGCACTTGAATCACCCTGAAACCATCTCATTACCTGTCCTCCCCCAAACACCCTCCCAGTCCCATTGAAAAACTGTCTACAACAAAACCGGTCCCTGGTGCCAAAAAAGTTGGGGACCGCTGCTCTAGGACTCTTTCTACAAGAAACCAAACACCACTACACTCTTAACTTCTTCACAGAATGCACTCCAAACGCTGCCTTCACCAACACCTGGCTCTCCCCCAAAGACACTGTTTCCCTTTTTTTTTTGAGACAGAGTCTGGCTCTGTCGCCCAGGCTGGAGTGCAGTGGCGCAATCTCTGCTCACTGCAAGCTCTGCCTCCCGGGTTTGCGCCATTCCCCTGCCTCAGCCTCTCAAGCAGCTGGGACCACAGGTGCCCGCCACCACGCCCGGTTAATTTTTTGTATTTTTAGTAGAAACGGGGTTTCACCGTGTTAGCTAGGATGGTCTTAATCTCCTGACCTCGTGATCCGCCAGCCTCGGCCCCCAAAGTGCTGGGATTACAGGAGTGAACCACCACGCCCGGCCCCCTTACTGCCTTTTCTAATGGAAGCCACTCCTTATTCCAAACCTCAATGCTTTCAGATCCCAGAGGAAATTTACAATTTTCTTAATTTTTCTGAATATCCAAATAACCAATGCACATATCAAATGGTGCTCAACTTTAAGGAAATGTAAATTAAAACCACAATGAGAGAGACAGAGAAATAGAATAAATGAATACATACAGTACTCATGAAGATATAAAGCACCTAGAAACTACATCCGCTGATCAGACTATAAATTGGTACAATCACTCCAGAAAATTATTTGGTACAATCAGCTAAAGCTGAACCAGCAAATTCCACAACTAGGCAGAAATGTATATGTATGTTCACAAAAATACATGTCCGTGAAGGTTCCTAAACAGCACTGTTAGTAACAGTCCCAAACTAGAACTATCTAAATGTCCATCTGCAGTAGAATGGATTTTTAAAACTGCAGTTTATTCACACATTACAGTATTAATCAATAATGCAAATGAATTATGACCACTCATAATATACAGATAAATGTCATAAACAATTCAAAAGAAAGATGCTAGATTAAAAAAGAGCACATACTGCACAACTCCATTTCTATAAAGAACAAAAGCAGTCGAAAGTTAAACACAGAGTTACCATACGACCTACAATCATACTCCTAGGTATTTACACAAGGGACTTGAAAACTTATATCCACGCAAAAACCTGGCCATGGACATTTACAGCAGCTTTACTCCTAATGCTAAAAACTGAAAGCAACTACAATGGCCTTTAATGGGGGAATGAAAAAATAAATTATGATTCATCCACACAATGGAATACTACAACAATTTTTAAAACAAATGAATTATTAATTTACACAACATGGATGAATCTTAAATACATTTTACTACATGAAAGAAGCCTGATACAATCTTTGGATTTTTCATGTATTTTACTACATAGAAAAATCCAAAGACTGTATCATTCCATTTATACAACACTCTGGAAAATGCAAAAGTAGAGAGACAGAAAATAAATTAGTAGTTGCTAGGGACTAGAGGAGAGGAGAGGGTTTGACTACAAGGGGATGCACAGGGGGACATTTAGGGTGCAGGATCTGCTCTGTATATTAGGGTGGTGAATACATGACCCATTGCATTTGTCTGAACCCACAGAACGGCACAGTACAAAGAGTGAACTTCAACAAATGTTAACCAAACAACAACCACTAACATCAACCAAAATGTCAGAGGATCCCAAGATGACATGTGGATTGCAACGAACGAAACTAACTGCATTACAAATGTATGACATAATTTCACTGAAGGGGCAGTGAAAAAGGAACTAACCTAACAAACTTTGGAACACGGTGTTTTGACTTGAAATTGTAAGGCTAATGACAAAAGAAACTGTACATAAATACTGTACTCATGGGGTATGGGGTAATAATTCTAAATTTGCTTTTCATGTGTACATAGGTTGAACAAATAAGTGAATGGATAATGGGGTGGCTGGGGCCAGGTTTCTCATGGTCAGACAAGGAAGTCACAGATTAAAAAGGAGGACTAGAGTGAACCTTGTGGTACTGGATTATAATCAGAGACATCAATATCAACTCATGTTTAACTTAACATATATGCCAACTGATACATACAGAAACAATTAGAGATGTATGTGTATACATGGGTTAGTATTCACACAGATATTACCTAGCTCTGTCCCTTAAGAGGGCCTAAAAGCAACGATACTCCAATAGCAATGAGCATACCTAGTAACTACATTTTGGTTCCTAAATAAAAGGAATCCTAGTTCCTTCAAATGGCTGATTCTACAGCTGGCGCAAAGAAAATACACGATGAGCCTGCAGCATCTTCTAGTACCACGTCAGGAGATGTTCAAAAAACAAAAGGATAGGGGCATATGAAAGGGACATAAACAGTAACCGGAAAACCTTCCCAATAGTCAAAGTTGGAACAATTTAAGCAAAAGAAAAGAAACCTAGCATTAGAACTCAAAGTATAAAATAAACATACATGAGTCCATACTCATATAAATGACTGAATAAACAGATAAATGTGGGGAAAGATCCAAATCTTCCTTACAGAACAATTTCAAACCATATATGTAGATATCTCCCCCTTCCCAAAGTGCAGGTTGGACTTAGTAATGTGTTTCCAAAAAACAGGGTATAGTGAAGAAACCTAGCAAACACTATCTTAACCAAGTGGTCATGGTTAACATCACCAGTGATGCCACGTGGACATCATGCACCCCGGATGAGAGGAAGAGAGGATTCTTTCCAAAAATGCATAACCCAGTCTAATACTGAGAAACAGCAGAAAACCCAGACTGGGGGACATTCTACAAAGTCCTCGGGGATGGCAAGGTCGTGACAAACAAGGAAAAACTGAGAAACTGTCACAAACCAAGAGACTGGGGAAACATGAAAACTATAAGCAATGTGGTTTCCTAAATTTGATCCTAGAATAGAAAGAGGCCATTAATGAAAAAGCTGGAAAAATCCAAATGAAGTATGAAGTTAGTTAACAGTATGTACTAAGGCCGGTTTCTTAGTTTTCACAGATATACCACAATAACGTAAGATGTAAGCAATAAGGAAAACTAGGTGTAGGGTATATGGGAACTCTATGTGAGTTTTCTGTGTTATTTATGCAACTTTTCTCTAAATAAAAAATTAATCCAAAAAAAGTTTAAGGATTAATTAGTCTATGGTACTAGAGGTCAGAATAGTGGGTACTCTCAGGGGGCAGTGAATTTAATTGCTGGTTGAAAACATTTCCACAAAGAAAACTCACTTCACTGGTGAATTATCACAAGCATTTAAAGGAAGAGGTAACAATTCTACACATGACAAATGAAAGTGAAAACACATGACACTTCCCAAAAAATTTTCTGAGGCCAACACTGTCTCAGTATCAAAACAAGGCAATGACATTACAAGAAAACTAAACACAAATATCCCTTAGGAACAAAGGAACAAGAACAATCATCAAAATATTAGTAAACCAAATCTATCAATAAATAAAAAGAATAATACATGATACATAATAAAGAGACCATTAAGATAAACCAAATGGGGTTTATCCTAAGAATGCCAGGTAGGTTTAACACTCAAAAATCAATGTAATTCACTGTATCACCAGTCTAAGAAAGAAAAGCCTCAGATGAAAATACCTCCTGGCAAATTAAAAGAAAAAAGAAAAGCCATATGATCATCTAAACAGATACAGAAACAGCATATGACTAAATTCAATATTTGTTAATTATAAAATTTCTTACAAGCTAGGAATAGAAGGTAACTTCCCCAAACTGATAAAGAGTATGGAAAAAAAAAATCATACTTAACGGTAAAATACTGAATGCTTTCCATAAGATTGAGAACAATGCAAAAATGTCTACATGTCTGCTTTCACCACTTCTTTTAACATTTCAGCCAAATGAGTAAGACAGTGAAAATAAATATATAAAAGGCTTACACCTTTTAAATGAAAGTAAAACTTTTTAATAACATGACATTATGGAAAACTCCAAAGATCTATATAAAAAAAGCACCAAAAAGCAAGTTTAGTAACAGTATGTAAGATCAACATACAAAAATCAATTGTATTTCTATATGTTATCAATAAAGAATTAAAAATTAATTTTTAAATGCTATTTATAACCTCAAAACACATAAACTTAACAAACCATGTGCAAGCCCTGTATGCTGAAAACTATGTAATGTTTATAGAGAAATTAAAGAAGACTACTTAAATGGAGAGAGAGATGCCAATGGATTGGGAGACCTAATTTAAGATGTCAATTCTCCACATTCTGATCTAGATTCAACACAATCACAAAATCCCAGCCTGTTTTCTGTAAATAGAAATTGACATGCTGACTGTAACATTCATATAGAAATGCAAAGATCTAGAAGAGCCAAAACAATTTTTAGAAAAACAACAAAATTGGAAGACTTATATCACCTTATTTAAGGACTTAAAGCTAAGGTAATAAAGACAAAAGAACAGGCATATTGATCAACAGAACATAATAAAGAAACCATAAATACAACTATGCATAGACAGTCTATTAAGTTTTTAACACAGATGCCAAAGCAATTCAATGGGAAAAGGACAGTCTTTTCTGCAAATGGTGCTGGAGAACATGCCAAAACACTCACAAACTTTAATCCTTACCTCACACCATATACAAATGTTAACTTGATATGAATCATAGGCCTAAACATAAGAGCTAAACTATACAACTTCTGGAAAAAAGAGAACATTTTCTGCAACCTTGGGTTAAGTCAAGATATTTAAAACAGGGACCAAGAAGCATGAACACAAAATAAAAAGTTGATATATTGAACTTCATCAAAATTAATAACTTACGCTCTTTGGACGGCATTGTTAAGGAAATAAAAGGACAAGCCACAAACAGAAAGAAAAACGTCTTCTAAATGTAACTGACAAAGGATCCATATCTTACCTCTCAATAAGATAAAGACAAGCCAACTTCTTAAAAGATTTGAAGACACTTCACAAAAGAGGACAAAAGGCCAATAAGCAAATGAAAAGTCCTCAATATAATTAATCATTAGAGAAATGCAAATAAAAAGTAGAGTGAGATGCCATTCGCACCCACTACAATGACTAAAATTAAAAAGACTGATACTACCAAGTGCTGATGAGGATGTAGAACAAGTAAAACTCTTCTACATTTCTAGTGGGAATGTAAAATGACAGAGGCACTTTGGAAAACAATTTGGCAGTTTCTTATAAAGTTAATCAAGGCCAGGTGTGGTGGCTCATGCCCGTAATCCCAGCACTTTGGGAGGGTGAGGTGGAAGGATCCCTAAGTTCAAGACCAGCCTGGACAACATAGTGAGACTCCATCTCTAAAAAAATAAATAAAATAATTTTTTAAAAGTTAATCATATATTTACCATATGACTCAGCAATTCTACTCTGAGATGTTTACCAAAGAGAAAGAAAAATATATGCCATACAAAAACTTACAGAAAAATGTTCAGATTTATTCAAAATAACCAAAAACTGGAAACAATCCAAACCTCCACCAACAGGTCAATGGATAAAGAAACTGATTTATTCACACAATGTAATACTATTATGGTAAGAAAATGGAACAAACTACCATTATATGAAACAATTTGGATGTATCTGAAAAGTATTAAGCCTAAAGAAAGAGAAGAAAGGCTGGGCATAGTGGCTCATGCCTGTAATCCCAGCACTTTGCGGGGGTCAGGGCAGGAGAATCACTTGAGCCCCGGAGTTTGAGGCCAGCCTGGGCAACACGGCAAGACCCCATCTCTATAAAATACTAAAAAATTAGCTAGGTGTGGTGGTGTGCTCCTGTGTGGTCTCAGCTACTTGGGAGTATGAGGTGGGAGGATCACTAGAGCCCAGGATATTAAGTCTGCAATGAGCTGTGTTTGCGCCACTGTACTCCAGCCAGCCTGGGTAAGACAGACTGTCTTAAAAAAAAGAGAGACAGAGAAGACAGACACAGAAAGATTACATACTGTATATGATTTCATTTACATGAAGTAGAAAAGGCAAAACTATTTTGACAGAAAGCAGAGAGAATTTTTTGGGGTGATGGAAATGTTATATATCTTAATTATGCTGGTTGTGATGGTTAAAAAGTTTACACACTTGTCAAAGCTCATCAAAGTACACACTTAAAATGAGTGAACTTAAGGAAGTCAGTATATCGAAGAGGCCTGCACTCCTATCTTTATTGATGCACTATTCACAATAGCCAAGATTTGGAAACAACCTAAGTGTCTATCAACAGACAAATGGATAAAGAAAATGTGGTACATATACACAATGGAGTATTATTCACCTATATAAAAGAATGAGATCCTGTCACTTGCAACAATGTAAATAGAACTGAAGGTCATTATGTTAAGTGAAATAAGCCAGACACAGAAAGACAAACTTCACATGTTCTCATTCATTTGTGGGAGCTAAAAATTAAAACATCTGAACTCACGGAGATAGAAAGATGTTTACCAGAGGCTGGGAAGGGTAGTGGGAGGTTGGGGAAGTTGGGATTGTTAAAGGATACAAAAATATAGTTCGATAGAATAAGATGTAGTATTTGATAGAACAGGGTGATTACAGTCAACCATAATTTACTGTACATTTAAAAATAACTAGAAGAGTATAATTGGAATGTCTGTTACATAAAGAAAGAATAAATGCTTGAGGTAATGGATACCCCATTTACCTTAGTGTGACTATCATGCATTGTATCCCTGTCTCAAAATACTGCATGTACTCCATAAATATAAATACTTATGCCCATAAAAATTAACAATAATATAATGGTGAATTTTATATGTAAATGATATCCCAAAGTCTATTTTTTAAAAGATAAAATGAAGGAAATAAGTCTCAGTGTCTAGAATTTAAATTGCGGATAAACTGACCAGCCTCTGTAACTTCCTACTTAAAATAGGAACCTAAGTTGTTCCCTTAGATAAACAAAATCTTTAGAATTTGACAGGAAAGGAAACCTTTATTTCAAAAATACAATTTGAAAATACAATCTGAACATTTAAAAAATCTAATTCTCAACTCTGAACACATTATTTGTAAAAAATATTTAACATTTCAATGAGTAGTATATCAATATGATGATTTATTTAATAACTAAAGCCCAAGCAATTACCAGAGCCATTCACCTAACTAGGATATGCCTACCAGAACATTCCAATACTTTACACTGGAGAAATCTGATAAACATTATTTTGGTGATCGAGGTCATCATCAATAGTCACATATCATGTTAGTAGTAAGTACCCTTGGCATGAGTTGATGAAGATGTCACTTTACCTCCGTGATCTTCCTTCCAACAACCCATACTCCAGTCAAATCGTAAGAAAAACATCAAGCAAATTCTAATATAGGGGCATCCTACAAGAAACCTGACCAGTACTCATCTGAACTGTCGAAACCATAAAGAACAAGAAAAATCTGAGAAACTGTCACAGCCAAGAGGAGGCTAAGGAATATGACAAACTAAATATAATGTGGTTTCTGAGGAAAGAAAAAGAACAATAGGTAAAAACTAAGGAAATCTGAATAAACTACAGACTTTAATTAATATTAATGTTAACACTGGTTCAGTAACAAATGTACCATACAAATGTAATATGTTAATAATAGGGGAATCTGAGCATGCACATGGGTTATATGTTCTTTTCTAGCTTCTCATTTTCGGTAAATCTAGCCCTGTTCTCAAAAACAAACTTTTTATTAAAAAAAAAAAAAAAAAGTCCACCCCATCAGAACTTGGAACACTACAGGTAAAGGAAAGTTGCAAAGGGGAAAGAAATCAAGAAAATAATTGTACGGGTGCTTTTTTTAAGAATATCATTACAGTGTTGGTAGAAAATATTGTAAAGCTCTTTTTTTTAACCATTTAATGGAAAAAGAGAAAACATAAAAGGAAAGGTCAAAAAGATGATCTAACAGGGATGTTAAAAATACTTCCCAATGCTTATACAGCTGTACTGGTGTTCTGACGTCAATCTCAAGACTCCCATGGATTATACCAACAATTCACTCTTTGGTGTTTGCTGCTTAAGTTTCAAAGTAAAACCAGTTGTTAATGAATGTTCACAGTTTCCATGATAAGAAGACTCACTTTGCCTAAAACCTGAGGCATACAGTGGCTAACCGTGGCAGGAGGAAGGGCAGAAAAAGAGAGGATCATTCTGGGCATGTTTATTTGAGTTTAAATTAAGTCTTCTCTCTTAGCTCTTTGGGTCATTCATCTACCCATTCTTTATTTTCACTGAGAAACTAAAGTGAAAATACCAATCTCGTTCATTTTGTTGGCAAATCTGAAGATTTTGTGGGTAAAAGCAAATTACTAGTATACCCTTCTGAGAGTTGATATCCAAAAATTTATGAAATTTCAAAGTACAGAATACCTGTATATTGCATGGTGGATTTAATTTAATAGAGCTATGTTAGTAATTTGAATCATTAATATGTATGACTCAATGTAATGAATTAGTCATAAAAGCATAATCTGTGCTGTAACCATCATATACATTTTTCACAATTTAAAAAGAGAAGTTTTTAAAAAATATTTATTTTTTTCTGTTTGCAAGTATATGAGAACTGAGATCATTAAACTAAAATTCACGAGGTCAATTCTGCATACTGGAAGTTAACTTGTACTATGCTGTATTAGAGGAAAATCACTTTTATCACAACACATATTGAAAATCCATAAGGCCACCCACTCCAGAGGAGATTGATCCTTAGCCTTGTAAACCTTTAAGGCCAAGAAGAAAAATCAGCTGGAGAGCTCAGCAGCTCAATGAAGTTGTTTTCATCAAATGTCATAATGTTCACACACATATTTAGCCACAAACAGTAACCCAACCGTATTGCCAGAAGTACCCCCCTACTCTTTATAGGTGCTTAAATAAAAATGAATGAACGTTTCTTCTGTATCCCTGGATAAAATTTCCCCAGCAATGTCAAAACTGCTGAACTGTGAGATATCTTTAAAAAATTCTAACTAGGCAATTCCTTTTTATGAAAAAAAGCATATCTAAAAGTCATAGCATCTCTCCTACACTGAACAATGGTTAATACTCTGAAATGATCATAGGAAAAGGAAACAGGAGGAACCATGCTTGGTTAACCAGCCACTAGATGGAAAAACATTTAGCTACGGGTGTCCATAAAAATACATTTTTTGGCCGGGTGCAGCGGCTCACGCCTGTAATCTCAGCACTTTGGAAGGCCAAGGTGGGCGGGTCACCTGAGGTCGGGAGTTTGAGCCCAACCTGACTAACATGGAGAAACCCCATATCTACTAAAAATACAAAATTAGCCGGGCGTGGTGGTGCACGCCTGTAATCCCAGCTACTCGGGAAGCTGAGGCAGGGGAATCACTTGAACCCTGGAGGCGGAGGTTGCGGTGAGCCAAGATCGCGCCATTGCACTCCAGCCCAGGCAACAAGAGCGAAACTCCGTCTTAAAAACAAAAACAAACAAACAAAAAATCCATTTTTCATATTTTAATTATTTTCTCAAAGTAAGTTTCTTAAATTGCCACCATTATCAAGATAATAGTTGCTCCCTGAAGAGAATATGGGGGAAAAAAACATAGAAAGGTGAAAAAACCCAAAGTCCTACCACCCATCATTATTCTACTAGTTAAATAAATCATTATACAATTACAGAATATTGTACTAATAATAGAAATACATTTCCAAGTTAGAAATACATTTCCTAACCAGATGTTAATTCATTCACCAAATATGTATTGAGCATCTATTATGTGCAGGCACTGTTCTAGGTGTTGGGAACACAGCAATGGATAAAACAAACATCCCTCATTTTACTCTTTGTGTTTTGCTGCCAGAATATTATATAGAACATTGTAGAGAACAGAATGTTGTATAGCCACAGAACATAGGTACTCACATGGAAATAAAACATATTTTAAAAAGTATATTGTTAAATGAAAATGTCAAACTACAAAACAGCACCTATGGGGTGATTTCATTTGTGTAAAGAAAGTTAATGGTGGCTACCTCAGGTAAATCATATTAAACAACTGGGAGAGGGGAGGGACCTTGTCACTTTATATCTTGTATGGTTGAAAAGGATTAATCTAAACTGTATTTTATTACTAAAGCTGATAACAGGTCAGTGAAGGTTCATTAAGCTATTCTAATTTTTATCTATGTCAGAAATTTTACATAATGGTTATTTTAAAGCATTGTTATATTAGAAAAAATTACTTCTAAGAAAAAAATCTTGAGTTTAGATTATACTGGTAATATGGAATACCTTTTTTCAACATTTATTATTAATAGCTTATTTTGTGCATTTATTTTTAATTCTAGGGGTAGGCTCCTCAGTTAGAGAGACCTTAAGCAGAAAATTATCAATAAGTTACAGTTTGATAATTTTTAAAAAACTTCACATCTGAAGTCCTATGAAGTAGATATGATAAGAGATACTGGGGATAAAGAGACAAAAGCTAAGGTAGAGAAGCTATATAACTTTTCCAAGGTTGTTCAGCTAACAAATGGTAGAGCCTGGATCTGAACTCAGGCTATCTTATCATAAATCCTGCCTGCTTTTTACAAAAAGTTGAAAAATTGTAGGGGAAAAAAAAACCCATAAAAACTGAGCACCTGCCTTACCATATAAAAAATAAGCTTCAGTCTTCCATAAATACATCTTTCAAATGCAGAAAGTTAACCAAGGATTCCTTTGGTTACTTGCCTAGATGTATTTGAGAGCAGAACTGAATTATACAAAGCAAACTACTTAATAACACACTGGTAGAAAGGCTTGTCAGAAAGAACTTTGTACTGGGCCAGTATATGACAGTGTGTAGTGAAGCACAAATAACTACAGTCCAGAGGCATTACATAATTTCAAGCCAATGTTAAAGATGGTATATCTATATTAGAACATATAAATATTTTGGTTCCTGAATTTAAAAAAAAAAAGATCAGAGGAGATCAGAGAGTAAACAGTTCTAATCAAACTCAGACTGCAGTGCTTAATAGTGGTAAGTAAAATAGAGATCGCTTTGGATTCATTTGTAACTATAAGGCATTTTTACTGTACTAGTGGTTATCTTATAGTTCCTATTACTTTATCTAATGTTCCCTTGGAAGTTTTAGTGGCCTTCAGCGTATCACCAAAAATTTTAGTATTCAAAAGTTCATATGTGTTAACACAAAAATGTTGAAAGCATCACTGCTCTAGGTTATAAGCCAGCTCAGTGCCTGACAAATTAGATCATAAGCTATCTAAATAACCTTGGCTTAGTTTTCCCAAAGAAATCAGTTTTGGTGAGTGCTGCTTTCTGTTTTCCCCTCAGATTTTTAGTAACGGTCATTCAAAAAACCATTTGAAAAAGTGCTCTTTCACTTATGAAACTGTTGTAGCAGATACTGTTCCCAATATTGTCTTGAAACCTTGGTGAACAGTATTTTTTTAATTTAATGGGAGTAAAATTAGGTTTGTCTCCAAGGAGGAAATACATCCACCAATAGAACTAAATCATATTTACCTTATTCCCACAGCATCCTGAAAGCAGAAGCTTAATTACAATGGCTGTATTGGCCCTCATAATTATCATATTTGCACTGATCTCGCTGTAATAACTTGATGTTCTATTTTTAACATCTTTAACTGAGGTGAGTGTATGTTCACGTGCCCTTTACTATAAACCATTTCACATCCTTTTTTAGGAAGTGGGGTATAAGCGTTATAATCTTTAAGAGTCAAAATGATAAGTTTATGTATTAAGGTATTCTTCTTTGAAGATATAGTATTTTGTTTTTTGAGATGGAGGTTAGCTCTTGTTACCCAGGCTGGAGTGCAGTGGCACAATCTCAGCTCACAGCAACCTCTGCCTCCCAGGTTCAAGCAATTCTCCTGCCTCAGCCTTCTGAGTAGCTGGGATTACAGGCATGTGCCACCACACCCGGCTAATTTTGCATTTTTAGTAGAGATGGGGTTTCTCCATGTTGGTCAGGCTGGTCTCAAACTCCCGACCTCAGGTGATCCACCCGCCTCAGCCTCCCATATTGCTGGGATTACAGGCGTGATCCACCGTGCCCGGCCCTAAAGATACAGTTTTAATAAATGTCTATACTTTTAGTTGGGGGAAATTGGCATATTTTTCCCCTAGAAAGAACTCTTTTTAGCACTTAATTTTTAATTAGGAAAAAACCTCACACACATATCTCACTTTATTCTGTGAAGTAGACAGTATAAAAGTAAATATTCTCCTTTTACAGATTAGGAGAATTAGGCTCAGAAAAGTTGACTTAATTATCATATAATTCTTGAAGGATGAAGCAGGGACTCATTTCCAACAATTTTGACTCTAAGTTCCATATACTTTTCTCTATAACACACTACCTTAAATAGAACTGTCAGCCAAAACAATATAAAATTAAAAGGTGATGAGGGAGGGAAGGACAGAGGGAAGGAGAGAGAAAAAAAATGAAAGGAGATTGGAATGGGGGATGAGAAGGAAGAAACAGGAAGGAAAGAATAAGTGAGGGAGGAGGAGAGGGAAAGAAAGAGACTGGCCAACCATTCTAAAAGCAGAGAAAATCATAAAGTACCTAGAAATAAGCTTAGTCAAAAAAGTTTTAAGACTTTTGGATGCAATTATAAATTACTATTGAAGACCATAAGGGAATATCTGGAATTTCTAAGGAAAAACCACGTTCATGTATAAGAAGACAATATCATAAATATGTCTATTTTCTCCAAACTAAACTAAATATTCAATGCAATTACAGTGTTAAAAAAAAGTAAAACTTTTAAGGGAACCTGACAAGCTGATCCCAAAATTCATATGGAAAAAGAAAAAGCTAAAAGAATAGCGATGAAAATTTTGAAGAAGAAAAACACGGTAAGGAGACTTAATTTGCTTATGAAGCTAAAGTAATCTGAACAGTTTGGTGTTGGTACAGAAGTAGTCAAACCAGGGGAAAAGATTAGAAAGCTCAGAAACAAACCCACAAATAATGGAAACATTATGTATGACAAGGATAGTGCCACCCATCAGTAGGGAAAAGACAGACTGCACAATGAATGGGGCAAGACAACTGATTCTCCACGTGGAATAATAAAGCTCAATCTAATTATAGATTAGTAACAGTAACAGTTATAATTAGTAATTTTTATTGATATTTTGTTAATAAAACACATTGCTGAATATATAACATGAATTCAAATGTTAGGAAGTTTAAAAATCTGCAAAAATTTCTATAATGTTTGAAGATACATAACATATAGCCAAAGTATAAAAACATGCATGGGAGCAACAAACACCAAATTTACTATGATGTTTACTTCTGGAAAGGGGCAGAAGAGAACGGGATCACGAGAAAATACCCAGGAGAGCCTCGACTTCATCTCTAATTTTTATTTGTTTACCTCATCCCCCAAAAAGATAATGCTAAGTAGTAGGTACATGGACGTATATTATTTTCTTTTTACTTTATTGTGAAATATTCCAAGTATAAGACAAAAAAAAGAAAATTTAAAAATCAGATGTTGCAGCTACATTGAGACTTCTGTGTAGTGACACTGAGAGAGCAAGCTTCTCAGATTTTTTCCTTTTTTTAATTTAGAATTAATTAGCTTAAAGAAAAATTCTTGTATACCCCAAAATAAACTACTTCTGTTGAAACTGCATTACTCCAATTAGTCTCTATAAAATGATAAACATAACGATTAAATGGCTTATACCACCAGTTCACTGACTTTCTCTCTCTAAAACTTACCAATAAACAACAGTTCTGAAATAGCTCTCCTTTATCTCTGAAACTTATTATAAGTTTTCAATTAAAAACAAAAGATCTGGCCGAGCGGGATGGCTCACGCCTGTAATCCCAGCACTTTGGGAGGCCAAGGCAGGCAGATTTCTTGAGGTCAGGAGTTCAAGACCAGCCTGGCCAACATGGTGAAACCCCATCTCCACCAAAAATATAAAAATTAGCCAGTTGTGGTGGCATGCGCCTGTAGTCCCAGCTACTCGGGAGGCTGAGGTGGGAGAATTACTTGAACCCTGGAGGCAGAGGCTGCAGAGAGCTGAGATCATGCCACTGCACTCCAGCCTGGGGGACAGAGTAAGACCCTGTCACAGAAAAAAAAAAAAAAAGATTTGAGAATATAGTACTTTAGTCAGCAGTCATGATGAAAGACGATGTTGTTATCATGGAGACAGCCAGACACTAAGGACAAAACCAATTCTGTTTCAGCAGCTGAAGAATGACCACCTATATTATAAATGCTGGCAAACAAAAATAATTTAAGGGCTAGATGACATTTACTTACGAAATCTTTCCAGGGAACAATAGACACTGGGGCCTATTTGAGGGTGGAGGGTGAAAGGAAGGAGGGGGCAGAAAAAATAACTTTTGGGTACTAGGCTTAGTAACTGGGTAACAAAATAATCTGTACAACAAACCCCCATGACAAGAGTTTACCGATATAACAAACCTGCACATGTACCTCGAACCTAAAAGTTAAAAAATTAAAATTAAAAAAATAAAATCTTTCTAAAAGAGAAACATACATAGAAAAAATGAGTTTTGGTATTGGTCAGAGATCAAAACCTGGCACAAGCACTCAATGGATTGTGTGACCATGAGCAAGTTTACTGAAAGTCACTGAACCTTAATTTCCTCACAAATAATTGTTACGTATCTGCTTTATAGGAATGCTGTCAGGATTAAGTGAGGTTAAGTACACAGCCTGATACTTAGAACATACCAGGTAATAAACAAATGCCGATTCCCTGTAATAGAAAGGCTACTCAGGCCAGGCATGGTGGCTCATGCCTGTAATCCCAGCACTTTGGGAGTCCAAGGTGGGAGGATCTCTTGAGGCCTGGAGTTTGAGACCAGCCTCGGCAACACAGGGAGACCCCCATGTCTACAAACGAATTAAAAAATTAGCCAGACATTGTAGCATGTGCCTGTAGTCCCAGCTACTAAGGATTTTAGTCAATAGTCATGATATAAGATGATATTGTTACCATGGAGATAGCTAGACAGTATGGACAATGAGGCGGGAGGATTCTTGAGCCCAGGAGGTCCAGGCTGCAGTGAGCCAAGATCATGCCACTGTGGCCCAGCCAAAGCAATAGAGTGAGACCCTGTCTCAAAAAAAGAGGCCACTCAAATATAAGAATATTATCTTAAAGACCATATAAGTTTTCTTCTCTATCCCATAATGAAATCTTTCAGTCTTATTTTATCTTTTATTTATTTTTGAGACGAGGTCTTGCTCCATCACCCAGGCTGGGGTGCAGTGGCAAGATCACAGCTCACTGCAGCCTCGACCTCCCAGGCTCAAGCAATCCTCCCAACTCAACCTCCCAAACAACGGGAACTACAGGTGTGTGCCACCACTCTCAGCTAATTTTGAAATTACTTTGTAGAGATAGGGTCTCACTATGTTGCCAGGGCTAGTCCCAAACACCTGGCCTTAAGCAATCCTCATGCCTCAGCCTCCCAAAGTGTTGGGATTACAGGCATGAGCCACTGCACTCAGCTATTTTATCATTTAAAAAGTATTCTAGGCCGGGCGTGGTGGCTCACGCCTGTAATCCCAGCACTTTGGGAGGCCAAGGTGGGCAGATCATGAGGTCAGGAGTTTGAGACCAGCCTGACCACCATGGTGAAACCCCGTCTCTACTAAAAATACAAAAAATAGCCAGGCACGGTGGCATGCGCCTGTAATCCCAGCTACTCAGGAGGCTGAGGCAGAAGAATCGCTTGAACCCAGGAGGCGGAGGTTGCAGTGAGCCAAGATCGCGCCACTGTACTCCAGCCTGGGCAACAGAGCGAGATTCCATCTCAAAAAAAAAAAAGAAAAAGTATCCTAACAGATTTTTTTTATTATTAAAAGCATCTAAACAAGAGAAATTATTTTGTGCTGTCCCATAATCCTTAAAACTTCCATTAACAAATTTCTCCCAAAACTATAAGAAAAATTTCAAAACTATTCACATACCACAATTCTGAGATGTAAACAACAGAATCACAGATCTGCTCTTTCCTTCCCATGCCGTGTGATCCCTACATGAGTAAGCAAGCACCAAAAGAATCAGATGCAATAAGATTGTTGGACAGCAACTAAGCTTCTTAAAACTATTCAACCCTTCTTTGCCAGTATAGCAGTGACTTATTAAATTTCTTTTTCTAATTATTTCTTTTTCTTTTTTTTTTTTTTTTAGATGGAGTCTCACTCTGTCACCCTGGCTGGAGTGCAGTGACACAATCTCGGCTCACTGCAACCTCCGCCTCTCGGGTTCAAGCGATTCTCCTGCCTCAGCCTTCCAAGTAGCTGGGATTGCAGGCGTGTGCCACCATGCTCAGCTAATTTTTTATATTTTTGGTAGAGATGGGGTTTCACCATGTTGGCCAGGCTGGTCTCGAACTCCAGACCTCAAATGATCTGCCCACCTCGACCTCTCAAAGTGCTGAGATTACAGGTGTGAGCCACCTCATCCAGCCTCTAATTATTTCTATCCACCGATGTTGGATGTTGTCATATGATCTTGGAGCAGAGAAGATGGAAAAGTTCAAATTAAGAAATCTGAGTCAAAACGTTGGGGACAGACCATGGTCATGTTAATTTACCTGTTGCTCACAGCCAGAAAAAGAAAGAAATCAGCCAATACTTTTGTGGAAGAAAAAGCAACTCCGTATTTGAATTGCAACAACAGATCACCCACTGTATTATTTTACTGCCCACAGCATGTCATGAAAAAATCAAAAAAATAACTTAAGGCCAGGGTTGGTGGCTCATGCCTGTAACCCCAGCACTTTGGGAGGCCAAGGTGGGAGGACCGCTAGGGGCCAGAAGTTGGAGACCAGCCTGGGCAACATAGTGAGACTCTGTCTCTACTAAATAATAATAAAGTAACTCTCCCAAAGCAGATAGTACATCTAAATTTAAATCAAATTTGGGTCCTCAAGAAAGATTCCTTGTTTTGTGGTTTTATTTTTTTGAGACAGGGTCTCACTCTGTCACCAAGCTGGAGTGCAATAGCGCAATCATGGCTTACTGCAGCCTGATACTCCTGGGCTCAAGCAATCCTTCCACCTCAGCCTCCCAAATAGCTGGGCCCATAGGCATATGCCACCACATCCAGTAATTTTTTACTTACTGTAGAGACATGGTCTTGTTATGCTGCCTAGGCTGGTGTCAAACTCCTGACCTCAGGCAATCCTCCCACCTTGGCCTTCCAAAGTGTTAAGATTACAGGTATGAGCCACCATGTCCAGCCTCTTTTCTGTTTTTAATGGAACCTTTTCTTCAAAGTCTTATAATGGAGAATTAGCTGGTAGGGTCATTTTTCCTGTCTATTTTTTTGTTGGTGTTGTTAGTGTTAACAGGGATACAGGCAATTTCTATAATTTGACCTAAAAATTGTCCTTCCCTACTTGGGAGGTGCCCTTTTTCAACCAAGCTTATTGCTTCAGAAGTGGTGCAAATAAACTGTTTGGGGAGTCGGCTAATACTTATCAAGACAACCAGGTCTATCAACTGGCAATCCATAGGGTGACAGATGTCAGAAACATGTCTTCATAGACTTATCATCTATTTCTTCTTGTTAACCTTAACAAATTAGAAGTGGGATCTTTGGCAACATATAGAATTTAAAGAATTGAAGTATAAGAGGAATCTGAAGTTGTTAATGACCTCACTAAATTTAAACATTCCTCAAATAAGAATATTTTTTAAAAGCCAAACTTTCATCTCAAATGTATTACATTTAAACAGCCAGAAACTTGGGAGTCATCCTAGATCCTTCTTTTTCCTTTATTCCTATGTCTTACTAATCACGATATTCCTCTTCAATCCTATCACCACTGCCGTAGTTCAGGAGCTTCTCGTGTCTCCCAGCAGTCTTTCATTTGCATTCCTAGTCTCAAGAATTATTCCTTCCAATCATCTGTCAGCTTACCAGCATAGTTACCTTTTCATTAAAATAAAGATCAAATAAATAAATAAAAATTAAACACAGGTTTCACTTAAAAACAAAAGTGTCTCTCATGACAAAGGCAATATATATATATATATATATATATATATATATATATATATATATATTCATAGTTAAAAGCCTAGAAAACAACATATGAGTGTGAAGAATAAAACAAAATTCATCTATAATCTCACAACCCAGAAACACTTAAAAAGTAGTACATGCCAGGTTCAGTGGCTCATGCCTATAATCCCACCATTTCGGGAGGCCAATGTGGGAGAATCACTTGAGCCCAGAAGTTTGAGACCAGCCTGGGCAACACAGTGAGAGCTCATCTCTACACAAAAGTAAAAAATTAGCTGAGCGTGGTGGTGTGTGCCTATAGTATCAGCTACTTGAGAGGCTGAGGCTACAGTGAGCTGTGATCGTGTCCACCACACTCAAGCCTAGGCAACAAAGTGGGACCTGGCTCAAAAAAAAAAAAAAAAAAGTGGTACATGTCCTAGAAGTCTTTTTAAAAGCATCATATGAATGTTTTTTTAAAATGTAACTGGCATTATATTTGAAGTTTTATCTCATACTTTTCACAGATCATGAACAATTTCCTCACTAAGGTTTACTTGAAAATGTCTTTAATGCTTACATATATTTTATCAAATGACATAAAGTAATTTATTAACAGCAGTCCCCTGGGAGTTCCTTGTCATCCCAGTTTCTAGGTCCACCCCTTCAGAGGCACCAGACTTACATTGGTTCCTCTTTGCCCCTACTAAAATAATGGTGTGGGTGACCTTTTTGTATAAAACTGACAGCTAAAACTGTATATCCTTAACGTCTTGAGATATATACCAAAATTGGCATTACTAATTCAAAAAGTTTAAACTTTTCTTAGGCTTTTGAACTATATTGTCAAATTACTTTCTGTAAGTTTAAACCAATTTACATGCCCACCTGCACAGTATAAGAAATTCTGCTTTACCACAACCCTCTTGTAGCAGTAAATAGTTTAAATTGCAATTAAAAAAGAAGATGAAGCTCCCAGCACAGCATGGGATGGACTCAGGGATTTTTCTGAATTATTTTTTTTTGTTTGGTGCCCAAGATTTGGCCTTATACTACAGCACCATAACCCTTATTTAGATTTCAAATATTTACAGACTGCCAATCTTCTTCCAGGTATTGGGAACAAAAATTAAAATCCTACAAGAAAACCTAGGCAATACCATTCAGGACATAGGCGTGGGCAAGGACTTCATGTCTAAAACACCAAAAGCAACGGCAACAAAAGCCAAAATTGACAAATGGGATCTAATTAAACTAAAGAGCTTCTGCACAGCAAAAGAAACTACCATCAGAGTGAACAGGCAACCTACAGAATGGGAGAAAATTTTTGCAACCTACTCATCTGACAAGGGGCTAATATCCAGAATCTACAATGAACTCCAACAAATTTACAAGAAAAAAACAAACAACCCCATCAAAAAGTGGGAAAAGGACATGAACAGACACTTCTCAAAAGAAGACATTTATGCAGCCAAAAAACATATGAAGAAATGCTCATCATCACTGGCCATCAGAGAAATGCAAATCAAAACCACAGTGAGATACCATCTCACACCAGTTAGAATGGCCATCATTAAAAAAGCAGGGAACAACAGGTGCTGGAGAGGATGTGGAGAAATAGGAACACTTTTACACTGTTGGTGGGACTGTAAACTAGTTCAACCATTGTGGAAGTCAGTGTGGCCATTCCTCAGGGATCTAGAACTAGAAATACCATTTGACCCAGCCATCCCATTACTGGGTATATACCCAAAGGACTATAAATCATGCTGCTATAAAGACACACGCACACGTATGTTTATTGCGGCATTACTCACAATAGCAAAGAGTTGGAACCAACCCAAATGTCCAACAACGATAGACTGGATTAAGAAAATGTGGCACATATACACCATGGAATACTATGCAGCCATAAAAAATGATGAGTTCGTGTCCTTTGTAGGGACATGGATGAAACTGGAAAACATCATTCTCAGTAAACTATCGCAAGGACAAAAAACCAAACACCGCATGTTCTCACTCATAGGTGGGAATTGAACAATGAGAACTCATGGACACAGGGAGGGGAACATCACATTCCGGGGACTGTTGTGGGGTGGGGGGAGGGGGGAGGGACAGCATTAGGAGATATACCTAATGCTAAATGACGATTTAATGGGTGCAGGAAATCAACATGGCACATGGATACATATGTAACAAACCTGCACATTGTGCACATGTACCCTAAAACCTAAAGTATAATAATAAAAAAAAAAAAATTCAGTAAAAAAAAAAAAAAAAAAAGAGTCAGGCACAGTGGCTCGAGCCTGTAGTTCCAGCTAGTTGGGAGGCTGAAATGGGAGGATCACTTAAGCCCAGGACTTCAAGGCTGCAGTGCACAGTGATTGTGTCTGGACAATGTAGCGAGACCCTGTCTCCAAAAAGCCCCCCAAACAAACAAGTGAATATCACAGGCAAAGCTCAATAAAGCTGGAAAACTAAAGTTCCATGATATTCCTCCATCCAAAGCACTGTCCTAAGTTGCATGATATTCCTCCATTCAAAGCACTGTCCTAAGTTGCATGATATTCCTCCATCCAAAGCACTGTCCTCAGAAGCTATCAAATCCCCTCTCTACCAACCATCTTCTGAATCTGGCCTAGGGACTCTCCTTGAGGAGAGGGAGCCTCTACTTGATCAACATGAAGTCCGTAATAAGGGAAAGTGGTAAGACATGCAGTTGGTGAAGGTAGACAAAGGCCAAGAAGTGAGTTCATATTAAGGAACTTGACATTATCTTGCTGGTTAGCAATTGTTTCCCATACTTAAAATACTATCTTCATGATTTGCCACAGTCACATAAGCACCAAATTATTAGTCATTTAATGTTTTTCTTTAAAGGTAACATTCCTTTCCAAAAGAAACTTTATCTCACTATTATAAATAGAAAACCAGTATTACTTGCTACAAATAGAAGGCAACACTAGTGGGGGAAATGTAAACTATTAAATTTAAAAATATTAAAAATGAAATGCAAATAAGACATTTCTGGAAACAGGGATAATAAATTAATCAGTACACTTGTAACTTGTCATTGTAGCAGCCTCAAAAAGAAGGCATTTCATGTTTCCTTTTCTTTAAACCTCCTTTATCCATGCAGTAAAAACCGTCTTATCCAATCCACTGGTACCAGTGGTTGGTCATTTAATGGAAAAGAATAGTTAAACAGGAAATAATTAAAAACCATTCATATATACCTTAAACTTTATTTCAACTTACATAAATGTACATTCATTTGCCAATTTTAAAATGTAGGATCAAAGCCTTTTCCTTTTTTCTTTTTTTATTTTTTGAGACACAGTCTCGCTCTGTCGCCAAGGCTGGAGTACTGTGGCGCAATCTCAGCTCACTGCAAGCTCTGCCTCCCGCGTCCACGCCATTCTCCTGCCTCAGCCTCCCAAGTAGCTGGGACTACAGGTGCCCACCACCACGCCCGGCTAATTTTTTGTATTTTTAGTAGAGATGGGGTTTCACTGTGTTAGTCAGGATGGTCTTGATCTCCTGACCTCATGATCTGCCCGCCTCAGCCTCCCAAAGTGCTGGGATTACAGGCATGAGCCACTGTGCCCGGCTGTTTCTTTAAGTAGGGGTCTGTTGATTGGAGTGTCCCATCAGCTTTCTCGTATAAACTGTCCTAAAATATATCAGCTATGATTTATTTCCTGTTTCCTTAGAGTGGAGCAAGAAACGAAAGACATTCATAATAATCTAGACAATACTTTCCAAATAATAATTGTTTTGTATACACGTCTAATTTGACAGAATTTTTTTTCAGTGACAAGTCTCTACTCTTACTTCCAAAGCACACACAACTCACTCTTTATAGAAATAACTTTCTTTTGGTGCTCAGATTTCATCAGTTTTCATAATATTTAACTAAATCATCTAATTCCAATTCAAGTACAACCGGTTGAGATTATACAATTCAACTGGAAGAAGTAGAAGCATTCAGACACACTACAAAATAGCCATGAGACACAAGCATTTAACTCACTGGGTAAAAGTCATGTTCTGCAGAGGAAATGGAGTGAGTCCATTAAATTGAGGTTAGCTAAGTAATTTCAACTTAGTATTGAAACTATTGCTTAGTATCCAAAGTATTGCTTCTCCTCCTTCTTCCTATATTGATCACTTCTTCCAAGATTTGATAATGTTTAGCTTCCTTGATATTACAGGACTTTAGAATTCCTAAATGACCGTCCATCTTTACCATGTTTCCTCTAATAGCTCATTAAATGATTCAGCCCATTTGAGACACTCCAAAGCTTTTATTTTATCATCAAGCATGATATTCTTTCTTGGTACTTTGGCGGCAGCATCTCTAGCACTATCATTCACATGCCTTTTGTTAGTCATTACAGTTCAAAACCATTTATTTAAAACCTTATAAAAGTGTTCAACTTCAAAATTGGAGCTACATATAGAGTTGGGAAAAAGAGTGGAAAACTCTTCATGCATCCTTTTGAGCTGCAGGAAAAATTTCAAATATTTCTGGAAGAAATCTTCAGTTTGTGAGATCATGTGCATGACTGAGACAGGCTCTGCAAATAAGCATATCTTGACAAATATATCTACTTATGTGAACAACCTAAATTTATCCTGACAAGTTTAAGTATTCCATGTACAAAACAAAGTGAAAAAGATAAATGTGAAACTAGAACTATGAGATATGTAGGTGAGCTGGATACTTTTTTCCTCTCTGAAAGGACCAGTTAAGGATTCGTCTGAAAAACTCACTGGAAATATTTTGAAAATTGTAAAAGATGCTTGAAATTTTTGAAAATTTTTGTGAGAATTTTCCCAAACTGGATGGCAGCAAAGAGTAGACAAAAAAATCCCTTCTCCATTTCCAAATGTCCAATAAATAACTTGACACACTCAGAAGAATAGATTCTATAGATGAGCAGACCCCAACCTTTTTGGCACCAGGGACAGATTTAGTGGAAGACGATTTTTCCACAGATGGGGGTTTGAGTGTACAGTTTCAGTATGAAACTGTTCTGCCTCAGATCATCGGGCATTAGATTCCCTTAAGGAGTGTGCAGCCTAGATCCCTCACATGTGCAGTTCACGACAGGGTTCGCACTCCTATGAGAATCTAATGCATCCCCAGCAATCTGACAGGAGGTGGAGCTCAGGCAGTAATGCTCTTTCGCCCTGGCAGCTCACCTCCTGCTGTGCAGCCCTGGCCCAGGGGTTGGGGACCCCTGCTATAAATTACTTTAGATGGCTTCTTGGAACAAAAGGGCTTAATTTTTATTAGTGCTTGAATTAACAGTAAAGTTGGACAAAGTTGACCATTAACTGTATTATGATCTTTCCAAGTAGGCAGACTTGAGAGTTGTGATTCTTGGTGCTTATTAACATCAAAATTTAAAAATGGAATTGTCTTAATGACCTTAAAATCTCATCTTAGGTAGAAACCAAACACTATTCAAGCAAAGGCCCTTTTATTGCTAACTGACCAAAAACAGTATTCTCACTGAGGAACTTATTTCCAAGTGGGCATTTTTCTATATCAAAGGACGCACTGCTACATTCCACTTTTAATTTTTTTAATGTAATTATCATATTTTTTTTTTACTATTCTCTTTTATATGTAGCAAACAATACTGGTTTTCTATTTATAATAATAAAATGAAGTTCCCTCTAGAAATGGTTTCTAAGTTTAAAAAGTAATATTACTGGCCAGGCATGGTGGCTCACACCTGAATTCCCAGCACTTCGGGAGGCCGAGGTAGGAGGATCGCTTGAGCCCAGGAGTTCAAGACCAGCCTGGGGCAACATGGTGAAACCTCATCTCTACAAAAAATACAAAAATTATCCAATGTGGTGGTATGCACTTATGGTCCCAGCTACTTGGGAGGCTGAGGTGGGAGGATCACTAGAGCCTGGGAGGTCAAGGCTGCAGTGAGCCATGACCGCATCACTGCACTCCAGCCTGAGTGACAGAGTGAGACCTTGTCTCTAAATAAATAAATAAATAAAATAATAAAGAGTAATATTAAAGAAAAATGTTTAGTAACTTACAGTTTAGGGGTTATAAGCCTATGGCAAATCACTAAAGTAGTATCCAAATTTAAGTATGGGGAACAGTCAGCAGGATAAAGGCAAGTTCCTTAACATGCATGCATTCAAGACTACTCTAATTGGCCTTCCAGTCTCTTTTCTCACCACTTTCCCTCATCACAAAACTTCATATCCTAGCAGTGTTCCACATCTAACATAGCCTGAAATGTCCATTTTAGTATCCATATCTCTACCTAAAATACCCAACTCACCTCCTTACCCTTTAAGGAGTCTCTACCTTAAAATATTACCTTCCTCCAAGAAACCTTCCCAAACTTGTCTCCTCAGATAGTATTATGTGTTATTAGAGACTTGGTCTTATTTATCTACCAATCTTTCTCTGGTTCCCCGCACAGGTATTCAAGAAATATTTTTTGAAAGAATGACTCTGTTAAGTTTTCCTCTCTTATTTAACTACTGAACAATGTTAATTACATTCTACTTTCAACTTTCATCTCTTCAAGTTTCCTTTATAATGTACTCCCCTGCCTGTTTTACTACTACTCCCCTGTAGCTGTTCCTCCAGCCTTTGAAAGTACTTCTGTCCTCCCCAAACATGTGACCCAAGATACTATATTAACTGTCTTTCTGGTTCAATCTCATCCTTGTTGATCTACACCTAGTCAAGTTTCTTCAACTACCATCACAAATATAATAGCACTAGCTAAGAACTCATTCCTATACATTTGGTTGTCCACTAGATATTTGTACCCAGATATTCCATAAGTATCTGTGGTGGGAAGCCTCCAAAATGACCACCAATAGGCTGGGCACATTGGCTTATGCCTGTAATCCTAGCATTTTGAGAGGCCAAGGTGGGCGGATCACTTGTGCCGAGGAATTTGAGGCCAGCCTAGGCAACATGGCAAAACCCTATCTCTACCAAAAAAATTTTTTAAAAAAGTAAAATACAATTAGCTGAGCATGGTGGCATGCCTGTAGTCCCAGCTACTTGGGAGGCTGAGGTTAGAGATTGCTTTAGGCTGGAAAATTGAGGCTGCAGTGACCATGATCACACCACTGCACTCCAGCCTGGGCAACACAGTGAGACCCTATCTAAGAAAAACAAAATGGCCCCCATTGACTCTTGGTATTCATGCCCTTGTATGGTTTCTTCCCACAGTGAATAGTGCTGACCTATGTAACCAATAGATTATAGAAATGATTTAGTGTGACTTTTGAGGTCAGCTCACAAAAGTTATTATGGCTTCTACCTCCCTCTCTGGCTAAAATCACTCACTCAGGGCAAAGCCAGCTGCCTCACACATCCCCATAGAGAAGTCCACCTACCAACAGAGGAGCCAGGGCTTCCTACCAACAGTCAGCACTCACTTGACCAGCATGAGTAAGTCACCTTGGAAGTGGACCGACCAGGTGCAGTTGAGCCTTCAGATTGCTGAAGGCCTTGCTTCTAGTTGCAGACACCTGGACTGCAACCTCATGAGAAGCCTTGAAGCAGAACCACCCAGCAAAGTTGCTCACCGATTTCTGATCTTAGTAAACTATGCATTGATAAATGTTTGGCAGCACTGTCTAAAAGAGCTTTTTGCAATAATTTAAAACGTTCTATGATCAACCAACAGTACTGTAGCCACTGGCTTCATGTGGCTACTGAACATTTGAAATGTGGCTAATGTGACTGAGGAACTGAATTTTCAATTTTATTTAATTTTAACTAATTTAAATGTAAATAGCCACATTTGTCTTGTGGTTACCATAGTGGATAGTGCAAGTTTATTGTTTTGGGATAATCTATCATACAACAGATAATAAATACAGTAACTTAAACTAAATCTATCCCTTACTATGTCTGTTCTCTTCTCCATCTTCCATCTTATCAGTCAGCCAAACAAAAATAACAAAACAAAACAAAACCCTGCCATCTCCCTTTTACATTCCCTGTCTTGCTAAGTATTACTAACACCTACCCAAGGACACAACCCAGAAAGGCCCACACTGACCACACACCTTTCACCCTGCTGGTATTCTTAGTATCTTCTTAATAACTTTGTCTCTTCGCTTTTAAGTATATTGTTACAACTTCAGTTTAGGAATTTATTAATATCATTTTTCATATGCATTACTGAAAAATGTCTCACTATTGGTTTCTCTGCCCCTGAAACTGTTGCTCAAGACTAATCCTTTCTTCACACTACCACCGAAAGAATCTTTTATAACATAACGCTTACTACCTCTCTGACTGAAGGCCTTCAGGGGCTCCCTATAATCCAGAGGTTAAAATCCAGACTCCTTAGAATGACTTAAAAGGCCTTCCATAATCTGGTACCACCTATCACTCCAACTTTACCAACTGCTGTTCCCATCATCAACCTCCATGCTCTAGCCACACTGATCTATATGCAGTTCCTGAAAATGTGAGCTATTTTACCTCTATGTCCTTATTAATATTCCTTATTTTGGTGGCACGGTGGCTCACGCCTGTAATCCCAGGACTTTGGGAGGCTGAGGTGGGTGGATCACTTGAGGTCAGGAGTTCAAGACCAGCCTGGCCAACACAGCAAAACCCTGTCTCTACTAAAAATACAGAAATTAGCCAGCTGCGGTGGCACGTGCTTGTAATTCCAGTACTTTGGGAGGCCGAGGCACAAGAATCCCTTGAACCCAGGAGGTGGAGGTTGCAGTGAGGCAAGATCGTGCCACTGCAATCCAGCCTGGGTGATGGAGTGAGACTCTGTCTCAAAAAAACCTGATTGTTTCTTTTACCTGAATTGTTCTTCTATCCCTTACCTGTCCAGTAACTACATCCCACATTCCAGGATTCAGCAAATATATTCATCTCCTCTATGAAGCTGTCTGATCTGTCCAAAAAGTAATGATTTTTCTCCTTTGAGTCTCCACTGTGCCCTGTGCACTTAGTTCTCTGTCTTCCTCTATTAGACTCAAAGTTCCTAAAAGGCAGAAACAGTACCTGATTCAACTCTAACCATATCTGGCAGTACAGAATAGTGTTTAAGAGTGCAGGCTGGGGCCAGGCATGGTGGCTCACACCTGTAATCCCAGCACTTTGGGAAGTCGAGGCGGGCAGATCACTTGAAGTTAGGAGTTCAAGACCAGCCACGGCCAACATGGTGAAACCCCCTCTCCACTAAAAATACAAAAATTAGAAGGGCATGGTGGCACATGCCTGTAGTCCCAGCTACTCAGGAGGCTGAGGTTGCAGTGAGCTGAGATCATGCCACTGCACTCCAGCCTGGGCAACAGAGGGTGACTGTCTCAAAAAAAAAAAAAAAAAAAACAGTGCAGGTTGGGAAGTCAGACAGATTCATACTAAAATCCAAGTTTTACCACTCACTAGGCATGCTACTTAAACTTTCTCTTTCTTCACCTGTGAATACCTCACAGTGTAATTGTGAGAATTAAGTAAAATAATGGGTAGAAAACATTACAGTGCCTAGCACATAATTTTTAGTCAATAAATGTATTTTGCATGGAGAGATTAATGGTTGGGTTACTACCTCCTAGATAGGTATATAAAGGGTGGGAAAGGTCAAAATAGAAGGTATCATCTTTGGAGTAACTTTTTAGCAAAATACAGAAAAACCAAGTAATCCAGGAAGCCTACTGGGTATCTACTACATGGTCAGAAAATTGCAGGGAATGGCAAAAGGACTCAACGAGAAATAAGTAAAAGGTTGAGGGAGAGCAAAGGACATAGATGGGGTAACAAAGGAAAGATTAAAAGCCTAGTGATGACAATAAAGACAAAGTGTACATGCAAAAAGATAAGGGGAGGCTGGGCGCAGTGGCTCAGGACTGTAATCCTAGCTCTTTTGGGAGGCTGAGGCAGGCAGATCACTCGAGGCCAAGAGTTCGAGACTAGCTGGGCAAACATGGTGAAACCCCTCCTCCACTTAAAAAAAAATTAGCCAGGTGTGGTGGCGCACACCTGTAATCCTAGCTACCTGGGTGGCTCAGCCACAAGAATCGCTTGAACCCGGGAGGCAGAAATTGCAGTGAGCCAAGACCATGCCACGGCACTCCAGCCTGGGAGACAGAGCAAGACTCGGTCTCAAAAACATAAAAAATTTTAAAAAAGACATGGAGTGAAGGAGAAGTAGAAGGTAAGAGACACAAAAACACAAAAATTTTAAAGTAGAATCCTATCAAATATTGACAAGATCTAAGAGACAGTCATACTGATAGATTGCTCCTAGCCTGAATCACATGAAATTGCAAGTGTTGGATTGTTTTTGACTAATAAAATAGATTAGGCCATTTTCCCATAATAAGCTGGATCTTTTTTAAAATAATAAACTCAAAGTCTGAAGGTTGCCTTTTAATATCATTTTACATTCTACCTTTGGCCTTGAATGCCTGAATGTTGTAGGGCTCATGAGTCAACAAAATACACTCCTATTAAAGTGTCCTGGATATTCCCTGTAACACAACTTAGACATTACTCCTGTAATTTATATTAAAATAGATTAAATAACCTTCTTTGGCTGAATATTTTCATTTGGAATAACATAAAATTGGGTACAGTAGCAAATGTAATGAATCAAGAGTCAAAAAGATCTGGGTTTTTTTATTTTTTATTTTTAAAGAGACAGAGTCTCACTCTGTAGCCCATGCTGAAGTAGACTGACACAATCATAGCTCACCGCAGCCTGGAGCTCCTGGGTTCAAGCAATCCTCCCACCTCAGCCTCCTAAGTAACTAGGACTACAGGTATTGTGCCCCCCTAAAAGACTTGAATTTAAAACCTGGTTCCAAAAAAATTTCTAGCTGGGAAATACTGATCTAGTCAATCAACATCTTTGAATCTAAGTTTTTTTCTCATCTGTAAAATGGGAATAACATTTGCCTTGTATAGTTATTATATCTATTAAATATAATGTATATGAAGTACCTAGAATGAGGCTTTACATGTAGAAGCTGGTGTTCATGGTTACAAAATAAAGAAACAGTTGTAAAAGTATAGTAAATGCAAATGTAAACTACTAGTATACAAATAAACACATAAAAGCAACAATAATTTATTGGGTGTGACAAGACTGAAATGCTGCTTGTGTAATAAACTTCTCATTTAAAAAAATAAATATGGGAAAAAAAAGCATGGGCAAATGTTTGTCAACTGTGAACCGGTTGTTTTCCCCCTCATTATTTTTGCCAATCTGACTTTTTAACTTCATCAATGCTCAAAGATGACAGAATATCCTCCAGATTAGTCATATCGATAACAGTAAATTTTTCAAGCTGGATAAGCAAAGGTCTCCTTAGTGCTAACAGTGTGAGGAAGCAATGCTAGCTAAAATGAGATATGGTAAATATTTATGCAAAACTAACAGACCTTTACCCCACGGGGAGGCTGCAAGCATGGGAAAAAGCAGCTTCCCAGAACTCAGCATAGCGGATGTCTGTAGATCTCCCTAAGGGCTATAAAGTCTTCACATCTATAAGACTGCTTCGAAGAGCATTGCCTTTTGCATGTTAGCCTCTTTGTAAATCCCAAACCTAGTAAAATTCTCAATACAGTTCTCTAATCTTTCTCTACCTAGAAACAATACTTTATTCAATAAAAGATTTAGTTGGTGGGCTTCTTTTTTTAAACCAACGATCTGCCCACCTCTCTTGTAGATTTTCTTCTAGATTTTCTGGGGTTACTAAGACAAAGAAAGAAAACAATTTATAACCAAAAAGGGTTAAAAAATAACACACCTAAATATCTCTTAAGCAATTTTTCTCTCCATTTAATAAGATAAAAAGTGACTAAACTGATTCATGCCACAGAATTTCAGACACAAAAAATCATTTACAAAGATGAGATTAAAAGTAACAATGTTTTCACTTTGGCCCATATGGGGTGTGTGGGACCCCCATGGTCTCTCTCCTTCCTAGTTAGTGTCAAGCTGGAATGCGAGAAGATGGCCAGTGAGAAGACTGAAATGCAGCAACATGACATCATGGTGGGGAGAGTTATGATGTCAGGGGAATGGGAAAGAGGACTTGTTAATCCTGACTCACCCGACCACTCTGGGGTAGGACTGAGCCCTCTTTGAGCCTCATCTTTCCTATCTGTAATTGGGCTGACTAGGATTACAGGCTCTCTTTCAGAAGCCTCTCCCAGCTCTTGAGAATAGAGAAAACAGGAATGTTCCCTCTTCTCATGGGCATCTCTGTGGGGCCAGGGTCCCTAGGCATCTCCTATCTTCTCCTCCCACTGCCCCCCTAGTCTCTGAGACCAGAGGCAGCCCCTCCAGGTATGGTCCCGCTTCCTCCTCTGGGCTCCTCCTCTGGGACCCCATGGGGTTCTGGGGCTCTGTATCCTGCTGTGATTCCCCCGGCATCACCTAGCACAGGGCTGGGCATCCACCTGCACCCCAGACATTCCCAATGGGCTTTTCCTTTGCAGAATGAGATATCCTATAGGCTCAAAATTGAAATGCATAAACAGGTAACTGTGTTGGGGATAACAGTGTTCAGAAGGGCAGGTAGAGATCTGGAAGCCAGGGGAGGAACCCAGTGTGGGCAGTCTGGGACAAAGCTGACCCCGAGCATATGGGTCTTGCCTTGAAATCTCTGCAGAGGTCTTAGAGGGCTGATGTGGGAAAAAGGAGACAGATTTCAGTCTCATGAAAGAAAAATGATTCTCACATTTTGGAGACATCATCTAGTAGCTGGAGCCATCCAGAAGAGAGGCAGGCAATGGGCAGGGGCCAGGTATCCCTATCGAGGAGGGCTCATAGCAAGGACTAGACAGCGAGATCAGGGAGGCTGTGGAGGTGACCTGTATTCCAGGAAGGGACTGGATGGATAGCCTTGAGGGTCCCTTTTAGCCCACAATCTCAAGTTTTGAGATGGACCGCAAGAGTCTGTTGCTGTTTTGAAGGTTTTCAGATTGATTCCAGTAGGACTGGCCAGAAGTTTCTGAGATTGTTCTTACATCCCTGAACTTGATCCCATGGTTCAAGCTGACTGCACCATTCCAAGATAGACCTCAAGATTCTGTGACTGTGAGATTGACTCCAATGGTATAATACCGGGATCAAGGTCCTGGGACTTCCCAGGATTCTGAGTTTCGCATGAAGGTTCTGAGACAGACCTCAAGTTCTAAGATTGATGACCCCTGTGTGCTGAGATGTGTCCCAAGGTTCTGAGGCTGTCCCCAAGCTTATGAGTGTGATCTGAAGGTTCTCAGATAGACCAAAACTTCTGAAATTGACTCCAGTGGTTCAACCCTGAAATCATGAGATTAATTGATGGTTCCTAAAGGGATGAGGAGGTCCTGAGATTCTGAGCTTGCTGGACTCTTAGATTCTGTCCACCAGAATATTAGAACCAATAGGTAGAGCCTTGGGTCAGGGATTCCAGGTGAGTGGGAAGAAGAAGGGGAATGGGCTGGGAGTACAGGGCGCCTGGGGTGCTCACCCTGGCATGCTTTCCCAGATGTGTGTGGGCTATGTTGGTTCTGATGTAGGCAGGAAAAGGCTTATCTGCCCGGAGCACTATGTGGTCCCATAAGTGCATGTAACAGATCCCCTTACGCGGAGGATGACAATAGGTAACGCCCAGGCCCTGGGAAACTGGTTCCACCCTCCTGAGCATGGGAGACACAAACCCCAGCCAGGCAAACAAAGCACACCTGTAACTCAGGCAGAGGCAAAGCACAGGGCCATTGCCACACACCCCTTTCCCCACCCACACAGCGAAAAGAAAAAAAAAACAAGTGTTTTAAGGCTCAGAAGATGACTCTATAGCTATAAAAGATAAAACCTTTTTATCTTTAAATGGCAGAAAATATAAACTAAATGATAAAGATAACACTATAACAACGCAAATAAAAATATTATCTCCACTGCCACTTAAACACATGCAGATTCTTGATAAGAAAAAACTGCAACCCAACTTACTTATATCATTTATGCTTCCAAAGGCCTGATTATCTACTATTAATATATAACATATATGAGATAGGCCTTAAACTTCTTAAAAGAACTTTAAAATAATTATGACGGAAAATGATCTATAAGCAACACAGATGAGGCATCAAAAAAGTTCAATGTTTACAGATGTGTATATATTTAAAGCAACTAATAACAAACCTAAACACAATGTTTAGGTTCCCTCTTTAGAGCAAATGAGACAAAATCCCTCATGTCAGAAATCTGAAAAAGAAAATAGGTAAAACAGGTGATTAAGAGTACAAAGAATAAGATGTAGTTATTAAATTATAATGTGAAAGCAACACTGTAATGGTATTGTTGAAGACAAAATCTATTTTCTGGGTTTCATCCAAATGATTGATCTGGATGAGCCAATAACCATAAGCAGGACTGTGACCAGTAGTTTCAAAAAAGTGGGCATTGGAGTAATAATCCCGTCTTCTGTTTAGAAACTATGTCAGCTTGGGTATTAGTGAACCTCTCAGAGGCTCATTTTTCCCAGTTTTAAAACAGGGACAACAGTATTTAGCTTAGTTGAAAGGTTAAAAAAGACAATGCACAGGAAGTACCTAAAATAGTGAGCAGTACTTAATATGTACTCAATAAATGTAACATCCGGCCGGGCGCAGTGGCTCATGCCTGGAATCCCAGCATTTTGGGAGGCTGAGGCGGGCAGATCATCTGAAGTCAGGAGTTCGAGACCAGCCTGGCCAACGTGGTGAAATCCCGTCTCTACTAAAAATACAAAAATTAGCCGGGCGTGGTGGCAGGTGCCTATAATCCCAGCTAATCAGGAGGCTGAGGCAGGAGAATTTCTTGAACCAGGGAGGCGGAGGTTCAAGTGAGCCAAGACCATGCCACTGCACTCCAGCCTGGGCAACAGAGTGAGACTCCGTCTCAAAAAAAAAAAAAAAAAAGAATATATATATGTATGTATGTATACATATATGTATGTATATATATACATACATAATATATATATATGTGTATATATATATACACATACATAATATATATATGTATATATATTCCTTTCCTACATCCCAAGTATCTTGACAGGCCTAAATTTCACCTTTTTTTTTTTTTTTTTTTTTTGAGACGGAGTCTCACTCTGTCGCCCAGGCTGCATTGGCACGATCTCAGCTCACTGCAAGCTCTGCCTCCTGGGTTCGCACCATTCTCCTCAGTCTCCCAAGTAGCTGGGACTACAGGCGCCCGCTACTACACTCAAGTGATTTTTTTTGTATTTTTAGTAGAGACGGGGTTTCACCGTGCTAGCCAGGATGGTCTCGATTTCCTGACCTTGTGATCCGCCCACCTCAGCCTCCCAAAGTGCTGGGATTACAGGTGTGAGCCACCGCATCCGGCCAATTTTCTAAAAATGCTCATTGTCACCTACATCACATCTTGTCATCTTGCAAAGTCTAAAATATTACAGCAACAAGTAATCATGATTTAAACCCTGTCTTACTAATCAAACTACCGTAGTTTCCAGAATCCTTCTCTGACCAAAAGATCACCATATTTATCACATTTTCACTGGATGCACAAAGTATATATAGGCTTAATCAGTTGCTATTTCCAAGAGACTGATAATGAGTAAGAGGTTCTCCTTCAAGTAGTGACTAAAACAATGCCCAATCCATAAAATGTTACTTCCTCTATTCAAAAGCAATGAACATCTAAAACTTCTTAGATTCCAACTTACATCAATGCCTTTTCCATTTTGGTCTAAATAGTTCACTGAAATATAACTAAACTGAAAAACAAAATAAAAAGGGAAACATAAAAAGACAGTATGTGAGAGAAAGTAACCACATTTTTTAAATTTGGAAATAAGATCAATTTAATTATTATTATTTCATTCTACAACTTCTCCTAAATACACGTACTTCTCACTTTTTTTTTTTTTTTTTTTTTTTGAGACGTAGTCTCGCTCTGTCACCCAGGCTAGAGTGCAGTGGCGCGATCTCAGCTCACTGCAAGCACCACCTCCCGGGTTCAAGCCATTCTCCTGCCTCAGCCTTCCCAGCAGCTGGGACTACAGGCGCCCATCACCACACCCGGCTAATTTTTTGTATTTTTAGTAGAGACGGGCTTTCACCGTGTTAGCCAGGATGGTCTCGATCTCCTGACCTCATGATCCACCCGCCTCGGCCTCCCAAAGTGCTGGGATTACAGGCATGAGCCACCGCGCCTGGCCACATACTTCTCACTTTAATCTTCAGCACAGATGAATAAATACCACTCTATCAGGTAAATTTCTTCATTTTAAGATATAATTCAGCAGATAGCAAGAGCTCAAAATAACTGCCAAGATAATGACCTACACAGAACAGGCATTCAATATTTACTGAATAAATAAATAAACAAACTGATGTTAATAAATACAGAATTGGACAAATTCTGAGTGATCGAAGGCAGATTTAAAAGTATACTGCCAATCCAAACTAACCCATTTTGTGAAGAGATGTTCCACAGTCTGTATTAAAATAACTCTTTTAAATCTATTCCTCACTTGCAAACACATTTAATTCTAATAGCCTGAAATATAAAAGATAGGAATATTATCACAGCAAGGGAAAAAAACTATCTTAGCCGCAGCTGCTAAAAATACATATGGATTCAAAAAGATTTTACAAGCACAGATAAAAGTTCTAGCAAAACCTAGCTAATTCTTGAGGTTTAAACAATAACAGCTACTATAACTTACTGACCTCTCTCTTATGATGTGCTAGGTACTCACACACACTCTCATTTAATCTTCACAACAATTCTGCAAAGTAGGTATTATTCTCATTTTTACAGATGAGAAAATTAAACTGCTAATCAGAGAGGTAAATTTGCCCAAGGTCTCCCAGCTAGTAAGAGAACAAATCCGACACACCAAAACCCAGGCTCTTTTCTCTATATCATGCTCCTTCAGTTCCCTTCCACTGCTCCTCTCTTACAAGGGCTAAAATATATAAATACACACACACACACACAATTAAGGGCTGAGATATCTTTTCCTTTAAAAGCTACTTTTTATCTCTGACAAAAAATGATAGCTTCAAAAAAAAAGTCGGCCAGGGAGTCAAAATTAATATAATTACTATTACATATCCATATAATATTTGACTTACTTTCTATTTTTGGAAACAGAATTGTACCTTGTATCCTTTTAAGCTATAATTGTATGGTGAGAAGCTTCTCCTTTTTTACTGTTCACATCCAGGCAACACACCCAATTTACCTTTATACACTGTCTCAAGAATTCTAATCATGTAGGGCTTCTTGGTAAATACAGTAACTACTATAGAGACCTCAAACATTCCTCCAAATTGTGCAACTAACAATTGCAACTAAAATGCAACCAAGGTACAAGTATATTATCCTAACAAAGGTACATGTTGGGTATCCCTTACCCAAAATGCTTGGGGCCAGAAGTGTTTCGTTTTGAATTTTTCTGTATTTTGGAACATTTGCATATACATAGTAAGATATCTTGGGAATGGGACCCAAGTCTAAACACAGGATTCATTAATGTTTCACGTACACTCTATATGTACAGCCTGAAGGTAATTTTTTGTTTTTTTTTTTTTGAGACGGAGTTTTGCTCTTGTTTTCCAGGCTGGAGTGCAGTGGCATGATCTTGGCTCACCTGAGCCTCCACCTCCCAGGTTCAAGCAATTCTCCTGCCTCAGCCTCCCGAGTAGCTGGGATTACAGGCATGCGCCACCATGCCCAGCTAATTTTGTATTGTTAGTAGAGACGGGGTTTCTCCATGTTGTTCAGGCTGGTCTCGAACTCCCGACCTCAGGTGATCCGCCCACCTCGACTTCCCAAAGTGCTGGGATTACAGGCTTGAGCCACCATGCCTGGCCCCCACCTGAAGGTAATTTTATACACTACTAAATAATTTTGTGTATGAAACAAAGTTTGTATTATGCACTTACGTGAAGAATTTTCCACCTGTGGCACATGGCACCCAAGAAGTTTCAGATTTTGAAGCATTTCTGATTTTGGATTTTTGGATTAGAGCTACTCAACCCGTACTGACAAACTATTACCTCTGAAACTAATGTTCTCAATTGTGATAGAACAACAGAAAAACGGTGTGAATCATGGCAAGTCAAAGTTATTCTTCTTGGGCAAATTTTTATTTATTTATATTTTAAATAGACTATATTGTCCCAAGTAACCAAAACCAGAATCAACTCCACTAATTCTGAAAAACTGGTTTTTCCTTCCCAAGAAGAACTCAAAATTAAGTAATGTTATTTACAAGCCAATGATAGCTACATTTCTACTGTAGTTCCTACATGGACTCTGAAATGAGACTAGCAATATAATGTAATTAGAAAAAACTAAAGCTATCTGGATATCTATAAAGACTACTTTAATATAAGTGTCTCTGTACACAATGAAAGAAGCTAGTTAAGAAAATAAAATTAATTTGATAGTGGTACTATACTAAAATATTTCCATCAATGTTATATACAATAATTTTTTATTTCCTAATCTGAACAAATCCTCTTCTGCCACCTCATTGTCACCTGAAAATCTACAAACTGAAGAGATTATATCTGTTTATTTTGTGTCCCACTGTTTATTACCTAACAACACCCCCAAAAAAAGAATGTCCTGTGAAACTGTAATCCTAGATCCATAACAGAATGCCTCATATTCCCTACAACCATGGAAATGACAAACTTACTGGTTATACTGAATGCTAATAAAATCTACGACATCTTGAATCAAAATGGAGGCTTTCAGGCCCTCAAGACAAACTAACCTGAGTAGCTGAAAATGGCATTAATGATTTCTAAACTAAAATTAGATAGATGAATTTCTTTACTTTTATATCATCTTAGAGATCATCTTAAAGATATGATAGATCCTTTCTCCGCAGAGCAAATGGCATGGGTGAACACAGGATTTTTATAAATGATTCTGATGTTCTTCTCCAAAGAAAATAACATCACTGAGAGCTCCCAGAAGACTTGGAGCCATTAAAAGCTGGGATTCCTTTCAATTGGCATCATTCCAACAGAGGCTCAGTGAGAAATGAAACCTCTGCAAATCAAATCTGTTGCAATGTTATTTTTTCCAGAGGTTAATTACCTGCTTCTGCTACACACACACACACACACACACACACACACACACAGAGACAGAGAGACAGACAGAAAGAAAGAAAAGGAGAGGCTGGAAAAGTAGATGACATTCTGTTGTAAGCCTCCTCCAGAAATACTCAAAATGAAATCAAAACAAGTTCAAATTCTAGATACACTCTATGAACGTGCTCTGCTGCTTGACACCTGTCAGTCTATAGTACTATCACCTCACACTATCAGACAGTAATAATTTACTATAAGAAGTCACACTTTCAGACTTTATCTCTTAAAAATACTTAGTGAAATACTTGTAAGTGAAATTATGATATCCAAAAACTGCTTCAAAATAATCCAGTGAGAAGGGGGGAAAGAAAACAGATAAACCAAGATTGTCCATACATTAACTGCTGAAGTAATGAAGGGAACAGGGAGGTTCATCATACCATTCTCTGTACTTCTGTTTATGTTTGAATTTCCCACTAAAAAAAAAAAGAAACTTTCATAGACTCCAAATAACCCATTTAACTAAAAGCATTTACTGAACTTGTTGATGTAGACTATATTATTTATTCTTCCAAATTATTTACCCTCTACTTTCCTTAAGAGGATTATACAGCCTTATCTGTTATCATGCAACTTGCAATGCCACCTGTGGAAGGACTATACATCCCTACCCCACTGACAGTGAGCTCTGACCATATGACTTGCTTTGGCCACTGACATGTGAGCTGATGTGACATACACCATGACTGAGTGAAAGCTTTAAGAGCCATTGTATGTCTCCATCTGTTTTCTTGCTCTTTCCCTCATCCACAATAATGGCACAGCCGAGACACGGGATGCTCCTTGAGCCAGCGTTCCAAAATAAGAAACGTGAAGCAATGCTGCAGTCAATCCACAGCTGACAAGGTGCAGCATAAGCAAGAAGAAAAGCAGTGTTGTAAGCCACTGAAATTTGATAGTGTTGCTATAGCAGCATAACCTAGCAAAAGAGGACAGATACACTTATTATGGAGTAGGTGCAAAAAATAAAATTATAGACTGGTATATTTTTTTTAATGTTTTGGAAGATAAACCAAAAAAAATAACTATTGTTACCTATGAGGAGAGGGTATGAAAACTAACAGGTGTGTAGGAATACTTTTTTTATACCATTTTATATGATTTGAATTTTCTGTGTGTGTATGCGTGTGTGCGTTTAACCTGAGCAGCAGCATTTAGGTAGTTGGATCATTTGGGCCATTTATTTTTCTTCCTTCTGCTTTTCAGTATTAAAAAGTAAAAATATGCCGGGCGCGGTGGCTCACGCTTGTAATCCCAGCACTTTGGGAGGCCGAGGCAGGCGGATCACGAGGTCAGGAGATGGAGACCACGGTGAAACCCCGTCTCTACTAAAAATACAAAAAAATTAGCCGGGCGTGGTGGCAGGCGCCTGTAGTCCCAGCTACTCGGAGAGGCTGAGGCAGGAGAATGGCGTGAGCCCGGGAAGCGGAGCTTGCAGTGAGCCGAGATTGCGCCACTGCACTCCAGCCTAGGTGACAGAGCAAGACTCCGTCTCAAAAAAATAAATAAATAAATAAATAAATAAAATAAATAAATAAAAATAAAATAAGGCTACCAATAATTACTTAAAAATGAATAAGAACTATTCTTGTACCCTTGAAGAACTCAAGTATTAGCTAACAATTTAGCTTTAAATAAAGCCTCCGCCCCATTCATTGTTAATTTTTTTAATGTCCAAGGCTAAATACTGTATATATATATATTTAGGAGTATGACATACGCATTTCTTTTTTTTTTTTTTTTTTTTGAGACGGAGTCTCGCTCTGCGCCCAGGCTGGAGTGCAGTGGCGCGATCTCGGCTCACTGTAAGCTCCACCTCCCAGGTTCATGCCATTCTCCTGCCTCAGCCTCCCCAGTAGCTGGGACTACAGGCACCCGCCACCACACCCGGCTAATCTTTTGTATTTTTAGTAGAGACGGGGTTTCACCGTGTTAGCCAGAATGGTCTTGATCTCCTGACCTCGTGAACCGCCCACCTTGGCCTCCCAAAGTGCTGGGATTACAGGCGTGAGCCACCGCCCCCAGCCTGTTACATGCATTTCTATGAGTTTGCTCACTTTCAGGTTTCAGCAAAGCAATATAGTGTTTTGTATATGGATGGTACAGTTATTAATCTCAAAGAAAATTCTCACAATTTCATTATTTTAGTATGCCAGTTAAACATACAAGTTTGCTCTAGTCACGGGTGTCCAAGGGACAGAATACAGTCATGCGTTCTTAGTTTCTGTTTCTGGTTGGGCCAGTAAAGCCCCTTCTTCATCCCTCTTTCCGTTTTATCACTAGAGACAGAAACTAAAAACCATGGCTTCAGGCTGCTGAAAGCCTAAAACAAAACAAAACAGAAGAACAACAGCATAATAAGGCAGGTTGGACAAGCTTGCTAGGTGTTAAGTTTGGTAAATATGCCTTAACCAGTACTAGAGCAAGGAATCTATTAAGGAAACTCTTATAGGGTAAAATTATAAAGGAGCATTGAAAGAAGGGGAAAAAAGGGGAAAAAGTCTAATCATGACTCTTGTGGTGATAAAACAACACTTGAATGGTTACAGAAATCAAGTTTGATAGAGTAACACTTTACCACATGAACATGTTTTAACTTCAAGAGAGCAATATCTGAACATAGCAGTAACCTGCAAATGACTAAGAACATGTCTGTACTTTTCATCCTAGGATCTCAAAGCACTTCACAAACATTAATTTAACTCTGGTATCACCTGAGAAGTAGTGATATAATAATACATCATTATAACCATCTATCCTGCCAATACAAAATATTTAAATACCTCTTCAGCAGCATTTGCCCTAAGAAGGTCTTGCTAAACAGCCAATAAAACAGGAAATAGGCTGACAGTGCATATGCCACCAACAATCTCTGAAAAGATCAGACCTTCACCCACAAGAACCACTTCCTCTGAGTAAACCACAGAGACTGTACTGGGCAAACCACAACATATTGGCTTGTGTCTGGAACATAGGCAGATAACCCATCTAAAATCTATGGAAGGATATGTCTAAGCACCTTCACAGGATTTCTTGTGTTATTAAGTGTATTTGGGGTATCTGTTACTCTTCTGGAAAACATATAGCCACTTTCTGCATTACAAGATCAATTTCAGGTATCATTCCTTCAGAGGTTGATGAAGTCTCCAGTTTTTTTGTTTTTTTTTTTGAGACGGAGTCTTGCTCTGTCATCCAGGTAGGAGTGCAGTGGCGCAATCTTGGCTAACTGCAACCTCCGCCTCCCGGGTTCAAGTGATTCTCCTGTCTTAGCCTCCCGAGTAGCTGGGATTACAGGCATGTGCCACCTGGTCCGGCTCATTTTTGTATTTTTAATAGAGACAGGGTTTCACCATGCTGACCAGGCTAGTCTTGAACTCTTGACCTCAAGTGATCTGCCCACCTCAGCCTCCCAAAGTGCTGGGATTTACAGGCACGAGCCACCGGGCCTGGCCAGTTTTTCTACAACAAAATAATCTACATTTTTTTGAATCCACAAAAGATCTACAAAGTCCTCTTTGATCTTTTGAGTGTATGAATGTAAAATCAACATTTATATGTAATATTTGACAAAAACTGTAGTATCAGAGCGTACCTTTAAATGACTCTAATGTGTTATATAACACCGAAAGAAAAAGGAGTGTGACAAGCAGCTAATTGAAAGCATTAACTAAAACCAGGCTTTCTTATATAGTTCCAATTTCTGCATGAATTGTTACTTGCAGTCCAAGACAGGAAACCTACTTTTCATTGGCCAGTAGATTTGCTTGTCTCTAGACACTGAGAAGCCACCCAGGCCTGTCATGTGACTGTGATCTCAAAAACCAGGACTCAGCATTTGAATTAGTAAAAGATCCTGTTTTGGTATGAATCTAAACTGCACTGGTGCATGCTAATTCAAGAGGTAAAGTGAGTGTATTTTTTCTTTTACTAAAAGTCAACACTATATACTCATGCAATTTCGGCACAGCCTCTGACCAGGCACTAGCTTCATAGGCTTCTATTGGAGTTAGAAGCTGCCTTACAGCGGTCTTTCCTATATGACTATCTTGATGATTCCAGATATTCTAAGTTGAAAAAGTAAAATGCTCTAAATTTGGCATGTTTGCAAATTCTAATATTACCAAAATACAAAATATTAATATTAGCAAAATACAAAACAAGGACATCTATTTCAATAATTTGAAACTAAATTAGTACCAAAGAAAATATGCTAATAAAATATTCAAAAGGTCTAGTCTTATAGATTTTATAATAATCTAAATATGCACTTTTTCTGTTACAGTGTCTTGTCATTAACAATTCTTGTAAATACAACAGCAAGAAAGTAAAATATTTCAATTTTCACAATATCCATTTTACTGAAAAAAAAATACTGCTAAGCATTGCTATTTCACTAATATGTGGAAATAAGAGGAGACAAAACAATAAGGTAAAAATAAACCAAACATTGAGGAATGTTTTGACCTACAATTTAAGATAACGGACTGAAAAACCACTAGAAAAAATAAGAAACAACTTCCTGATGTATTTCATCATATTGCAACAAGATGATTTTCAATCAAAGGTGGCTAACATTATTTCCATACCCTACCCTTTTGTCATAGAATTGATAACATCTGTTACATTGAGGGTACTCATATTTGAAAGAATTGCTTTGTAAAAAAGCCTTTTAGAACATGAGTCATTGCTTAATTAGTTGATTTGGTAATCATGCTGTTTGTATAAATTTGTTTCATTTGACTGTGACATATCTCATATCCATTCTAAAGACTATCTAAAATAAAAGTGAATCAAAATGACCTTGAGAATCTCTTTACCCATATTTTTGCAGTAGGAGAGCAACTGAGAAAAAGCTAATAAAATATTAAGATAAACAAGTTGATTTTTAGACAATGGATCAACAGAAAGCATACAGCTTGGCTAAGCAAAGAGTAAGGGAAGGGGACCGGAAAGGATAATGAATAACCATCTGAAACATTTAGAATCATAAAAACATAAAATGGGAGGAGAGCATTATTTAGCCTGGTACAGCAAGTACATACAAGTAACAGGACAACTTAAAAGAAAAGTTAGACCTAAAGATCAGGAAAAAGTTCCTGACAGCAAGATCTATCAGATTGCGCTTCAGTTTCCTGAGGAAGTGACAAAAGCTTTATCCTCAAGAGATATTTAAAATTAAAATGGGTAAGGTACTAGAAACTATGCTGTAAGAGAAAAATCCAACTGACTTCATCAAGCTGGAGAGTTACTAAAGGAAAATAGCACAGAAAAATACAGTACAAAGGAAGACAATAATTTAAAATGAAAAAAAAAAAATGGGGACTTGAGAGCCACAAAATCTAGGTTAAAATCTTGGGTCTGCCCTTTCTAGTTTTATAATCTTGACTTAAACTGTATGAGTTAGCTTAAAGTGTAAATGACAGAAACATGATCTGCCCTGTACTGAACTGAAAATATTGTAAATGTTAAAGAATTATACTACTACAGGATATCATTACATACATGATGGTATTTTACTCAAAAGAAGGCAAAAATATAATTTTGTTGATTTAAAAATTTTAATTCACATGGCACTATTTTGAAAACCTGTAATTATTATAAAGGAAAGGAGCATGTCTTCAAATAAAGCTCAGGAACATCATCAAAACCAAGTTTTAACAGAAAAGACCAAAGGAAGTTAAGCTACTATTCTTGAAAATGTGTCATGGTCAATTTCTAGGAAACAAGCAAGTATATAAGAAACATTTCTAATAATGTCAGACAACCATGATGCAAAAGAGTCCCTTCAATTACCTCTGGGAACCAGTATGTTATCTTGTTTCTGTGACCCGTATCAGTTTGGGAAGCAATTCATACCCACCTCTGGATGACATTTAGAAGAGGCAACCACATATGTACAATGAAATATTTTCCAACTGTTTTCCCTGGAATCGCAATGCTCCACAGACAAATATGTAAAATTCGCCATTTATGGATTCCTTGAATGTTCGCCTCAAATTTCATTTTTTTAAACTGAAAACTCAAACTTAGTTAAAAAACAACAACAGCAACAACAAAAAAACCACTGGGCTCGGTGGCTCAAGCCTATAATCCCACCACTTTGGGAGGCCGATGGCTCAAGCCTGTAATCCCAGCACTTTGGGAGGCCGAGGCGGGTGGATCACCTAAGGTCAGGAGTTCAAGACCAGCCTGGCCAACATGGTGAAACCCCGTCTCTACTAAAAACACAAAAATTAGCCGGGCGTGGTGGTGGGTTCCTGTAATCCCAGCTACTCAGGAGGCTGAGGCAGGAGAACCGCTTGAACCTGAGAGGCAGAGGTTGCAGTGAGGGGATCACGCCACCGCACTCTACCATGGGTGACAGAGCAAGACTCAAAAAAAAAAAAAAAGAAAAAAAAACCTACATGTTAACTCAATGGTATATACATGTTAACAACTGGAAACCACCAATGTGTTAAGTAGTATTCCAAGGTTAACATATATTTGTAATGATTTCAAATAAAGCTTCTCCTGTCACCTCACTGAATATGAACATCATATAAATGTACCATTAATCAGGAAGACTACAACGCTGTACTTTCAAAAAAAGTTACTTTAGACTCTGCATGTTGACTCATGTAAAACTGTACAAGTGAATGTACTATTGCATACCTTTATGACTCAAGATTTTATACTGAACTAAAAAGGCAAAGATAAAACTGAATACAAAACTAACACTGTGATCTTTGGCCCCCATTTCAATTTTGTATTTATCGACTGGCTGACTTTACAAGAAAAGGTTACAAATAATTTCACCTTGCAGAGAGATGACTCATGCAACATTGAAAATAACGTATAAACATGAGTAGCTCTTTTTATTAATCAAAACATTATACAGCAATTTTGACAGAAAAAGTATCATTAATGAAAAGTATCATTAATTACTAGGTACAGGCATATAAAGTCACAGGTTTCCACACTCACTTAAAAAATATGCTTAAGTTAAACAGCTTAAAGCTGAATTCAGTGCTTTAAAAAAACTATATCAAAAACCTGTCTTTATCTGTAAATCAAAAACTACAAAATTCATAAGCCCTAGCCAAAACAAAAGTCCATTTATTTCAAGGAAGAACCTTATAACTTTCCTACCTGTACTGTCCCTGAAAATTCAATGTTATAGACACTGGCCTGAAATCATTTACTGAGTCTACTGAAAGGGCATTCTCTCCTCTCTACCTCTCAGAAGAAATTCCAATTGCATTAAGACCCCTAAATTCTCAAGGATACAAGAAAGACATGTAGGAGGATTGGAAACAATTAGGATATATTTTACGACTGAATGCAGCAATCAATGCAGACTAAAAAGCAGCAATCAGACATTTCTACACTTGTCAAGTGCTCATTCTAAACGATGAAAACTACAGACTCCAGGGCTCATAAATTGCTTAGCATTTTTTTAAAAGCTGTTTGGATATACTACATGGAAGTAATAGCTACCATGAACATAATTTGAGTTCAAAGTCTTTTAAAAAGTTTGAGTTTTAGGTTTTAAGAAAAGGGGTGAGGACTGGGGAGTAAAAGATGAAGGGAAAGAGAAGAGAGCAAGCGAATGTGTTGATTTAACTGCAAAATAATAACAGGATGTAACAGAGTTCTGAGTATCCAAAGTGACCAATCAGAGCCTAAACATAGCTGAATTCCATCCCAGCCCCAGCACGTCCCTAACACAAGAATAAAACCCTTATCTTGTTCAGCCATGTGTCGCCTGCCACAAACTGCAAAACAGAACAACGCCCAAAACCAGCTAGTCTGATTTCAACTGAGGATAGACAGACTCTGTAGTCAGAAGCACCACAATGAAAGAACTCCAACTCACACAGCTGGCCTGGTGGTTCTGCACACTCTAGGAAACAAAGCCATACCACATACAGCACTTCAAACTTGAAAGGATCTCTATCTAAAAAGCTACACTGGCGCTGTTAATTTTCCAACAGTTCTAGAATCAGCAAAATATACCTACAGTAAGAGTTAGACACTGCGAAAAAAGGATGAGGTAGGGCTGACAGAAAGCTAGAAACTATTATGTACTCATAACTTTAAGACACCTTGGCAGAGAAGTAATACTAAACCAGTACCTCCAGATTTCACCCCAACATATATTCAAATTAGGAACAACTGCTCTCTTAACAGCTAACGGATGCTTTATATTTACAAAATATATTTAAATGTGGTCAAATAAGAATAATTCTTAAAAAAAAAAGACCCTAGTAAAAAAAATTCCTACGAAACAGATCTCAGCAGTGCTTATTAATTGGCTTTCCAAGGTTTTTTCTTTAAAAAAAAAATATGTAAAATTAGGCAGCAGCACCTGAACCAGTTCTGAACCAGTTCAAAAAACATTAACGCCCAAACCAATTTGCAGATTAATCTTACAATATTCATTTTGTAATCTCTCGTGCCTAGCACAGTGCCTGGCAAAAAAAAAAAAAAAAAGGCTTTCAATAATTTCATACTTATTGAATGTCTATATGCCATCTAAGTTATAAAGGGGATACAAATCTCAACATTCTATTTCCAAGATAACGAGGAAACAAGGAAAATCCCTGAGAAGCAATGCTGAAGAAAAACCATTACTTGAGGGCTTTTAACTCGCTTGTGTGTGGAATGAGTTCGTCCTGTTTCTATAAATTAAACACCTCAGCATCGCAATGAAAACCAACATTACATTAGTTCCTAGTAAGACTTTTGTTTACAGGCTCAACAGAAAGAGCAAGAATTGAATGAACCAGGAAAACAATTATCTCCACACCCGTAAAAGTGATTTCTCAGAAGCAAAACACCCTGAAAGGAAAAAAACGGGGATAAACAGAAGAAAGCAAGATAAGCATTGTCAATACTTATATTAAGTGTATTCTTGGAAAAGTTAAAAATTATTTCATTGAAAATGAAAACCCACTTTGAAAAATACACAAAGAGTAAATATAAATACTTTAAATATTTAACAGACTCTTTTAAGTGAACATTCATGTGATGCTGGAAAGCATCAACAGGAAGAGGAAGTTCTGTTTCTGGAGTAGCTGTTATGGTATGATAATGGAATTTGGCCCTTTTAAAATCAACAAATGAGTCTTACAATTGGGTAAAACTCTTATTAGGAAATTAAGACTACTTTGTGTAGAAGCACTATTGTTGCACTTTTCATCAAAGAGCTTTGGCCCTCTAATTCAGTTACTTGATCTATTTTTTCATGATGTAATAATTCGAAGACTGACGAAAATAAAGCAAGCTGACAAATTTGGGACTAGCATGCAGTGTCATAATTGAGAAATGAAATGTGGTCAAGGAATCAATATGCTTTTTATCCCTTACCCTATAAACATTAGTAACTTAGGATAAGCAAACTGCACATCAACCACGCATGGTCTAGCTCAATTCGCCACCCACCACCCTGCAACACTGGTAGGTGCTATAAAGGACAGACACAGAACTCAACAAATACAGCTGCGCGCTTATACAATGCTTACGGTTTACATCTCTTAAACGCCAAGTGTTTCTGGCAGATGAAATATTTAAATACAAGAATTAAAGGCAAACCCCCTGATTTACCCTCATTTCTTCAGCTCCTGGACATTGCTTCCAGCAAGAACCTGTGATTTACTGGTAATGTCAACATTCTGGAAAGTTATTAGATAATAATTAAACACTGTGCAGGTCAACATCTGACAGAGATCAAGTTCCCAGATCACCACGCAGTAGGCTCGACATTAAGTTCACAAGTAGAAATTCCTAAAATGTAATTGTCTTGAGAACCTACTGCAGGACAGGGCTAAAGCTGATAAATAATACACCAATGCCGAGCCGACTTCAGGCACCGACCTTCACCTAAAATGACCTTCTCCTCTGATTTCCAGACGAGTACACAATCCTAATGCACACTACAGGCGAAAAACCACAATCATGGTTTTGCCTCCCCCTTCTCTGAGAATCGGGAGGGAAGTTTCTCTCCGGAAAAATTACATTTCCAAAAGCCAATCAACTGGATAACTCGGCAGCAACCCCAGGCTAACTGCACAGCTCCGAAACAACCCTCTTTCCTCTGCCTGTCAACTTCGCTGGCCAAAGGCAATCTGCAATCACCGACTCCCCTGCTAGGTCGGGCCCGATTCCGGGAGGCCGAGCGAAGGAGGAATTCATACCAACCTGTCGGTGATAGTAGACTGTGTGCCACTCATTGGGGCCCTTGGCGAGAGGTCCTCCTTTTATCCAACTTGCATTTTACAGTAACACCTCCTCCCCACCCCCAGTGCTCTGGGATCAGGCCCAACTCCGTCAGGGACACAAAAGTCCAACTCAAAACTCCATTCAGTCATCTAGACCATCCGATTGGAAGGGGTCAACGGATGCGGCTTGGAGCAAAACAAGTTATCTCCCAAAACAAATTGAGAAAGCCAGGGAGCGAGTCAGTCCAGAGTGAGTCAAGCTAGCAAGAAATCCTCCAGAAGGCACAAGGATAAACTTCCTCAGAGAGGGAAATCCGCGCGCCGTGGGAAGGGGACCCGGGACTCCCGCCGGGGCTGGGGCGGGATCAGCTCACGGACGGGTGTCGGCTCCTCCTCCGGAGTCTCGGGGCCTCGAACTCCCCGCCGCGGCAAGGGCCGGGGCCCTCCCTCCCGGCTCTCTATCTGGGGCTGCCGGCTGCTCGTGGCTGCAGCGTTGGCCGCGTCTCCGGCCGTCCCGCGCCGGGCTCGCGCGATTCCATGTCCCGGGCCCGGGGCTCCTCCTGTGCTCGCCGCCCCCACCAGGTTCCCGGTGCTGGGACGAGCCGCGGGCGCCGGGGTAGAGGTCCCGCGGCCCGAGGTGACAGGGACCCGGGTCTCTCAGCGCCGCGGACTGCTCCCCATCCCTTTGAGGCCCGGACTCTTCCGCAATCGCCAGAGGCGGCGGCTCCTCCCCGACGCTCCCCGCGAGGGGCGGGAGATGCCCGTCCGGCCCGGCCTGGAAGCCCTGGTCCGGGAGGCGGAGGCGGAGGCTGCGGCGTCTCCCCGCGCAGGGCCGGCTCGCCGGGTTCTGGAGGCCCTCGCGGGCGCGCGCGCAGACAGCCGAGGAGGCCGGCGGCGGTGGGGGCGGTGCAACTGCGGACGCGCGCGCGGGTTCCGGTTCCGGTTCTGGTTTCCCGGCCCTGGCCGCGTCCGGCGCGAGCTCGCGCTTCCCGTCCCCCGCCGACTTTTTTGGCCCCCTCCCCTCTGACTTCGGGAAGCCGCCTCACCCGGGATCCCTCCGCCGTTTAGGGCCGCGCTCCCGCCCTTGAACGGACGCCTCCGCCGGAGCCCGGTTTGGGGGAGCGGAAAAGTAGTCCTACGGGGCAGAGGGAGGTGGGACCCGTGCAGCCCCGGGAGGCCCACCCACCTCCCGCGGCGGCTGGGCCCCTGAGTGCCGAGACGTGCCCCTTCGAGTCCAGTTTGTACTAAGCTTTCACCAGAGACTTCCCGAGAGCGCCCCCCAGATCCCGAGGACATCGTTCTGGGAGGCTCTTTGAAAATTACCAGCCCCCCTTGTCCTGGAAACTTTTATTACTTAAGGCAGTGTACTCTCTCTCCTGTCTTCTGGCTGTACGCGTTCTGCCGGTGCCCGGCCGGCGCCCCTCGCTGCCTCCGCAGGCCCGGCTCACCTGGGCACCTGCCGGCTCCGGGGGGAGAGCGCGGCAGGAGCGGGAGGCGCAGGGCTGCGGGAGAACAGCTGGGGACTGCAGCCAGGGCTTCTCGGTATAAATAATACTTTTAGGCTGTTTCTGCCTTGGCAAAATGAAATGTGTTATTTGCCAAATTGATAAAGCATGGTGCTTTCCATGGCGACTTAACAAGCGTGTTGTGGAAAGAACTGGGAGAAGAAAATGAAGTATATTTATCTAGTAAATAGAATTGCGGTTCTCTCTGAAGGATTCCCAAACGGTTTTTCGGTTTTTTCCCCTACTGGGTAGAGAGCTTTAGATACCCATCTAGTTTTATGATTGAATAATTCAGTATTATGGCAATTTAGGTACCACATATAATACAGTTCTTCAGTTCTGCCTGCAAACGTCTAAAGTGGCTATTCCCTTTATCCAACTACTTTCAGACTTTTGAGCTTAAACCTATGTTGGTGGCAAGGGATTTCAGCCATTTTGTGGAATCCAAGTAGCAAATCAAATCTAATAAACAGTGGATGTGGAGAGAGGAAACAATTACCTCCTAGCAATGATGTTCCAAAAAGTCATTCCGCAACAGTTCATGAAAGGATCATTATCCCCGAATAGAGGCATGAGCTCACGCTGACGTTAGTTAGAACGGGGGGAAAAAAAGGAAAAGATAAACAGAGACCAGAGACGACTCTTTATTGCTCGATTTTTTAGGTTCAAGGCACAGCCAGCTAATTTTGTAATGTTTATTTTTGGAAAGAATAGAAGCAGATTAGCCAAGGCACTTTCCTAATGATGAGACCAGGACACATTGCCACCTGCTGGTGTATCCTAGCATGACAATTCTACCCTGAAGACTCTTAAATGAGTTTACATGTAACTGGAACGAATCCCATTCATATATTATATATATATATACTGACCAAAATGCAAATCTTATCCCCAAACTTAATAAATCTTTCTTAAAAGTACCAAATATCTTATTTTCCCCTATTCTAATAATGTTACAGTGTAAGTGTAAAATTAATTGAACCCAATGACTCATCAAATCATGCATTTTGGAGTTCCTCTCTTCCCTTAATACTTGAGGGAAGCCTCAATACTTCAGCTTCAGGAATAAAACAAACTGGGAAAGTTTCCTAATTCACCTTCTCTTCCTTGCATACAAAACCTCTTGGCAAGCTGCTTTCAAGATCTTTCCAAACTTAAACAGACCCACGGTTCTAGCTGTGAGCAAAGAAGGCATTTTGCTGTGGGAAAGCTTCAGAAGATGGTAAGCAAAAGATTGAATTAAGCCAGTGGTTATTCATTCCAGAACTAATTTTTTTAAATGATGAAAATCTCTATAGTCACCTACAAAGCATTAATGATTTAAAAAAAAAAACAAAACTGAAAGCCTCTTTAAAGCTGCCAGTAGCTCAACTGTTCTAAAGGCTGTAACTATAGGATGCCTTCAGAAAGTCAAGCCAGTCTGGGTAGAACACACTCCTCAGGGTCAGTAGTACTTTACCTAGAAAAATGACATTGATGACCCAATCCACTGGACATGCTCTTTGAGGAGGTTTTCCAACGGGGATTATTCTAAACCACATTCTCATCCTCTTGTCCATTCTTTCAACATGCTTACTAAGTATCTACCGTGCATCTCAGACTGTTTTAGGCATTGGTAGTACAGTCCTCAAGACAGGGCCTCCAGCTGTCTTCAGATGATGTCTCTGATGTCAACTCACTTGACATCAACATTTCCAAGACAAGTGTCCAAACAGGTGGCAGAACAAGAAACACATTAAGGTTCTTCCTCTCTCTTTTGGCAAACTGTTTTCTGTATGTCAATTGTTACCCCCCAAAACAAAAAAAAAATAGGGGGAATGATGGATAATGAACAGCAGATTAGAGATATTCACTAGTAAGTATGAATACAGGTCAACATTTCTACAGGTCAAAAGGCTTTTTTTAACTTCTTGGCAAAACCACCACATAAATACAAAGACAGACTCTGGATTTATAAAAAGTTATTTTACTTTTATAAAATTTAGTACAAATCTTATGGAAATATAAATCCTTCTTGAACAGTGTTCGTTATCATTACATAGTAATCTAGTGCAAATGAGTACTTCATTTTGTCTGAGTATACCACACGTTAATTAGCCCTTCATTTACCTGTGGTTTCAGAACTTAGCATTGTCTTAACTGCTGAGTCATCTTCAGTTCACATTGTTCTCTCAGAAGGTTTTTCATAGTTATTAGTAACAACATCAAGAAAAGCTGAAATGAGGGATTCTCTTCCCCTTATCAATTATTCAGATTTCTCACCATTCAAAAAAACCTACATACAGTCCCATGAAAGTGTCCCCAAAACAACAAGATCTGCAGTCTCTTCACTTCTGAGAGTAAGAGAGAAAAAGAATTGGTACCAGATTAAGCCTGTTCATTTGTCTGGTATGGAACTGGTTGCACTGTGCCAAAATTCAAGAGCCAGCTTTTTTTCTTTTTTTTTAAGCTCATGTGCCAAGCCACTCTTTTCTACGAGCTTTTGCTAAAATCAGCATTCCCCAGCATCCTACTTTGACCGCAATTTTGTTGGAAAGAAGCTTACCAGCATTTTAGGGGCACTCATCATAGAAAAAAAAAAAAAAAGTGGAGATTAAGAAAAAAACAGGAAGTGGAAATGCTGTCAGATTATCTCAATGCCCAGCAAAACTCTTTAACCAAATGACATTCATTTTTAAAGATCCACTGTTAACATGCATTTAAAGTTACTGTTTCCTTAACAGTGATGATTTTATACCATTCCAACCACTCCCTCATGCCTGGTTTCTGTGGCCAAGACCATTTTCCATTTTCAAGACCACTCATGGCTGGGCACGGTGGCTCACACCTGTAATCCCAGCACTTTGGGAGGCCAAGGCGGGCGGGTCATGAAGTCAGGAGTTCAAGACCAGCCTGGCCAATATGGTGAAACCCCGTCTCTACTAAAAATACAAAAAGTAGCCAGGCATGGTGGCACATGCCTGTAGTCTCAGCTGCTCGGGAGGCTGAGGCAGGAGAATCACTTGAACACAGAAGGCGGAGGTTGCAGTGAGTTGAGATCACACCACTGCACTCCAGCCCGGGCGACAGAGCAAGACACTGTCTCAAAAAAAAAAAACCAAAAAACAAACAAACAAAAAAAACACCACTCATTATGTTAGATTACCAGTGGCCATGGAATGGACTGATGCTTCCTACTGACCAGCCTTGACTCCAGTAGCACCATGTGCTTGCTCACCCACTGAGCTAATCAAACACCATTGACTTAAATAACATGGTAAAAATAAATAATAAATACATAAATACTTCATATTTCCATAAAAGCCCTACATTAAAGACTTCCATTAATAAAATGCTGCATAATGTATCTATGAAATATACTACAGGGTATTTCATTCATTCACAATAGGTTTAAACTCAGGCAAAGAAGAAACAAGTAACCTATCCAAAGTGAGTGAGTAGCTCTCCAAAGTGGCAAGTGAGTAGCAAAATTAGTTAAAAGAAACCAGGAATTCTCGATTCTTAACCCCTTGTTCTAAGCTTATATTCTTGCTTCTCTTGGAGACTGTCACACTAAGAATTATTATTTTTTTCCTTCCAAGACTGGCCTTGTTGTATTAGTTTGTTCATAGAGTGGTACCTTTTTAGTAAAAATAAGAAAAGTAGGAGGAGTACTAAAAGGGAATGTATCTAAAATGAAAAAAAAAAATTAACCTCATCCCCCTGAGGCCAGTACACACTTTAAAGTCTTTGGCTCTAGTTTGCAATATGTACAGCAGAACTGAAATCTAAACTGCCATCTCAAGCACAGTGGAATCCACATGATAAATCCCTATGGAATTTAGTCATAGCCTCAAATGCCTAGGAGATTAATGCACAAAAGCCCTGAGAACTGGCATAGTTTTCCTGGTAGGGCAGAACCCATATAACAGGACTCAGTAAATCTACCCACACTTCATTCATCTCAAATCCAAAGCCCTAACTCTATAGGTTTTGTGCAGAAAAGAGTTAACATAGCAGGCCTAAACTGCTATCCTTGGAGAGGCCTGATTACAGGGTTGGCCACTGGCCGGCATTTGGGAACTTAGATTTTGGAAGGGCTCCCACCATTAACTGATAAGACTGGCTTACTGTGTCTGAATTGCCTGTGCAAACAATATGGCTTATGCTGAACACCTGCTTTCCTTTTGAGAGTCTTGAATTTTGCTATCTGCCAGGGAAAGGCTGCCTAGATGACCTGTCCTCAGTAAAAACTTTGGGCACTGAGTCTGTAATGACCTTGTCCAGTAGACAACTCATTCACATGTTGTCACAAATCACTGCTAGGGGAATTAAGTGCATCTTGTGTGATTCCATTGGTAGAGGACTCTGGAAACTTGTACTTGCTTTACCCTAGACTTTGCCTCAGGTGCCTTTTCCTTTTACCAATTTTTCTTTGTATCTTTTCACTATAATAAGTCAAAACTGTGAGTAAGACTATATGCTGAGTCCACTGAGTTTTCCCAGAGAATTACGGAACCTGGCAGTGGTCTTGGGCACCTCTGGCACAGTTGGTATAGGAGGTTCAGCAAGTAGCCCTCCCCTTCACTGCCACAGTTTCACTCTCGCCCTCCTACGCCCCTCTGTTTAAGCGACCCAATTCCCCGATCTAATGTTCAGAATGTCAAAGGCATTTCTCACAAAGTCTCTTCCTGAAAGCCCCTCACTTTATAGTAAATGGGGTAAACTTAAATAAATTGCTACATGGAAAGCAGAAATAAGTGTTTATTGAAAGAGTTACTTCTCAAAGGAACAAGAAATAGCACTAATCTTTTTCGAGTTCCTTTCTAAACTGCCTGAGCATCAACCTCCCAGGGACAGGAGGACCCAGGGTCACCACAAATGAAAACAAATGCCAGTTGTACTCACTTCACAGTTCTGACTTATTCCCAACTACCATGGAGTATTCTCGCTTTCCACAACTGTGCTACTGTAGAAGTTAGTGTTTTAATACTGGTATATGCTCGGCTTGAAGACCGACCAAATTGATCAATACATTTAGCCCTTTTTTGAAACCTAAGTTTGTTATAAGCGTAATTATGTAACAGTCATATTTCCAACCTGGTTCCCATGGCTGACTTAACCCAATCCATAATCTGGAGCAAGCCTTGGCTAGTGCATTTTGAGATGTCCGTTATGTTTCAGCTGCCGTTCCTCACTCCGCCTGCTTCTCCAAGCATGGTACTTCTTGATGCTCTTCCTCCATGCAAAGCGCCAGATGCTAAACATGAAACACCAAGACACAGCATACATCGCTACTCCCCCAGCCTTCACAAACCACTTAGGCGTGGGGGAGACCATTTCACAGAAAAGGAGGCGAGCTCCCACACCAATCCTCACTCCTGTGAACAGAGCCACAAAGAGGAAGTCCACTACATCTCCAGTGAAGCTGTGATAGTGCCCTGTTTCCCGGAGAAACCAGCGCATCTGTAGCAAGGGGTTGGTCAGCTCACTTCCAAAGAGGACTGCATTGACCTCTGTGCCAGACTCCCCAAGCACAAGGGCCATGATAATGCCCAAGATACTCAACGTGTGATGCGCCAGCATCAAGGCACCCTCAGACTGAAAGTAGATGCACCAGCCCAAGTCGAAGATGAAGTATCCCAAGGTGAGACACAGGACATGAACTTGGAGAGGTGTATTGGGTGAGCCTGAAACAAACCAAGACAGAAGCAAATTGAGTGACTGGGAATTGTGTTACCTTGCACAGGGATCCTATGTTGTTTTCTTTCAAACCTTACTGGACACTAAAGAAACAAAAACAATGGCAGGCACGTGCTTTTTAATGAGGACCAAAGAAAGACTAAAATATAAAATCTAGGTCTTTATCAAACTAAACGATGTTCAGACCCCAGGAAATGCTGTTCGGATGAATCAGACTTCAATGAATTTGCATCCTTCAATGAACACAGGCAATAATCTCAGTGTCCTCTCCACAGAACAGCATAAAATCCAATTATTTTGTTCCTTCAATTAAAATCTTAAACTTTTTTTTTTTTTTTTTACTCTGTTAAAGGTTTATTTCCAGACTCTTGAATCATTGTTTCCTGAATGTCAGATTTTTTTCTCAGCTTAGTGGGTTACATTATTGAACACTCTGTGGCCCTAAGCCATCCTGAAAGTAGATTCTGGAGAGGGCCCCAAAAGTTAGTGTGTGCTCATGTCCAGGAACATAGGTTTTAAGGACCTGACATATTTGAAACCATTTAGAACCTTCATACAAAACACAAAGCTTAACAGTTGCTTTCATTAGTTTGACAGTTTGGGGGGGAAACTCAGAAATTCAGTAAGAGAAGCTAAAGAAATATTTTAAAAATGATATTCCAGGGGAGTTAAGAGCTGCATTGTGTCCTCCCTCCACAAATTCAGATGTGAAAGCCCTTAACTGGTAGTACCTCAGAATGTGAGTGTATTTGGAAATAGGGCCTTTAAAGAGGTAATCAAGTTAAAATGGGGTAATTAGAGCAATCCAATATGACTGTTACCCTTAAAAGAAGGGATTAGGACACAGATATGCATGCACACACACACACACACACACACACACACACACACACACACGTGACCATGGAAGGACACAGTGGGAGGGCGGCCATCTGCAAGCCAAGGACAGAGGCCTCGGAAGAAACCAAACCTGCTAACAACTTGAACTTCGACTTCTAGCCCCTAGAATTTAAAGAAAATAAACATCTGGTTAAGCTACCCACTCTGTGGCACTGTGTTATGGCAGCCCCAACCAATTAATACAAGGGAGTAAAATTTTTGCATACTTGGCCGGGTGCGGTGGGTCACACCTGCAATCCCAGCACTTTGGGAGGCCAAGGCGGGTGGATCACGAGGTCAGGAGATCAAGACCAGCCTGACTAACACGGTGAAACCCCATCTTTACTAAAAATACAAAAAAAAAAATTAGCTGGGCGTGGTGGTGGACACCTGTAGTCCCAGCTACTTGGGAGGCTGAAGCAGGAGAATGGCGTGAACCTGGGAGGCGGAGCTTGCTGAGATTGAGCCACTGCACCCCAGCCTGGGCGACAGAGCAAGACTCCATCTCAAAAAAAAAAAAAAAAATTGCATACTTACGAAAGTAACACTTGTACATCTAGTAGCAAAAAGGATAAGGAACATCTCATCCTCTTAACATAGACATGGAAAGATGCTGTCTTTTGAATAGACAGTCAAGTAAAAGTTGCAAGTTGCCAAAAATATGTATAATACAGTTCTATTTGTGTCTTTTGGGGGGTGGTAGTGGAAGATGTTGATGCTGGCTTTATGGTTTTTATATTTCTGATTAAATTGTAACAAGCAATTTAAAATTTGTTTTAAAAGTAGAGAGTTATGAAAAGCAGAAACAACAGGTGACATAAACAATATCAGAGTTAACAATGAAGAAGAATAAGGATTCCAATACAAAATTATAATGGGAATTATTCTTCAATATTGTACAAATTCTGTTTAAAAGTCCCATGCTTCTAAGACAACCCCCAAATCATAAATCCCTAAGGGAAAATCCCCTACCTACCTGGGTGGGTAAAAGGCCATGGGCCATCAATGAAGCCAATATAAGCAGAGAGGCCTATAGAGAGGACTCCATGGGTGAAGGTGACCAGCCGGCAGCTCCACTCATAGCTTCGGTGCTTATTCAGGTGGCAGAAAGAAATATAGAGCGAGAGCCAGCCACACAGGCTGCACAGCACCTGCAGACACAGAGCTAATGCCATCCTGTGATGAAAAGACCAAAACCAGAAAAACAAAGGATGCACCCTAAGAAAACAGCATTGGGTCATTTTGTGTATATGTCCTCATTTCTATTATAGAATCGTTCAAAAATATTGCCTTATCTTATTTTCCTTATCTACACGGCCAAGAATCTTCTATTTAAGTATGGCTGTATTTATCATTCCAAGTTCCTCAGAGATAACATATTAGCAACTGGTGAATGTTGTAAACTGGAAACCAGGAACTGCACTCCGAGCTGGTAGGCTGACATCACATTTTATGATGAGTAAATGTCAGTAATGACCCTCTAGTGATGACTGACCTTGGGCAATAATACACAGAAAATAAAGCACATGTATTAAATAATGTCTTCACAGTTCAAAAACCCCAATGAAACGCACTCACGAAAAAACAGAACACTGCCACGTTGGTTTCTGCTAGAGGTCACATGACACATGGCAGTTTAATGTGGTTTTAAGCTGATACTAAATTCAGCTGAGGTTTGGATTTGGGTCACAGGTTCATCAGTCAAAAACAAAACTTGGGATAAACTTAAATATAGAACTAAACAAAGAGTCCAGACATCTTGGAGGTTGGGGGGCAATCCTGGCCTTATTCAGTTCTGAAATCCAACCCAAAGATTTGCCAAGGATGAAGCAGAAGCATTCTAAGGTTCAAGAGGTGGAGAGTTTTTGTTGAGATCTAAAAATATCCTTAAGGCAATTATTCAGTTAAAAATGAAATTAAGCCAGAAAGCTGTACCTTGGAACTTTTACTGGTGACAAGTATGTTAGGACAAGAACAACTATAACTGAATCAATTTAGTCACACAGCACTAAAATCTAAAACTGAACAAGATGTTGTTATTAGTATTCATTAGCTCCTCCATTGAAACGTACAAATAAAAAGTCAAAAACATATCAGATATCTGCTTCATCTCAGCAGACATTTTCTGCATGGCTATGCTTATTGCTTAACCTTATTCTGACCAGTGAAATAGTTATCTGTGGACGTCAATACACAAGCCACTTCCCAAGAATGCTATCCAGAGAGGGCTTCATGAAGGTCAAGTTCTGCACAGCTTTCATCTGAAATCAGATTTCCATTCAAGAAAACAGTAGGTGTCCATAATACACCTGGGTTCCAATTCTGTCTCTGCCCCTAGAGAGACTAGCCATAAGAGTGTGGGCAAATCACTTTAACCTCTAGAACCCCAGTTAAAAAAAAAAGAAAAGAAATTAAAAGAAAAGAAGGAAGAGGAAGGGGAGGAAGGGAAAGGAAAGAAAGAGACTAGGACTGAAGAACTCTACAGTCCGGTCCAGTTCTGACATGGAGTTCTGAGATAAACTTTGTAAAACATCAAGGCCAATTCTCAGAGTAAGGGTCAGAAATACAAAGTATCCTGCATGAAGAGAACTGCCCTCCCTTATCTCCTTCTGAAGGCCAGGGTCACTGGCCAGTAATGCGGATCAGCTCATTTGTATATGCCTATTAGTATTTTTAGAGTCCTCTTCACTGAATCCTAATTCCTTGGCAGAACAGAGAAAACAGTAGCCCATTTACAAACACTTAAATAAAAGAACAGACATTCGTAAATGGCAGACACAACTCTGTGACCTTGGGAACTCCCTGTGTGGGTTTCGGCTTTTTGCTCTTGGTTTTTGCCAAAGAACGGAAGGGCATTTGGAAGGCCATCGCCGCTCAAAGGTCCAAGGCTCCTCTCCTAGTTTCTCCCGTTCCAGGGCCAGACCGGCGAGGAGGAGCCTTGGAGCAGGCGTGGCTGGCGGCGAGCGCCGGCCCCGGGGCCTCGCAGGGACTGCGATCGCATCTCCGCGCTGCGGTGCCTGCGACGCTCGGCCACGCCCGGACCAAGAGCCGGAGCCAGGCACCGTTATCCCTGCATCCCGCTGGCGCCGCAGCCTGGCGCAGGAAGGCCTCGGGCGTCCAAGGGAGGAGGAGGCCCGCTCCCCTTCGGAGGCCAGCCCCGGCCCTCTGCCGCCTCCTTCCCCACCAATGGGCCGCGCGGTCCCAGTGCCCACCCCGGCCGGGCGGTTCGCTCCGCGCGGTTACCTGGCGGAGCGTACCGGGAAGCCTTGGGCGCCCGGGCGCCCGCAGCTCCCGGCCCGGATCGCGGCAACAGGAAGCAGAGGAGCCAGAAGGGGAGGACGAGGCTGTGACGGCGGTGGAGGAGGAGCCGGGGGTCTGGGGGCACCTGCTGGCTGGGAGGATGGAGCGCAGAGCCGAAGCCGGGCCACCGACGTTCCGAAAGCGCGCGGGAGGGTCCTCCTTCTCTGGCGGGGGGGTGGGGTGGGGGGGTGGGGGGGGGTCAAGAGGGATCTAGCGGTGACGTGAGACCTGCAGGCCGCTGCTCTTGTTTAGCTGTTGCTGTTTGTTTAAATCATTATCCATTTCTCCCCTCCCCTCAGTGGGACAGCTCATCCAATCAATTTATCGAGTACCTACTAAGTGCTTGCACCCTTGCTAGGCATTGTGGGGAATGTAAGACATCGTTCTTGCCCTCGTGCTTGAATTTAAGTGAAGCAGGAATGGATGAGCAGGAAAGTGCTCAGGCCTGAGAATTAGAAGTTACAGTATTCCAATGTCAGCCCTGTCACCAACTTGGCAGTAAAGCATAAGGCTTGAGAGTGAACCTTGCTTGGTACGTCTTTGGGCAAGTTACTTTTCTTTTGCCTCCCTTTCCTCGATCCTCAGAATGGGGATAGTAATAACACCTATCTCATATGGTTATTTTGAGAATTTTTAAATATTACGTATGTAAAGTGCTTTGAACAATGACTGGCACATGGAAGTCACTACATAAATGCCAGCTGTTTTATTTCACTTTGGGTAAATCCTTTTCTTCTCTGGTTCTATTTTAATACCAAGCAGAGTAAGTTTGAGCGATAAGAATGGAGGCTCAAATGGGGTAAAGACAGTGTCTGCCTTGATTGATCAGGACAGGCAATCCTGGGTGCCGAGGAACCTAGACATTCTCAAAGGAGAAGACCTTTAGCAGAGGTGTGAGTGTTTAGACCGTGCCTGGGGAATAGTAAATATTCTAGTTTTGGTCATTTATCTTACCAACCCTTCAAAGGTAAGGATGGCACTGGTTTCATCTTTGTTTCCCTAGTACCTGGCATGAGGCAGTTACAATAAATGTTTGTATGTTGAATTAATGTGAAATGAGCCTGGGAAACTATCTTGGAAGCATATCACAGTTCCTAAAGTGTGTTGATCATCTATGCCACTTGGGAAGTGTTTTCAAATACCCTGTGCAGGCTGTACCTTGAATATTATGATTTATTAGCTCTGGTATGGGGTCCAGGGATCTGTAATTTTTTAAACCTGCCCAGGAGTCATTCAGATGATCACACTTGATAACCATTGCTGTTAGAGTCCTTAAATGCCTCTGATGCCAGCCTAAGATGCCAGGCCGAGATAGCTTATTATGTGGAAGCTCATGATGTTATTGTACAAGGGAATCATATTATCATGCTCTCCAAGCCCTTGCTACTCAAAGTGTGGTCTATGGACCAGCAAAATCTGCATCGCCTTGGAGTTCATCAGAGACTCAGAATCTCAGAACCTACCCCTGGACCTACCAAACTAGAATGTGCATTTTAACAAGTTCCCCAGTGATTCGTATACACATCTGGGTCGTAGTTCTTAACCTTGATAGCATGATAGAATCACTTGGGAGCTATTTAAAATCCTAATACCCAGGCCACACTCCGAAAAAAGTAAATCAGAATCTCTGTGTAGATATCAATCATTTCAAAAGCTCCCTGGGTGATTCCAATGTGCAACCAAAGTTGAGAACCCCAGCTCTAGCAATACTCAATTAAAATCAGTGTAAGATGAATTGGAGAAGGCCTGTTACACATGTGTTAGGATAGACCGGATAACAAGTAATGATAGTCTGGAGAAGTAAAACATGGAAGACTCCACCTCACTGAATGGAGAGTATGCAGAGCTCAACCTCTTCCCCCATTTGTTTTTGTTGCAGTATTTTTTTTTTTCTAGTATCTGAATCTGGACTTTCTTCTTGCTGCCATCATTTCTTACAAAAGGAGAGTACTAAAGCCTTCAGGAGTCTAAAGGCTGAGGGGGTAAGGGAAAAGGGAAGGAGCCAGTTCTTCCTAAAATATTGGGCCTTTATCCTAGGGTGACTGGGATTCCAGGTTCAAGCTTCATGACCTGGGATTAAATTTTGTTGATGTATCTATCTTTGGCCACAATCCCTGTTCCACCAAATCAGATCCTTGTCACCGGTAGCATCCCCCAGAAATTCCGGGCTGTTAAGGAGAGCAGGGGACAGGAAGCTCTCCACCAATTTAATAGCAATGAGAATAATAATCACAATAATAACAAATAACACCTATATTGCCCTTATTAATGTACCAGGCATTGTTCCAAGCACTACATATATATATATATATGTATATATATACACATATATACATATATATATATACACATATATACATATATACACATATGTACATATATACACATATGTACATATATACACATATATACACATATATACACATATATACATATATATACACATATATATATACACACACACACACACACTCACTTAATCCTCACAAACAATTCTATGGGATGGGACCTATTGTTATCTCCATTTTACAGGTGAGAAACTGAGTCATGGAGCAGTCAAGGCTTTCCCAAGATGACACGGTTAGTAGGAGGCAGAGTAGGATACAAACCCAGGCAATATGACTCTGGAGATCATGCCTGTATGGCAGATGCACCTGACAGCGGTAACTTAAGTACACCCTGAGAATGACCCTGTGTGGCAGATGCACCTGAATGTGTGTCTAGTGTTCCAAGCGTGGCCAACCCAGAGATTCATTCCTTATGTATGAGGAACATCTGAGCCCCTGGCCCAGCCCTTGGAACATGGGCCATACAGGGGGCTGAGGCCCTTTGTTTTGGGTTGAATGAAGGTTGCCAGGTGGAGGTTGTTAGTGGGAGGGTGTTAGATGAAAGTGCTATATAAACTGCATGCTTTCTGCAGGCAGTGGTGGTTCTCCTGTCCAGCCTGTTGCCACTGGATCCCTCTTATGTAAGTTCCCCTCAACAAATCCTATGTCGCATTTGTTGGCTCTTGTTCTCTGGCCTCTTGAATCTGGTGCTATCCCTCCTGAAGTCAACAGGGGTCTGGCATGACAGTGCCCTTAACCACTGAGATATGCTGCCTCCACTTACCTAAAAATTCCTGCAGGTTTGCACTGTATTCTCCTGTATTCACAAGTCCTATCTCAGTGAAGGGCGTTAAAAGTTTACAGGGAAAAAAAGTGAATTTTATATTTAAAAAACATAACTGCCTGTTATGTGCTAGTCACAATGTTGGCCACAGGGATACAGAAAAAAAAAAAAGCCTCAACTGCAAGGAGGTCCCCCCACAGAAGGAAGAGGCAGAAGAGTCAGCAAGTGAGCTATGGTGGGGCCACGCAGAGCACACGAGGAGCCCTGGCAACCTGGGAGCTCCGGCCAGGGTTCCTGCTTTGAGTCCTGGAGTTAATAAACTCAGTCTCTGAGTCAGACCAAAAGTCCTTACTTTGTCTTAGGAGCGCAGAGCTGGGCCCACCTGTTTTGAGTCAACTAAACATCAGAGTATGAAATACAGTTTGGCTGGGCGTGGTGGCTCATGCCTGTAATCCCAGCACTTTTGGAGGCTGAGGCGGGTGGATCACGCGGTCAGGAGATTGAGACCATCGTGGCTAAAATGGTGAAATCCCGTCTCTACTAAAAAAATAGAAAAAATTAGCTGGGTGTGGTGGCGGGCACCTGTAGTCCCAGCTACTCAGGAGGCTGAGGCAGGAGAATGGCGTGAACCCGGGAGGCGGAGCTTGTGGTGAGCTGAGATTGAGCCACTGCACTCCAGCCTGGGCGACAGAGCGAGACTCCATGTCAAAAAAAAAAAAAAAAAAAAAAAAAAAATTACAATTTGAAATGTAGCAGCAACAATCTTTTTCTTTTTTTCCTCCCTTGGCAATGACTGGTGGTCGCCCTTAGATTCTCTTGTCCCTAGTTAGATGCTGAGGCGGCGAATCAAGCTTCAGTTAAACTTCCCTGGAATTACAGATTTTACAGAATCATGCAGACATGAAAGGTGACCTTGCTCACTTTCAGGTTTGATTCTGTTCAGCAATGTCCAAGTTAGTTGGCAAGGAAAGCTACTGGAGTCTGAACAGGCTACAGTTCTGTTTATTTCTTTCATAAAAAATCATGGGCAAATGGATGAAAATCCAAGTTCTGGACAATGCAGAGGATCAGCTTTTAGCACTCACCTAAGTAGGATGTCAAGGTAGCCAGGACTTCTGTAGAAAAGGGTCAGCTCTAGCATCCATGAGCATACAGGGAGGAATGCACGCATGCATGTGTATGTGTGCAGAGATATGCACAGATGGGCTCATGGGTGGTGGAGTAGTCCCCTTAATTACTTAAAGTACTGCCAAAGGCTCCTCTTGCTGTCTCTTTGCTACGTACCTGGCCCCTTTTAACTAGATATTTTCTTGAGAAAGTAAACATTACCATTAGGCCTTCTCCCACTTCATGACGTGAAATAGGAATTTTTAAAGCCCCATTCAAACATCAGGGAGCGGTTAACTCTTGATTATTAATATTTAGGTTTCGCATGTGGATATCATTATTTGCAAGAAGTGTTTAATCCCAATTTTAGTTTTTCCCCATCAGCCATTACATTTTTGAAGGGCCTCTCTTTCCCACAGGTCAGCGTTTACCTCAGCAATGGTAACTATTTATTATTTATTTTATTTTTTGAGACGGAGTCTCGCTCTGTCGCCCGGGCCGGAGTGCAGTGGCACAATCTTGGCTCACTGCAAGCTCCAACGGTAACTATTTAAATTTGTATTAATCTAAGAAAAACCACAAGAATAGGTTTGCTGCCTTTCAACCTCCTCACCAAAAGTCACAATGCATTCTGAAGCCATATATATATATATATACACATATATATACATATATATGTGTATATATATATACACACATATATATACATATATATGTGTATATATATATACACACATATATATACATATATATGTATATATATACACATATATATACATATATATGTATATATATACATATATATGTATATATATACATACATATTTACATATATGAGACAAATATGAATATTTGAGACAGGGTCTCACTCTGTTGTTCAGGCTGGAGTGCAGCGGCTGATCATGGCTCACTGCAGCCTTGACTTCCTGGGCTCAATAAATCCTCGCATCTCAGGCTCTTCAGTAGCTGGGACTACAGGAATACACCACCAAGCCCGGCTAATATGTGATTATTAAATTATCCTCTGCCTTAACTATTTATTGCTTTATGTTGTGAGTAATGAATAACTGCCGTTCAGGGTATCTGAGACATGAGACATTAGCCTCAGTCTCCACCTCTTAAGTGTTCAAATGACTTCACCTTAAACATTCACCATTCTCCCACTTACAATATCTCTGGCCTACTCTGCCTTCAAGGTAGTTACGTTACAGAGAGTAACAACTCTGAATTCTTCAGGGCCCTGTAATAACATATGTCATCTTTAGCATCAATTTGGGGAGTAATACACTTAATGTCCCAATTTGAAACATTTTCTGCCATCCCATTTCATTATATGCACTCACATGCCCCCCACAACAACAAAAAGGCACAGAACAAGAATCTAAACCTCTTCTTATCAACAGTGGAATACTTTTCATAATCACTATACACATTTATTTAGGAACAGTGAGATTCCTTTGAATCTCAACAGTTTCCCAGATATGTAGTCTTTTTTTTTTTTTTTTTTTTTTAAAGTTACCATTTCTGGAATGGCTTCATGTTACATCTCTACAAACTGGCCCACAAAAAAGGAGACTCTAGAGATAATGTTCCCAAAGAAGTCAACAAAGATTCCCAGCCCAGGCCAGGCTCAGTGGCTCACACCTGTAATCCCAGCACTTTGGGAGGCCGAGGTGGGTGGATCAGGAGGTCAGGAGTTCAAGACCAGCCCGACCAACATGGTGAAACCCCATCTCTACTAAAAATACAAAAATTAGCCAGGCTAATTTTTGGTGGTGGGCGCCTGTAATCCCACTACTCGAGAGGCTGAGGCAGGAGAATCGCTTGAACCCAGGTGGCAGAGCATGCAGTGAGCCAAGATCACGCCACTGCACTCCAGCCTGGGCTGGAGTGAGACTGTCTCAAAAAAAAAAAAAAAGAAAAGAAAAAGAAAAAAAATTCCCAGCCCATGTGGGAACTCGAAGCTAGCACTGTATTTCACACTTTGGTATTTCCCCCCCCTTTTTTTAAAGAAGATAAAATATTACAGAGACATTTTCAAAAATCACACCTGAGTTAAACATTTTGCTGGAAAATTCCACATTAAGGAGTTAAGAACATAATGCAAAAAATGGGAAAGGGCTCTATACAGGTACTTTGCCACCATCATTGTTGTGTGTTTGCTCTTGGGTTCTTCCTTTTCTGCTGCCAGGAGAAAGGAGAGGGGACAGAATAAAGAGAAACACAGGGAGGAAGGGAAAGAACAGGCACTCCTGAGCCCTAGGCAGATGTGGACAGACAGAAGGGCACCAGTGGGCGGAGCAACAAGCCCAGGGCACCCACCAAGGGCAGCTCTTTTACACCTTCTGCAAAAAGGAGGGGACCTGGAGGGCACAATAATGAATGGATTTGGTTGTAGAAAAGGGGGTGAGGTTAAAAAGAAAATGAGGTGAGATGAAGATTCCGTCAGAAAACTTAGCTGTACAGAGAAAACATCAAGGCTTTGGTGGAGATATCAGATTCAAATCTTTTCACAGATTTTGGGATCAGTTTGGGGGTTGTGGCCAAGTTCAGAGTCAAAACTATTATCTCCCCTTCTGGTGTTTGGCACCCCAGCCAAATGGCTATCCCCAGAAGCCCACAGATGAGTTGGAGAATAACAGCAAGAAGTCTTTTCTCTGAAAGACTATTGCCACAGTGAAGCTGGCTAAAATATTTGGAACTAGAAGGCAAGGGCATAGGCAAGGAAGGTGAAAACGGTAAGCTCCTAGGAGGGGCTGTATATTTCAAGAGCATTAGGAGTCTGCACTTGGTTCAATCACAGTTTGGATCTCCGGAGGCCCTTGCTCCTGAAGAAGACAAGAGTCTGGGTTCATTGGTAGTGGAGATTTTCTTCCACTCTTCGGAAGGCAATCTGTCTGTATGTAGAAGGCATGATTCCCTTCCTTCCAGGGGGAATACGGGGCCAGGTGGAGTAGGAGAAACTTTTTGGTCTCAGTGGAGGTAGGTGGGATGATTCCATCGGTACCAAGATCTGGAAGGAAGAAAGAAGTCAATCCTAAAGCTAGGAATGTGATGGCGTAAGATGGGAATGGGGAGTGACTGCTAGCAGGTACAGGGGTTTTTGGGGGGAGGAGTAATAAAAACGTACTGGAATTAGATAATGCTGATGGTCGCATAACCTTGTGAATATACTAAAAACCACTGAACTGTACACTTTAAAATGGTGAATTTTTTGGTATATGAATTATACCTCAGAACAATTTTTTAAAGCTAGTAATGTATATTATATGGTCCTCTTTCTCTCTCTCAGTAGGGGTAGGTGAGGAGCTCCAGCGTTTCGGGCTGTGCAACAATTGGCCAGTAAGAGCTGGCTGCCTTGCTGAGCTGCCTGGATTTGGACAGCTGGGTTCATCTTTTCTGACAAACTCAGGTCTGTAACCTACACATCTCTGTTTTGTTCTGAATCAGGGCAGAATCTTTCATAAGCCATCAGCTCTGAAAATACTTTTTAGAGTAGATTCTTTGCTTCATGAACTGAAGCCCAGGAGGCTGCCTGCCCCACTGCATCCCAGGTGGGAGTGGGAGACAGGAATTGGCACCACTTCCCTCTCTCCCTGTGTCAGCCATGCTTGAAGCCCAGGGTTTTCTTTGTGCCTAAGCTCTAGGCTCACATCAGAACCTCCCGAAAACCGGGTCCCTCGCATGAAGCCCAGCAAAGGACCTGGCTCTTTCTGACATGAGTGTTTGGAAATTTCCACCCTCAAAGTAAGGATGGAAATTTTAGCTTTGTTGACATCAGCTCCTTGCCAGGATGGCTCACTGACTGAAGCTTCTTTTTAAAATCTCTACTCCCTAGGGATAAAGTCCAGTCTGGCTGTCACTCTGTGCTCTCTCTGCCACCCTGTTCCTCTTTTCCAACCCTATCTATGACAAGCTTTCTTTCCCAAGGCATAGGCCCAGCTTCTCGCATGTCCGTTGGCCCTGCTGGGATGTCTCTGCACCCTCCCCTTCACCTTACCCTGAAGAGTTAAAACTGGAGGCGGAGTTCACTGCTGCTTTGGAGTTATTTTGAGATGCAGTGGGGCTGCTGGCGTGGAGTCCTGAGCCAGGAGATGAAGGCCTGCTGTTGTTCCCAGGGGAACAGGATGACGTTACTGAGGATGAGGAGAGGCAAAAACAAGGGGAAAATAATGCTGCTGGATCCCAGGACATCAGGACGTGGCCCTTCAGACACAAATTTCCTGGTGGATCCCCAAATGGACCGCACCCTCTCCCTACCCACACCCACCTGACTACCTCCTGCCTCATTAGCGTCAACTTCTGCCCACACCCAGAGGGGCTCTCATCACAAATGCTCTCTGCAGCCCAGGCCCTGGAGAGTGGTGTGGCTGGTTCTGCAAGTCTAAGACTTGCCAAATCCAAGGACAGATGCCAAAATCATCCTACTCTAGGACACACCCTAGGCTGGGCACATGCAGCCCCAGACCAAGAGGCAGGAGGAAAAATGAACAAGAAGGAAGAGAGGAAGAAAGAAAAGCAAGTGCATAGGGGAGAAAGAGAACTTGAGGGCATGATGAAAGATTGCCAGCTGCTCTAGTTCTCCAGTCTCCACAAAGAAAAGGTGCATGATTTTCTAGAAACTAGAGTAATGAACTGAGCTGGGCATGGTGGCTCCTGCCTGTAAGCCCAACACTTTTGGGAGGCAGAGGCAGGAGGGCTGATTAAGCCCAGGAATTCAAGACCAACCTGGGCAACATGGCGAAACCCAGTCTCTACAAAAAATACAAAAATTAGCCAGGCGTGATGACATGCACCTGTAGTCTCAGCTACTCAGGAGGCTGAGGTGGGAGGATCACTTGAGCCTGGGAGGTCGAGGCCGCAGTGAGCCATGATTGCATCACCACATTGCCTGGGCAACAGAGCAAGACCCTGTCTCAAAAAACAAAACAAAAACAAAAAGAACAATGAACTGGGAGTGAGGGGACCTGAGCCCTGTCTTGGTCCCCGGCCATCCACTTAGCAGCTCTGTGGCCTGTGCTGATTTGTTTCACTTTCCTGAAACTCACTTTCATCCTCTGTGAAATGGCAGATTTGTATTTGGATTAACTCTTGTGTTTGTGTTTCCCAAACTGTGTTCTATGGATAGGGTGACATATATTTTACCATCCAAACTAAGACCCTAAGACACTTTGAACAGTAGAAGGGGCCGAGTGTGGTGGCTCACGCCTGTCATCCCAGCACTTTGGGAGGCTGAGGTGGGCAGATCACTTGAGGTCAGGAGTTCAAGACCAGCCTGACCAACATGGAGAAACCCTGTCTCTACAAAAAATACAAAAAATTAGCTGAGCGTGGTGGCACACTCCTGTAATCCCAGTTACTCGGGAGGCTAAGGCAGGAGAATTGCTTGAACCAGGGAGGCAGAGGTTGTGGTGAGCTGAGATTGCGCCATTGCACACCAGCCTGGGCAACAAGAGTGAAACTCTGTCTCAAAAAAAAAAAAAAAAGGATTAAAAAAAAAGAAAAGTGGAAGGAAGTGCTATTGATAATTATGTCAGGACATGAAGCAGACACTGGGACTGTCCTGGCCACCCTTGGGCATGTGATCATACTGTCTAGTTCTTTGAAATAATTAGGTGCTTTTTGAGGAATAGAGTGTTACTTTGGGAAGCTTTGCCTTCCTTGGGCCTTCCATACAGTTCATTTTGAAATGTTATGCACCTGAGTGCTTAGAAGTGCTGCAGTTAAAACAAAACAAAACAATACGCTTGTTTAAACTGCTTACTCAGCATTTTCCAGACTTACTTGATCACAGAACCCTTTTTTCCCAACACAGATTTTAATATCCTTTGAAATGCATTTAGGGAAGCCTGACTTAGGTAGATACCTTTCAGTTCTAATATCCCATTTTTTAAAAGAATTCTGGTGTTATTCAGAAATCTCATTTTAAAGCTCACCTGTTCCAGGCATGGTACTGTGGACAGGAGGGACAGAAAGGGGGCCCAGAGACCCTGAGGGAGATACCTGAAAAACAACAGAAGCTTATAAATGTCCATTTCTGCTCCCTTCTCCAACTTCAGGTCATTCTCCAAAGACAGTAGGCTCCAGACTCTACAGAGACCAGGGCTTGTCTTCCTTGGTGATTTCCTAGCCTACATGCCATCCTCCTTTCTATAGGAAGGCCTCTGGACCACATACTGGCATCCAGAACCAGGTCCAGTCTGCTCCGGAAGTTCCCTGGTGTCGACACCAGGCCCCTCCAGCCCCTGACAATGTGTATTGCCTGATAAGGTTTCTTTGACACTGCCAAGCCAAAGGCTGTCTTGCCTGAGAGCCCTGGAGGTGAGTGAGACAAGCCTCTTGGGCCCTGCTGTGGCAGATACTGCAGGTTGCCTGCCATTTTCTGGTCTCCATTCCTTTTTCCCTAAAAGAACCCTGCTTTTGCTGAGGACAGCAGGGTTGCTCAGCCTAGCAGCCTCTCGAGGGCTTTCCCACTCTGATGGATGAATGGAGCATGGACCCTCCAGAGGTAACTGGAGGCACTGAACTCTGGTTTCTGAAGCTTTTTATTTTGCCCTGGGGACCTCATAGCATCATCAGCTCTGAGATTAGAAAGGGACCTGGGATAATTTTGTTTACCCTCCCATGCAATTCAGGAACCTCCCCCTCACTGTTACTATCCTAGAACAACCTAGAACAAGATGTAATAGAAAGAATAGACTTTGGACCCCAACAGGTCTGGGAGTAAGACAGCTCCACCACTATCTGTGTGACTTTGGGCAAGTTATCTAACCCCACTGAGATTTGGTTTTCTCATCTGTAAAATAGCAGCAATATTTCCATTATATATTTTAATTAAGTCATAATGAGATAATGTCTGTAAAGCTTACAACCCAACAGCTGGCAAGGAGTGTCAGCTTGTTAAATGCTAGTTCTCTCCCTTTCTGGAAGAAGCAGCTGTCAACTGCCGTATATTTATAGATGTTATTCAACTCTTCTTTTGGGCTAAAATCTGTGTATTTTCACTGCCCCTTATTCTTCTCATGCTAACAGGGGAAGCTCTGACCAGGTGTTTGCAAAGGCTATTGAAAGGTAGTTCTGCTCTCCCCAATTTGGAAGATCCCACCCTAACAGGATGCAGCATGTACTTATTTCCTCATTAATCAGAAATGGTTTTCCTGTTTTCATTTACTTTTCCTTATACAATGAGCCTCCTCAGTAGGCTGGGGGCCTGTGAAGGGTGGAGACGGGCACAGGTTGGGAGGGGTGGCAGAGTGGTTAAGAGATGTTATCAATAATCTCCCTACCTCTTCTCCTCCCTCCCTCCCTGCTGTCACACCCAAGACATGTGTTGTTGTTGTTGTTGTTGTTGTTGGTTTGAGATGGAGTCTCGCTCTGTCACCCAGGCTGGAGTGCAATGGCATGATCATGGTTCACTGCAACCTCTGCCTCCTGGGTTCAAGCAATTCTTCTGTCTCAATCTCCCAAGTAGCTGGGATTACAGGCACCCGCCACCATGCCCAGCTAATTTTTGTATTTTTAGTAGAGACAGGGTTTTGCCATGTTGGCCAGGCTGGTCTCGAACTCCTAACCTCAGGTGATCCACCCACCTTGGCCTCCCAAATTGCTGGGATTACAGGCGTGAGCCACCATGCCTGGCTTTGTTGTTGTTTTTAAATAAGTGATAATGTATTTGGTCATTGTGGCCAGGTTTTTTCCTTCTGGCAACAGGCTAGGCATATGCGAACAGACATATACATGGTTCCCCCTTTTTTATTTTCTAGATATATTGGAGCATTCTGCCCACACTGATCTGCACCATTTTGCCTTTCCACCTGCTAATCATTTTATTCCAGAAGCAAAAGAAACTATGTCCTAGTCCCAAGGGACTGTCTCAATGAGACCCAAAGATAGGATCAGAAAATTTTCTCTCTCCTTTTCCTTCATGACATCACAAGTGTTAGTGTAACTATTTATTTAATGTCCTTCACAGCCATTAGGCTGTAGACTTCATGAGGGCAGGGTAACGCCTGTGTGGTTCACTGCTGCACCCCCAGTGCTTTCTACGGTGCCTGGAACGTTGCAGGTGCTCAGTAAATATGTGTGGAATGAAAGCTGACGAGGAACGGGGCCCCTGCATGGCTCCTCTAGGCCCCCTCCATTTCTCATCATGTTTATGTCCTGGGTTGGCATTGAACCAAAGGGAGAATCTACTACTTCCCATCTGCTCTAAACAAAGCCCAATCTTTAAAGATTCCAAAGTTCCTATGACATGACCCAAGTTTCTTAACAAGGCCTACGATTCCCAACATAATCCAGCCCGTCTACCATTCCAGCCTCCTCATTCACACCCTCACTCCCTGGTTTCCAGCCCGTTCTGGCCTTCTGTGCTTCTTTCCTCCTACCCCACTCCACCGTCAACCTTAGAACCTTTGTACATGCTATTTCCTCTACCTAGAATATTCTTCCCTGCCCTCACTCCTCCCTGCCCCCCCAACTCAGACACTTTCCCTATTAATATCAATGGTGACATTCATTCTTCTGGTGTCAGTTTAAACATCCTTCCTCAGAGAAGCTCCTGATACCCTGGACTAGGTTAGGCACCTCAAATACCTGTACCTCTTCTCTGAAGCCTTCATCACAAATAGCATTTGTTTAGTATCTGTTTTCCTGCTACACTGTAAGCAGGGGTCACGCGTGCTGTTCACCACTGGAGCCCCAGTACCAAACATATAGTAGGTGCTCAGTGAATGCTTAAGGAAGAAATAATGAATGAATATCATGTTGCCTCCAACTTAACGTGTTCAATGATCCCTTAGAGGGTTTAGGGTACTTCAGCATCCATGGCCCATTATGATCCCACACTCATCAGCCCCTATAATTTTAATCCTGAACCCTTTGTTCCAGCCAGACTGAAATGCTTGCGATTCCCCAAATGCATCATGTTGTTTTATAATTCCATGTCTTCAGGCTGGGCGCGGTGGCTCACACCTGTAATCCTAGCACTTTGGGAAGCCAAGGTGGGCAGATCACCTGAAGTCAGGAGTTTGAGACCAGCCTGGCCAACATGGTGAAACCCCATCTCTACTAAACATACAAAATTAGCCAGGCGTGATGATGGGTGCCTCTAATCCCAGCTACTTAAGAGGCTGAGGCAGGAGAATTACTTGAACCTAGAAGGTGGAGGTTGCAGGGAGCCTAGATCGCACCATTGCACTCCAGCCTGGGCAAAAAGAGCAAAACTCTGTCTCAAAAAAATAAAAATAATAAAAATAAATAAAAAATTTAAAAAATTCCACGCCTTCTCACAGGCTATTCCTTCTGCCTTGTACACTAACTACTCTTGCTAGTTACTAATCTGTTCTCCAAACAAATTAGATATTCACCCTCCCGGGCCCCATTCTGATTTGGGTGTCTTTCCTCTTGGTTCCCGTGGCACTCCTATGGGGCTCATTCCTGCCCAACACTCCTCACATCTGCGTGGTTGTAGTTTCTTGCCTTTTCTGGTCCCTCCTTCTCAGTTTCTTCCCTGATCCTCTTCCTTTGCCCATCTTGCAGAAGCTGGTGGCATGGCCTTTGCTCTTTGCTTCCTCTACATAAACTCCATAGGCGAGTTCCTCCTCACCCAGGATTTCAACCACCACCTGCACCCTTGTGACTCCCTAGTCCATGTCTCCATCCCAGCCTTCCAGTCTCACCCCCAGACTCATAATCTCAAGTGCCCAAAGACATTCCCACGTGGGTGTCCTGCAGGCCTCGCTGTACATCATGATGACATAAGAACTGAAATCATCACTTCTTCCCACTCCCAAGCCATGTCCTCCTGCTTTGCTTGTTCCGTAAATGGCAATACCATCTGCCCAGTCAGCCCAGCCTGAATGCCAGGAGTCATTGCAGAGGATTCCCTTTTCTTCATCTCTCTCCCTGCCCCAATCCAGCTTTCCATTCATTAACCAAGACCTTCTAATGATTTCCTGAATCCCTCCCACTCTCTCATTCCTACCTTGTGGGGTTGCTTTGCCCTCAGTCTTTCTCTACTGGATACCTGCAGTCCCATCCTAACTGGCCTCCCTGCAACCCATCTTGGGCCTCTCAAGCCATCCTTTATCCTGCAGTCAGAGTGATCATTCAAAAAAGAGAAAATGATCATGCCAATATCCTAGGAAAATCCTTCAATGATTCCCCCAAACCTTCAGTTCCTTAGCATTGTGTACAATCCCTGCACAGTCTGGCTTCTGCTGATCTGTCCAGCCTCATCTTTCAACACTCCTCCTCATGGAACCACTTGCAGCTCTACGAGCGTGCCACACTCTCCCTGCCTCATTCCACAGCCCTCCTACTTTCCCCTGGGAGAGCTCCACCCACATTTATTTGCCTCTCATTCCTCTTCTTCCTTTAGACTCAGCTCAGGTATTAATTATCTCCTTGGGGAAGCCTGTCCTAACCACCAGCTCCCAAGGCTGGTTAGCTGCTGCTCCTAAGTTCTCCTGGAGAAATGATCATGCTCTTTTCCATTCGTTTATTTACCTGCTCCTCTGCTAGGCAGTGAGGTCCTCTGGGACAGGGAACAAACAGTATTTATCTTTGTATCCCCAGCACTTGGCATAATATATAGAAGGTATTCGGTAGCTGGTTGGTGAAAGAATCAACAATGGTGTAGTTTTTGGGAAACAGCCGTGTCCCACCCTGATAAGGCTGCATTTCACCCATCTTACAGTGCTGAAAGACTGAAGGGCAACATCATTCTCCCCAACTCCCTTAACCTTCAACCATCACCATCCCCAGAGAAGAACCTTCCCACCCCCACCCTCCAGGTACCATTTCTCCCTGCATGGAGAAGGTATTTCCTGACCCCTAAACTTCATTGTCTGCCCAGAACTTCAAATTGTTTCCAGCCCCGGCTTCTCCTTTGAACTCCAGAGTCACAGATGTAACTCCTTCATACTTACTCTTGGATGCCTTGTAGGTATGTTCAACTTAATATGACGAGCCCCAAGTTCTTAGCTTTTTTCCTCAAACTTGCTCTTCCTGCAGTTTTCATCATCTCAAAAAAATGGCAGTGCTTTCCAACGCATTGCTCAGGCCAAAACCCTTTCAGTCATCTTTGCTTCCTTTCTTGTATTCCGTATCTGAGCACATCATGCTGCTCCACCATCAAAGTCTAGCCAGAATGCAACCACTCCTCCTCACCTCCATGGCTACCCCATCCTGGGCCAAGCCTCCATCACACAGCCTGACCATTGTCATTCTCCTAGCTGGTCTCCTGCTTCCACACAGATTATTCCCCACATAGCAGCCTGTGTCAGCCAGCTCAGCTTTCTCTGGCTAGAGCTCTCCAATGGCTTCTCATTTTACCCAAACTGAAAGCCAGGGGCCTTTCAATGGCCTCCAAGACCTTGGGCGCTCTGCTTCCTGTTTCTTCTCTGACTTCCTCTCCTACTTCTGGTCCCTTTTCTCATTCTGTCCCCAGCCACACTGGTTGCCTTGCTCTTTCTTAAGCATACTGGATCTTTTCACTTGCTAGGCCCTCTGCCTAGAACATTCATTCTCCCAGATATCCACATATTTCATTCCCTGACAACTCTAGGTCCCTGTTCACACACCCTTATCAGGGAGGTCCTCTCTCACCTCCCTATTGAAAGAGCATCTCCCCGCTATCCCCTTCTATTCCCTCGCCCTTCTTTATACTGTATTCTATACAGCATCTCTTTGCCTATTTATTTACTGGATGCTCCCCTCTTCCCTGCAGCCACCACCTTCCCCTCCAAGCATCATGGCCCTCCAGTGCTTGGCAGACAGCTTGGTTCCTGGCCACTCACCAGCCGGGAATTATAGACAGGTGGTTTGATGGGTGTGGCCACAGGGCAGTTGATTCGCTTCTCCTTTTGACGTCGGTTGCAGAACCAGACCCTCACCACCTCCTTCTCCATGGACAACTGCTCTGCAATCATGGAGATCTCCTCCGAGCTGGGTTTTGGGTTCTATAGGGACCAAAAGGACAGAGTATGGTCAAGAGAAGGGAATCAGGGGCAGGGAACAGAGGTCCCAAAGAAACAGGATACAACTATACATGGATCAAAAGCTTTAGAGTCAGACCTAGAATGAAATACTGGCTTTTTCACTTACTATGTGTCCTTAGGAAAGTTTCTTCACCTCTCTGAGCCTGTCTTATCATCTATGAAATGAGAATAATCATGCCCACCACATAGGATTATTGTGGGAATTAAATGAGAAAATGCGTGTAAACTGTCAAGCAGAGGGCCTGATACAAAGTAGGGTTTCCATAGATGTAGGCTGCCTTTCCTTCATTCATGAGTTCGGAGGAGAGTCCATGGATGAGTTATATGGGGCAGGTAGAGTCCCCAGAGCTGCTGCTCCCTTCTGTGTTCTTCCTTATAACCTGATGTCCTTCTCCCTTGTCATTTCTTTCCTTTTTTGGGGGGGAGATGGAGTCTCGCTCTGTTGCCCAGGCTGGAGTGCAGTGGCGCGATCTCCGCTCACTGCAATCTCCGCCTCCCAGGTTCAATTGTCTCTGCTTCAGCCTCCTGAGTAGCTGGGATTACAGGCATACACCACCACGCCCAGCTAATTTCTGTATTTTAAGTAGAGATGGGGTTTCACCATGTTGGCCAGGCTGGTCTTGAACTCCTGACCTCAGGTGATCCACCTGCCTTGGCCTCCCAAAGTGCTGGGATTACAGGCATGAGTCACCATGCTTGGCCTGCCTTGTCATTTCTTCCTGTCCTCCTGCCTCAAAGCAGGAAATGAGAAAGCTAAAACATGTGGACCCATCAGGACCGTGGCATAGCGATATATGCTATACGGGTGCCACTACCTTGTTCTGATCCCTCGCACCTGGTCTTTAGCCCCGGCCACTTTCCCCCACTCCTACACCCTCCCTTAACCTTGCCACCCTAGGAAGCTTAAAAAGAAGGAAAAGCCAGTTTTTGTCATTCTGCTAGCTGGATATGGGCACCAAACCTTTGAGCCAAATGTACGAGGAATCTGCCGGAGGGGCAGCTGTCCTGGAGGCCTGGGGCCTTTGGAGACACGTGGTACCCATGGCGGCTCTGGAGGCTGGGATCTGAGGGAGCCTGGCTAGGGGCTGGCTAGGCCACATCTGTTTCTCCCTCTTATCTTCCCCAGCCCGCACGGGGCTCACAGCTTCCAGCTTCCACATACTGGCTCAAAAATATGCTTTTGCTAAAAGTTCCAAAAAATGTAGGTGTATAACATGATCACAAGTATTTAAATGTGCGCAGAAAAGAAGGAGTAGAAGGAAATGAGGTCAGATGGCATTTGGCGATGGGTGTTTTTTTTCTTTCTACTTCCCTGTACTTTCCAAATTGTTCAATAAGCATTTATTACATGTATAATTTGAAAAATACAAAATGTACTGCATAGAAAATAGAGAACTTATATACAATCCCCTGGCTTTGCTCCCTTTACCTCAACTGGATACGGAGATACGCTGGGTTCTGGGACCCTATAGCCCGTTCTTTAAATCTCCCAGTGAGAGAAACAAAGGGCCCTAAATAGATGTCAGGGCAAGAAGGGTCAGTGGAGGAGGAGGTTCCTGGAACCTGAGATGGAGGGCAGCTTTGCACTCCAATACCTGGGCGCCTGGAGTGGGATAGTGTGTTTTCTGATTGTGTCCCAGAGCAGGTGTGAGGTGTGGAGGGGCTGGTGCCAAGGGGCCTGTGCCGTGTCTGCCCTTCCTACCTGTGTGGGGTAGCCCACCCATGCCCACCCGAAGGTGCTGCTCACATCTTGAAACCTCTTCTCCAGAGTCAGGCGGATGTTGGTCTCAATGCTGGTCCGTTTCTTTCTCTTCCTACCAAATACTTCACTGAGGCTGGGGTAGGAGCTGGGCGTGCTCACTGAGGGGTCTGACGGAGAGGACTCTGCGGGGACACGAAGGAGCAGAGGAAGCTCAGAGAAGGGGACGAGCGGCCGGTGCCGTCATGGATTTGAGGTCCACCAACCCTTCCCGATGGGCTCTGCGACGGCATTTTCAGGAGCAATCTCCTCCCCCCGCAGGGAGCCGAGAACAGACCAAGAATCCTATTTCTTTTCATTGCTCAGGGCAAAGGCCCTCCATGGCCCTCCATGGCCCTCTGTGGCCCCCACAGCAGTGTCTCCAGTGTTTGGGGTCACAGCTGAGGATGCTCATGCATCGGTGACACACGCGGGTGTAAGTGGGCACTGGCAGGGCTCCTACGAGTAACGCTCGTGAGGCTGCTGTTTACAGATATGCCTGGATGTGAATACTGAGCGAAATGTGAAATGAGATTTGCAGCCAAAAGCAATGGCACTTGGTGACTGTTGGTGTTGGAGGCATTTGCCTGCCAGTGCAAATGTTTGAGCTAAGGCTGTAGGGGCCATAGAAGGGATAGCCCTGAGGAAGGATTTAGGCATCTGATGGAGACTAGAAATGGTCACAGGGCCCTTCCCCAGAGATTCGAAGACCTTCGGATCATTTTGCTCATTTCAGTGCTTCCATAAAGGCTGTCTAAGGGACAGCCTGTAGGGGGAGCTTCCTGCCCCCTCCCATGCTTGCATGTGGAGGCCCTTCCTTGGGAGTAACAGCCCTGGCTGGCTGCCTCACCCTTTCCTCCCTCTCCAATGTAACCACAAATCCATGTGAATCTACTGAATAGAGCCCAGCCCTGGAGACTGGCTCACTCCCTCTCTCTGCCTAGGCCGGCAGTTCTCAACCAGGGGGGACTCTGCATCACCACCACTCCCCCGGGACGTTCGGCAATGTCTGGAGAGATTCTTGGCTGTTTCATCTGGGGGTGGATGCTACTGGCAACTAGTAGGTAGGGACCAGGGATGCTCAAAACATCCTGCAATGCATAGGCCAGTCCCTGGCAACAAGAATTACCTGGCCCAGGATGTCTATAGTGCCAAGGTTGAGAAGCCCCATCCTATATGCTAGTCCCTGCTGCCAAACGTGTGGTCCCTTGGCTTACACCCTTGATCTCCTGGGATGCCTCCCGGCCACCACCCCTCACTGAGTCCTCCTGCAAACCCCACTCCTGCTGTCAGGCTTTCCTGAGCAGCCTGGGTTGCAGTAAGTCCCTGTCTGCTAAAAACCTACTCAAGAACTAGCCAGGGAAAGACCCTGTGTCATGCCTGTGGTCTCCCCCTCCCAGTGAGACCCTAGAGGCACCACTGCCCTGTATCCCTGACCTAGACTTATTCCAGACAGCAATCTGTGTAAGTTTATCTGCTCTGCAGATCCAGACTTTGTCACTGGCAGGTTGTCCTAAGGTCTACGCTGGGTGGGATGGGGTAGGAATGGAATGGGGACAAATCCTGATGGACACAGACCTAAATCCACATCCTTCTGAGGGCTTCTCAGTAGTCGAGCTGACACTTTCATCTACACTTGCCTGTGTCCTGTGTCTTGTTTCTCCATCAGCTCCAGTCTCAGGAGAAGAAAGGGGTGTTAGGTATCAACTCCCAAAAGCCCCAACACAACAAGTCACTGGCCCTTCCCTGCAGGGCCCCTGGCATCCATGTTTGTGAGGCCTACCTGCATCATTCAGCCACTTCTCCAGCAGGGGCTTGAGCTTGCACATGTTCTTGAAGCTCAGGTTGAGGGCCTCAAATCGTGAGATGGTGGTCTGGCTGAAGTCGTTGCCATACAGCTTTCCCATCGCCAGCCCCACATCTCCCTAAGCATGGGGACCGAGGCGGAGGAACATGAGAGGCAGCCTCCTCCTCTTGTTTGCCCACATCCTGCATGGTCCTAGCATTGGTCACACAGCCAGCCTGAACCTCCGAGTGCTCACCCGTGCTCGGCTCCTTTCCAAGTCTCCTCCCTCTAAGGTGAAGAATCGGTTTCTTTCTCTCCTTAGACTCTGAGTGGACCACGCCCATGTGCTGAGCCAGCCCCTTCTCCACCTCATTCTCCTCCACCAGCAACGTCCTCAGTTTCCCTACCAATGGCAACTGTGCCCTATTCTCAGAGAACTCAGGGACACAATGAGGAGACCCCAAACACATTGAGCCTCTGATAGCTCTTGAAACCTGCACTTGGGAAGCCCGGTCTCCAGCTGCTCAGCGCAATTTCTTCTATCTTTTCCCCTAAAACCAAACCTGTGTGAAGCCCAGCTTAATGCGCCTCTGCTTGAAGGTCTTGGCAAACTTCTCCAGCTCCTCGAGGTCACTGGGCTCATCAGCCCCTCCAGAGCTGGGTAGATGCTTGGGCACTGGGAGATGCTGGGATGCTTCCAGGTGGGGTTCTAAAGAGGATCCTGGCAGCCCAGGGCGCCCAACTGCCTGATAGGAAACACGCCAAGCAGATCCACCACAAAGATCAATAAATAACATTTTCTGATTTTTTTTTTTAACTAATAGGCCCACTTAGAGGATGACAGATCCCTGAGTACACCCCCTGGGTACATTGGAGTCCTATTTTTTTTCCAGTGGCATGGAAGTGGAAATTAAAGTTTCTATGAATGTATAGCAAATAACTGGAATATCTGGGTAGAAACATCAGGAGTGCAGGATAGGGAGGTGGCCTGAGTTTAGCCTGTGACTCACTGTTTGAGTCTTAGCAGGTTACTTCCTCCTTTCAGTTTTCTACCATAAAAGGAGCTAGCAGGGTTGTTTACAAAGATTCCAAAAACAAATCACAGAACTGGACAAAGAAAAGGTTGTTTGCTTTTTTTTTTTTTTCCACAAAGCAGGTAACTGAGGTGTTGAACAGGCATTAACTGAAGATAACAGGGGACATCCAATAACTCGTGGCCTTCATAGAACTTTCCTAAAATGTCAAACTCTTGTGCCCTTTTACTTTCTAAACCACCATTTTCTTTCATGAAAGTGTTTTGTTTTTAATCAAAGGTATTTTAATCAGTACCTTTATAAAATGCACCCTGATGTCATTTGGGTTGTTAGGAGATATTCTTTCTTTCTCTCTTTTTCTTCTTCTTTTTTTTTTTTTTTTTTTTGAGACAGGATCTCACTCTGTCACCCAGGCTAGAGTGTAGTGGCACAATCACTGCTCACTGCAGCCACAACTTCCTGGGCTTAAGCCATTCTCCTGCCTCAGCCTCCTGAACAGCTGGGGCTACAGGCATGTGCCACCATGCCTGGCTAACTTTTGTTTTTGTAGAGACAGGGCTTCACCATGTTGCCCAAGCTAGTCTCGAATTCCTGGGCTCAAGTGATCTACCTGCCTTGGCCTCCCAAAATGCTCGGACTACAAGCATGAGCCACTGTGCCCAGCCAAATATTATTTCTTGAGCTTATCTTCATAGGAAAATATCCCCTTAAACCTAGAACCATGTTGTGCCTATTTGGGGTCAGGAATGAATCCAATCTTAAAGACATCGATCATTCCACAAGGATAGAGTGGGATCTGGGCCTAGGGGTCCAGGCAATGTGACTAGCTCAAAGGGCTAAGTCCACCTCTTCGCTCCTTTTCGATTTACTTTTTGTAGACTAGGGTTAACGTTACTCCTTCTCTGGGATATTTGGGTTTACCATTCAGATAGGCATCCTTATGATGAAGAAGGTGAAAGGACCAGAGAGAAGTTTAGGAGTCTTTCCCCCAGTGAAGGGTCTTTTAGTCTGAAACCATCAAGAATTTGGTCTCAGTTTGCAGGGAGGGGATGTGTGAGGAGAGTGTGGCATAGACCAGATCCTCAGGACAAAGCCCCAGTCCTCTTTGAAACTTCCTTTTCATTAAATCGTTTGTTCTTTCATTTGACAAAGACTTACGGGGCTCTCTGACAGACCTTCTCCCTCCTCCTTTCATCTCCAATCCACTGGCAAACTGCACTGATTCAACTTCCCAAAGCATCTCCTCAATAATCCCCTTTTCTTATTGCCACAACTCTAAGCCAATCCTTTATGACCCTTCCCCTGGATGATCTTCATAATCTTCTATGTGGTCTCTCTGCTACCAGTCTCTCCATGCCAAAATATGATAAGAGATGAGAGTTGATCTTGAATATTCTAAGATCTCTTCCAGCTGTAAGCCCATGACTATGAGAGTCTGGAGAGGGCAGCCAGGAGGAGGTGGAAGAGCAGCTTATGAGGCTGGTGTTCCCATTTCAACCACTAGATGGCAAGCTTCCCCTCCAGGTACTTTTAGTGGCCTCAGCCCTCTCCGAAGGCAGGGCTCCTGGTGAGCCACGGGGATCTTAGCACAGCGATCTCTGCAGTCTTTCCCAACCATTCTGCCCAACCATCTGTGCAGAGCCATCTCATGCAGCTGTGCAGGTTATTAACTGTACAGGGGCACCCAGATCAGGGGAGGAATGGCAGCTAAGATACAGCTCATGCTGCTGTCGCCAATCTGTGCACCTTGGCATGAGACTGCACCTGGCCAGAAGAAAAGGTGCCTTTTTCCTAGTTGGAAAAAAGGTGCTGTGTGGAACCATGGCAGCTCTGCAAACAACCCCTCTCCCAGACCTCAGCCCATTGGCCGATATACGTGCCCACTGCAGGAGGCAATCTGGAATAGTGGCCCAGAGGTGAAAGGCGCTGGCTTTGTGGTCTGGGACATCAGGTTTGTGGTATTCTAGTCTCCCTCTTGGGGCTTGAGAGCACCTAGGTAGAGTTTGTGGCCATCTTGGTATGCCTGAGAAGTTAGCTGAGCCTGGCTCTCAGAGGAGCAATGCTGGGGCCTGTGCAGGGCTGGAGTTCAGTGCCTGGAGCACAAAGGAGGCTGGCCTGGGAGCTGGAATCTCTGGGTTCTAACTGTGGCCCCACCAGTGACACTTGGTAAATTGTCTCCCCCTTGCTGTAGCTTGGATTTCCCCTGTGCCAATGGATAGTTCCCTGCTGTCCCCTCTCCCCAGAGGGGTTAGTGCCCTGTTAAAGGGGTAGGGGGAAACCAGTGAGTTAAACTCAGTGAGAGTTGAGACATTCCTAGAGGAAACAGGAAGAATGGGGTTGTTTACCTGGGATGCCAGTCCCGGCCCAGTCTGTGGGAGGAGGAGACTGCTTTGTTGCTGTGGAAAGGGGAGGAGATTTGGCTGCAGACCTGGGTGAAAGGGGAGGGACAAAGGAACAGACAAATAAAATCCAGGCTATTTGAAAGACATGTGCTACAACTTTGGCACCACGATCACTGTCCCCACCCCCTGCCACCTGATCAGGTCCCTCCACCCACCTCAAGTCCCATGGAGAGGCCCTCCTGGCACTGCCAGGCATTGCCACATACAGGTGGAGGCAAATCAGATACAGGGATAAACAGACATGTAAACAGCAGTCCCCAAACCAGTCCTTCCACCTGCCTGCCTGTCTGGAGAGGCGCAGAGGCTAAGGAGGGTCAAGAGGATCTACTCTGGGATCTGATTACCAGAGCCGAAGAAACCCGGGAAGGGAAGGGATGCAGGGTGGCTGCGGAGAACTCAAGCTAGGGCTGAGGATTTTGGCTTTCCCTGCAGGAGAAGTAGCTGGTTATGGCTACAGAGGCCCAACCAAATCTGCGAGGATGCCAGACCAAGCAGATGCGACCATACAGCTCTAAAGGGCAGTGGGCCTTAGCCAGAGGCATCTGGCTGACCAGGACATTTTATACTTGGGAGAGAGGGCTGAGAGAGGAGAGAAAGTCCAGGGCCAAGCGTCTGGAAACTCCCTTGAGCATTATGTATTACAACTGCTTCTCCATTCTCCCCATGAAAACTGTACATGAGGGACTCCGCCTGGTTGGTGGCTCACTCTCCCAGCAGGAGTGGGACAATCAAACCACCAAAGCAGACAATGGGGTTGGTCACCCCAAACGCTTGTCACTCAACAGCACCTTGGGGTCTCTGTTTTCCCGAGGCTGTTCTGGATCACAATGTACATACAGCATCTGCTGATGTTGACCTTTATGCTCTTCAGTCTAAAAAAGTCAGGGCTTCATTGTTCATTATTAAAATACATAACCAAGAAAGCTCTTACAAGGAATCCTGAACTGGGAGTTGAGAGGCTTGGGTACTAATGGCAATTCTGACATGGCAGTTGAAATGGATACCGCCTTTTCACATGCATTATTTCAAGTGACTCTCAATAATCTCATGAGGCAGAGCCTTGCTATTATCCCATTTTTTCAGAAGAGGAAATGGAAGCTCAGAGAGGTTAGGTAACTTTCCCCAAAACACACAGTTAGCAAGTGACTTTTTAAAGAAACCAATAAATTTTTCTGACTCCAAATTTGGAAGTGTCTTTCCATCACTGCAACATACACTGACCTAGGTGGTTATGAGCCTGGGGCATTTTCATATCACTCTCCAGTCTTCTGAAAACAAATTAAACTGTTACCTTCCCTTTTCCATTCCAGGAGTATGATGTTTATTTTTTAACCAAAATAAACACTTAGAAATTCAAATAGGGTCTCATTCATCACCGTAATATTCTGAGGTGCCTTGGAAACTAAGGACAGTGACTGTCATTTGTGCAGGTGCTAAGGGCGGAAGGCAGAGTTGCATTTTGTTTGGATTCTGGATTTACAAAGACTCTCCTTGGGATTTGTACAACAGGAGAGAGTTTATACTTCCTCCATCACTTTTTTTTTTTTTTTTTCAGAGACAGAGTCTTGCTCTGTCACCCAGGCTGGAGGACAGTGGTGCAATCTTGGCTCACTGCAACCTCTGCCTCCCAGGTTCAGGGGATTTTCTTGCCTCAACCTCCTGAGTAGCTGGGATTACAGGCATGCACCACCACACCCGGCTAATTTTTGTATTTTTAGTGGAGACAGAGTTTTACCATGTTGGCCAGGCTGGTCTCAAATTTCTGGCCTCAAGTGATCCGCCCACCTTGGCCTCCCAAAGTGCTGGGATTACAGGCGTGAGCCACCGAGCCTGTCCAACCCTCCATCACTTTTGACCCTAGTTGGTGGAGATGCGAGTGGGACAGTGTGATGGCCAAAAGTATGGGTCTCAGCTAAACGGTTCTGGAACTTCCCAGTAGGTCACCAGAGGCATAATAGAACTACCTACTGTACAAAGTTATTTTGAGGAATGTCAGAAAAATTACTCAGAAGAGCTCCTGGCACATCGTGCTCAAGAAATGTTAGCTATTTATTAATAGTTCAATCTATTTGCTCAGGGAGAAGTTCTCTGCGAGTAACTTCCCTGCCAAAGAAAACCTGAACACCCTTTCTACAACCTGTGGGTGGCACTGCTGCTCTCTCCAAATAGAATCACAGCCAGGCTTCCAGGCAGCAAGTCTGAATCTGTGTCCAGGAGAGATTTCCAAGGAATTGGGACTTGTCTGTACTGCATTTCCCAGGGCGCTTCCCCGCCTTGTACAGCATAGCTCTGCTCCACGCCTGCACCTTCCGTCTCCACTTACCACGAAATTGAGGAGGTGGGCCAGACCACCCAACAGGAGGCTGGGAAGGGGAAGCAGAGAAGGAGACTAAGCCTGGAGGAGCATTGCCAGGGTCCCTTCCTCAGACCCTGAGGTGGATAAGTAGGTCTTAATAGCAGATGGGTGACTGACTGACGCATGCTCTCCAGTTAGGCCCCCTCGACCAGCAAAAAGCAGCAGCAGCAGCAGCAGCAGCCCTTGACTGGACTTGGTCTATGTGGAAACCCCCAGGGTTCTTACCTTGCTGCCCAGGCTGGGTCTGAGATAGCAGGAACTGGGATACAGACTGTAAGTGGCCGGGAACCAGCACAAGCTGCTGGAGCGGATGGAGGGAAGCCATGTCCTACACACGGAGAGATACACATACACCACAGCATTTACAAGCTGGGGACATCAGCCCCATCTGCCTGCCACACATCTGTCCCAGGGGTCTCCAGACTCGGAGACTTTGCAGGCTGACCTTGCTTTATGCCACTGTGTATCCCCAGTGTCTAGCGAATAGTAGCTACTCCATTAACACTGGTATTGTTACAGCTTCTGCCCTCAGCCTAGGAGTCCTTACTACATATTGTTACTTAACCCTTGCCTCCTGAGTTAATTTTTGTATGTGTCAGTCCTGTCTCTCAACTAGACTGTAAAATGCCCTGAAGGCAAAGCCTGGGTATGACCCATCTCTCGAAGTTTATCCTAGAGATAACATGCAATCCCCAACTGTCCAATTCTTTTTTAATCTCATGCCACTCGATTATGCTAAAAGCCATGCCTCGGCTGTTTCCTGGGCCAGAATCTTTCCTGGAGGGTGTCGGGGTAGGAGTTGGGGGGTGGAGCAAGCTATTCATTCTTTTTTTTTTTTTTGAGACGGAGTCTCGCTCTGTCACCCAGGCTGGAGTGCAGTGGCGCGATCTCGGCTCACTGCAAGCTCCGCCTCTCGGGTTCACGCCATTCTCCTGCCTCAGCCTCTCCGAGTAGCTGGGACTACAGGCGCCCGCCACCACGCCCGGCTAATTTTTTTTTGTATTTTTAGTAGAGACGGGGTTTCACTGTGGTCTCGATCTCCTGACCTCGTGATCTGCCCGCCTCGGCCTCCCAAAGTGCTGGGATTACAAGCGTGAGCCACCGCGCCCGGCCCTATTCATTTTTAATAAAACCAATTTAGTTAAACAAAAAGTCCAGCGTTTCTCCTACCAGCCCAGGACATAGGACTAATAATTCCGATGCTTGGGGGATTGGGAGTCCTCTGCAACGGAGACCCCAGAGCTCTGTGCTCCATGGGGTTGAGCTTAGGTTTGTGCACATAGAGAAGACCTAAGAAGCCTTGCTGAATGGAAGGTGAAGGGACAGATGCATATTCTTATGTGTTTCCAGAAAGGGGTGGCTCTTTCTCCCCCAGGTGATCCCTGCTGAGAAGAGGTCTCATCACATAAGCGCCCTCCCAGACCTTGACTGTTACTATCTCAGACGCCTCTTTCTTCCCCCACCAACACTCCATTCTAGTTTGGCTCTAACATAAAACCTTAGGGGAGGCAGAGTGGGCCCACTGGGGACAGAAACGTTCTCTAACTGCAGCAGCAGCTGTCAACTTAGGATTCCCCTGGATGTGGCTGGCAGACACCAGGCAGCACAGCTGTTAGGTCCTTGGCTTTGGCAAGCCTGGCTCCTTTTTGTCCCTGAGAAGCAGAGTTCTCCTTCTTCACATCCCTAGCCAGGCTTCACCTATAAGAGGACTGTTTTAGAACCCCACTCACAGCCTCCAAATCTCTTTCCCACATTGCCTGCAGGGGGTTCTTTAGACTGATATGGATTCACAGAGTACCAAGCACGGAAGTTGAGCATTTCACAGAGAGATTGAGTTAAACACACTGGCCCACTGTGAATATCAGGGTTACCTGACATGGGCTGGCATTTACCCCAGACATTTGGTTTCCGGACATCATGGCAGGTCCTTGACTCAGGTGGCATGGCCGATGGGAGAGGGTCTGCTGCAGGGAGTCACTGAGATCTTCGGTTTTAATCTGCAAGTGGAAGCAAGAGGAGAGTGTCAGTGCTGGATCCCATCAGGCAGTCAGAGATGGAAACGGCAGGAAGATTCAGGCAGGAAAGGAGTGACCAGCCTAGAGAGGAGAGAGCTAGCCCAGCGCCTACAGGGCTGCGGCTTACTTTTCCTGCCTGTGTGTGCCCTTCCAGCCAGGACAGCTGGGCAGAGGCCTCTGTGAGTGGCCCTGAAATGACAAAAACAATGATAGTGTAGTGCCTTTCAAAAATAGGGCTCGATGTAGGAATTTGAGACCAGCCTGGGCAGCATAGCAAGACTTCATCTCTAAACTAAAAAAAAAAAAAAAAAAAAAAAAATTAGCCAGGCATGGTGTTACATGCCTATAGTCTCAGCTACTTGGGAGGCTGAGATGGGAGGATCATTCGAGCCCAGGAGTTTGAGGCTACAGTGAGCTATGATCACGCCACTGCACTCTAGCCTAGGTGACATAGTGAGACCCTGTCTCTTAAAAAAAAAAATGGATTAAATTCTTAGAAATTCTGAGATGATATTCTTTTTTTTCTTAGGAGGAAGAATGTTAAAATTTATTTAGGACAGGATAGTGATCTTAAATGGCATTCTTAAAACTCTTTACCTCACAGAGTAAAAAACTGGCAACCCTTTACTGATCTCCCCCAAATTCCGTGTTTTATTTTCCTCAATGGAATCTCATCTATGAAACCCCAAAATCTGGGCACCACTGATCTGGAGGAGTCTCCCTCCCCAACCCATTTGTCTCCACACCTCTCCATCCTCTGTGTCTGCCTCTGCAGCTGGCCCCCTTCACCTGTGCGGCTTTAGTGACAGTCTTTGCCTGTCTCCCTACAGGTGAAGGCATGTCTCCCTCACAGCCAATGCTTTAGTTACAGCCTGAGGGGCCTGTGGTGGTTTCCAACCTCTCTCCAGTCTCCACCACCCTGCAATGACAGCACTAACCACCCACGCATGGGCTTCCCAGGTGTCCCAGGGCAGGGCAGGAAGCGTTGCTTATGCTCACCCCTTCTCCCATCCCAGGAAAATTACCCTCTTGCAGCTTTTCAGGAAGTCCCTTGGGAGGGTGTCCATGAGACTTTAAATTCATATAATGTGATGGGGACACGAGCTCTAGACCATACCTTACAAGAGATATTGGGGAGACCCTCCTATGCAGACATCTGGTTGTTCCCTATCCAGATAGAAACTCTTAGCCATAGAGATGCTGGCTTAAACCATTTTCTTGGTCTACACTGCGAATATCACTGACATCCTGGAATACCTTCTGTTTGTGTTAGTTTAACCTAAGTTAAAAGTTCAGACTAACAGCTAAACTTGTGCTTAGTCCTTATGGAAAAAAATGGTGCTTTGGATCACTAAAGAAAGAATTCCTTATAAACAGCTCTATTATAAAGACACATGCACAGATTATGTTCATCGCAATACTATTCACAATAGCAAAGACATGGAATCAACCTAAATGCCGGTCAATGATAGACTGGATAAAGAAAATGTGGTATGTATACACCACAGAATACTACGCAGCCATAAAAAGGAATGAGATAATGTCCTTTGCAGGAACATGGATGAAGCTGGAGGCCATTATCCTTAGCAAACTCATGCAGGAACAGAAAACCAGATACCACATATTCTCACTTGTAAGTGTGAGCTAAATCATGAGAATACACAGAGGGGAACAACACGCACTGGGGCCTATTGGAGGGTAGAAGGTGAGAGGAGGGAGAGGATCAGGAAAAATAACTAATGGGTACTCAGCTTAATATGTGGGTGATGAAATAATCTGTACAACAAACACCTATGATACAAGTTTACCTATATAACAAACCTGGACATGTACCCCTGAACTTAAAATAAAAGTTAAATAAAATGAAAAAAGAATTCTCTTTGGTTGGACAATTAGGAAGATCCTACTAACACTGGAGACTGAGGAGGGAGCTAATGTCCTAAATATGGTGCCTTTCACATAGTGAAAACCCAATGAACATGAATTGAACAAAAGACATAAGCAAAACCCATGTCTCCACAGCCTCCAATGAGGTACAGGGAAGAAAATGTTGAACAGGTGCACTGAATGCTGACCTTGTTTCTAGCCCTAACTCTGACTCTAATTTACTATGTAATCTTGAGCCTCTATGGGACTCAGTTTCCCCATCTATTTTATGATAGTCCGTGATTTTTCTCCCTATCTGTTGACAAATGGAATTACAAATTCCAATTCCCTAGTGCATTTGGTAGACCTGGCCCATCCAGCTTGCTGCTGTGTTCTTAGACAAAGCAGATCTAAATAACACCAAGAAGCCCTGGTTGCACAGAAATTGGTAAGAAGATGGCTGTTTCAGGGACAGTCTTTGGAAATCATTCCTCTCACTTAAGGAGACTATTATGGAACTCTGGAAGCAAAGAGAAGGAAGGGGGAGAGATGGGAAATAGCACTGTGGGGGCCGAGAGTCAGACGTTCAGAAAACTCAAAAAACATGGCTGCCTGGGAGTTGTCTCCAAGAGTCCCACTTCATTGCCCCATGCCCCTTCAGCTGTGCCCATCCACACTTGGCACCTCTAAGAAACTCTGGTGTCCTAGTTCTTCTCCCAAAAATGAGAGTTTCCACATCCTTAGATTCCAGGAAAACATGTGTTAGCTAGTTTTAAAAAACTAGAAATAGATGATAAACTACTTATTTCAAAATGACCACCACCACTACAACTTTAGGGTTTGCTCTGAGAGGGGATTTTACTTAAGCCAAGCCTTTGTGGTCCCCACCTCTTCCCTGCATAACCTCCTCCTGCCCCCAGGCATCCGCCATCCCAGAGGGTACTGGGGAGGCAGGATGGAGGAAGGGGGACAGAGGGAGAATGTGGAGCACTGGAGGTAAAATCATGCTGGTGGAACAGCCTCTGGCAGCTTGGCCCAGTTCCATCTCAGAGGCAAGTGGCAGGGTTCCTCTGTAGACTCATTATGCACAAGGGAGAGATAAGGAGAGGCAGCTATGACAGAGCTTGAAAACATGTGCTTTGCCTCCAACCTGGGCGCTATCTGTTAGAATCTGTGCCAGGTCTTCCTGCAACACTTAATTTCAGAAACCAGCGCCATCATAAAAGAAAACGCACCCTTTCATCTGCTTCCTGGATCAATTGCCCTTCAGACTCTTTGGGGGGCACTCCCGACCTCCCAGTTGTAAAAATGAAGTGCGTGATAGCAGAAAAGCCCTTTGGGTGTAAGTCTGGGGGCTTTCTGACAACCCTCTGCATTATTTTTCTGATTTGTTTGACCAACTTTTTACTCTTTTATAATTTTTATTTATTTATTTTTATCTTCTTTACAGTTCCTTTGGATATGGAATCTTTTATTTTTCATAATTCATTACCTTCTGGGTGTGAAGTGCTGATAGTAACCCCAAAAGAAGACAACCCTAAACAAACCAAATTGAAAGACAATAAAGGACACTGGTTTCTTGAGGACAAGTTCTCATATCTCAGCTTTGATCAGCTGTCTCTATTAGCTGAGCTCAACAGGAAGGAGGAAGGGTACATTGACAATTCCCATGGCCTCCAACAGACATCTTTGACACTCTCAGGGGTTCAGAAATGAAGAAATTAAGGAATAAAGTCTTCCTGAATTTACAAAAATCCCTTTTTACAGCTGTTAAGGGGAAAAGGTTGGAACCTTTCCAGGCAACTGGGTGTTGGTTGTGGATCTGGAAGATGAGATAGAGAGACTTATGTTGGATCCCATTGACTTCTAATGTGAGAACCGGAGGCAAATTGGATGAAAACCCCATCTCCCCCGTGCTTGTGAAAACCCAACCGAACCCACAGCCTGCCTGGAATCAAGAAGATCATCTCCAGGGTCTCTTTGGCAGTTCTTCTCACGCAAGTGGAGGGTTTCTCCAGGCTCTACTTGGGACGGACGCATCCCTGGAGACGTGGGCCGCCACAGGGTGCTCTGCCCTGCCACAGCCACTGAGCAGCCTGTCCGGCTATTGGACAAGCTTTGTTAGTTTGGGCTCTTCTCCACCCACTGTGCTGGGCAAAGGTATTATACTGAGTCTTGGGCAGTGACCAGGGAGGTAAAAAGGTATCAGGGATGATTATCTTTTCTGATCCCAGTGAACTCTCTGACATCACTTACTTCAGAAAGCAGTAGCCTCATTCTGGAAGGAGAGAGCCCCTTCCAAGGAGGTGGAAGCCCTTTCTACATCCCTCCTTGGCTTTACCCTCATAGCCAGGAGGTGTGAGGACAAGTGTTCACCCTTCCATCTCACAGAGGCTCAGAGAGCTTCACAGATGGTTATAAACTCATATAGCAATACCCCAGCAAAAGCCTGATAAGAGAGTGGTCTCCTGACCCTCCCCTGGTGCTTTATCTACCAAAAAATATTACACACATCCCAAGGGTAGGAGGGAGAACAGATCATCGGTGATGGAAAAGGTGGTGTTCTGGCCCGGATGTACAATGGGACCTCCTTACTGACCATCTGTTTTGGGTTCATGGAATGGGGCATGGTGGGGCTGGGGTACTCATCTTTAACCCCCTCCCCATGACATTTTCACAGGGCCCTCTCTGGGGGAAGACAGCTCAACACTAATGAATATATCACTGGTGATGAAAATGATCAAAGCTGTTGTCCCAGTTGCATAACTCGTTTGTGGAAAGTGTTTCATAAACATTTCACAAGAAGGAGCGTTTCAAAGCGTGAACATCTCCCAACCTGCCTTCAATTACAGGCAAGATTTTTTTTTCTTTCTCCCACCTTCTACACTTCTTCCTAGCAGTGAGGAAGAGTTTCTGTTTTGTAACTGATATATAAAGGATTGGCAAATGAAAACATTTTAAAAATATATTCTGAGTGATGGAATGGGGCAGATGGGTAACTCCTCTCAAGTGAACAGGGCTGAAAGTACCCCAAGAGATATCGGCTGCATTTTTGCTTGGGGGTTTCTCCCATCTCCATGGCTCTTAGCTGTTCCTTAGGAGTCCAAGGCTCCTGCCTCCTCAGATGCCTGTAGGAAGTGCTTGGGGAGATGACCTCATCCAGCCCCTAGAGTAGGTTTGACTCTAATCAAACCTACTATATAGCAGCCTAGGTGTGCCTTTGGCCATGCAAACTGAGATTATCACCCTGAGAGCATCAAACTTCTACACAAAGGAGGGATGGAAGAAAGGAGACATATGGCTCCTAGGAGGCTGGAACCACGTGGGGTTGCTACTGCTGAAAAGACGCTTTCTAAAAAGCCATCCTTATTTGTCCTGCTTGTGCCTACTCTGGAAATGCAACAATCTTATCAGTCACATTATTTAATGCTTTGGCTTCAGTTCTTAGGACATAGCATTGCTAGTGCTGACACATGCATGAAAAACCCCTTCATTTTAAGCCCTTAAAAGTTTTCTTCTCCCTCTGGAATATAAATCCCCCGAATTTGGTTCTAAAAATGTTGGGATGGGGCTGTGCCCTCATGGCAGACCCACCCTCATTAATGCTTCATGGTGCCCAGGACTTGAATCATTTTAACCAAAGCACTGCTGTGGGACCCTCCTGAGACACCTGCAGCATCCTCCCCAGTGGGCAGCTGCACTGATGGGAGTTCTCTTTTGCGAACCTGATCCCCTCTGGTTCTTTTGGTGGCCTACCTGGTAGAAGAGGACAGAGCTACCCTCTCTGGTTCTTTGACTAGGGAAAAGTACGACACAGAACTTTTGATTTGCCCCCACAGAAGGCTGTTCTGCCCCTAAATAAGTGAAATGGCAGAAGGAGAGGGTGTGGGAGGGGGAAGAAATGCTAAGCATCAAACTCTCAGAACTGTTTCCAAGCCCAGTGGCTGTTCTTGGGAAGTGTCTAGTGTATAAATGCAGTTCATCATCACACTGTTCTTTTTTTTTGTTTGTTTGTTTGTTTTAACATATCCCTGGGCTGCTTATCAGGGAAGGACTTTGCTGTCCCCAGTGGGGATGATAAAAAAGACATCCAGCAAATAAGCACAAGGCTCAGAATCAATCAGATCCTGACTTCGGGACCCATCCTTGCCTCCAACTAGTTGCATGACCTAATGTTACATTACTTCACTCATCTGTGTAGTCCTAGATTATTCCTCCAAAAAGAAGAGAAATAGACCAGATGAAATCTACTTAAGAAATTTAGGCCGGGTGTGGTGGCTTGCGTCTATAATCCCAGCACTTTGGGAGGCCGAGGGTGGCGGATCACGAGGTCAGGAGATCGAGACCATCCTGGCTAACACGGTGAAACCCCACCTCTACTAAAAATACAAAAAATTAGCTAGGTGTGGTGGTGGGTGCCTGTAGTCCCAGCTATTCGGGGGGCTGAGGCAGGAGAATGGTGTGAACCCGGGAGGCGGAGCTTGCAGTGAGCCAAGATTGCTCCACTGCACTCCAGCCTGGGCGACAGAGCTAGACTCCATCTCAAAAAAAAAGAAAGAAAAAAGAAAAGAAATTTATAATGTATAAAGAGAGAGTAGGAGTAGGCTTATAAGCATATAAGTATGCTTACTATGTTACAAGACCCATTTTATAGATGAAAAGACTGAGGCTTAAAGACATTAAGAAATTTGCATAAAGTCACACTGCTGGTAAATAATAAAGCTGAGATTTCAGTTTAAGTCGGTCTGACTCCGTATTTCCACACAATCCTCACTCTCTCTGTGTGATGGAATTATAGAATTACAGACTCTTCCAAGTTGTTTGGTGTAGGTTGTACTAGGTGTATGGCAGATATTCCTAAACGTGTTGATTCCCTTCCTTCCCCATCAGAACTGGAAGGAAATATAGACATCACCTGGTTCATTTTACAGTATGACTTCTGAAGCCAGAGATGGAAAATAACTTGCTCAGGGAAACACAGCTAGAGCTGCAGTCAGGTTAGTCCTAAAGACCAAGCCAGGGCTGATTAGCACGGATCTGCTAACTCCCTATCCGGTGTCCAGTTCATTCTACTGCACTGCCGCGTGTCTCTGTCATCTGTTTTTATCACTCTGAAATTGTTGCCTACTCTGGCTATTGTCATAACTCAGTTGTGCCCTAATCCTGCTGTTCCCCTACTGAGATTTAGTCGCAGTCAAAAGAAAGAACTCTGAACCCCACTCAGAGTTCTCAATGACTATGCAGGGCAAGGTTCAGAATCAGATAAACACACATCTGTTTGATATGGAAACATAATGCACTTGGCTTTGGAGCCAGCATCCTGTATTTCCTTGAGTCTCACATATACAAAGTAACTACAAGGTGTGATATTTGCTCTTACCTCCCCCATTAGGAGGAGAAGAGGTAAAGAGGGGAAAAAGGTGGCTCAGGAATGTCATGAAATCTCTGTCCCAGTGTGTATTTTACTGTGGGGTTCCAGATGAATCCAATAAAAGGAAGTGCACATGTCCTGTCCTGAATGCACACATGCGTGCATGCGCATGCACACACACACACACGTACAGCACCAACTTATGATCATGAAGCACTACACAGATTAGTTACAGGAGCAGCAGCTCAAGAAAGAGAAAAAATATTTTTAAAGCACTGTAGAGATGAGAAACACTTTCAAATATACCATCATTTATTCTTCTTGATAATTCAATGAGGGAAGTAATCTTACCAAACTGTTTTAACAGATACGGGAACCAAGGCTCAGAGAATTTAAGCAACATTCCCAACATCACACGGCTAAGAAGAGGAGAGCCCGACTCTCTACATGGTTATTTGGCCTCCAGACCCCTCCCTTCCCCCTGTACCATGCTGTGAGGCAGCTGCACAGGGCCTTCCACTCAGAATTCTGGGCTTCTGGAAGCTACTGAGAGGTGCTTGTTCACTCCAGCCTCTTCTGTGTACTATATTGCTTTTATGTATGGTGCACAGTTGGGGTAAACATTTCCAGGCTACACTTACAAGTGTAGTCTGGGACTTTACACATAGTTGTGGCCTAAATAGTTATTGAGAGTGAAGTTTTCAACAGGTCTGAATGGGAATCTCTTTGGCATTTCCTGAGTGAACCTGTGATTTGGAAGCTTGCCTCTGAAGGGCATTGGATAAATGAAGCAAATAGTTATCTCTGGTAATTTTCATGGTTTAGTCTTCCAGGAAACCTGAGGTCTTCCTTGTCTCTTGTACTCCTGTGGCACCCCAAATCAAGTGAGGCAGCCTGAGGTCTGTTTAACAGCAGCTGGAAAAGGTGGTCTTCTATGTGGCGTGAATGAAACACAGTTTCCTGCCCTATAAAGGTTCCCTTTCCAGTTCAGTTTAGTTCAACAAACATTTACCAAGCACCTATGGTATACCAAAAGGCACTAGGGACACAAAGATGAATAGGAAGCCCCCAGGTTAATTGAGAGGCTGTGCAAGTCAGAGTCATCGCCTACAGAGCAGTACTTCTAACATTCAGAAGCAGGTACGAGGTGGCAAAGAAAAGGCTGCCATTCACTTTGTCAGGGGGGAGAATAGCTAGAGAAAAGGGAATGAGATGAAGAAGGCTCTCGGAAGAAAAGTCCTTCTGAGCAACCCTGAAGGATGAATTAAAGTTTGCCAGGCAGCAGAAGCAAAGAAAGGCATCCCAGGAAGCGGAAGTGGAAGAAGCAGCTGTGTCCAAAGTCGCAGAGGGTGAAACGGCGCTTTCTCTTCCTGTTCAGGATCTACCAGCAATTCGGGACTGCTGCTGTAGGGGAGGGAGAGGACAGGTGGGTGAGCAGGCAGGGGCCCATGGCAGAAGACAAAAGAGTTCAGAAGGGACTCTGAGGGCATGGTGGAACTAAAGTAAAGGTGAGCGATTGCAGTGAGATTTTAGTTTTAGTTCAGTTATCCTAACAGCCTTGTGGAATATGGATTTGAAGAGAGCATGACTATAGCCAGGGTAGCCAGTTAAAAAGCTATTTACTGCAATTTTCTAAGTAAGAACTCAAGAAGATGAGCCTAAGGCCCAAACAGCGCAGACTGGAGAGCTTTTAGAATATAAAATGTATTTCCACCCCTAAAGGTTTCTCTTTTTTAACAAAGGGCTGTTTATTTCAGGAATTGTCTGTTGAATGCCTCCAGGACCAGAACTAGCACAGAAAAAAATCTGAAGGTCCCTAAGTCAAACTGCTAGTCATAGATGCAGCGGAGAGCATTTGGGGTTCTAGAAGTTATCCACTTTTTAAGCCATATATTTCTGCAATGTTTGATTTTTAAAAGCGAATTCTTAGTGTTAGATTAGAGAAGATTAAGATGAAAGTTAGTAAGCATTCAAAATGCCACGTATCTATATAGAATGTTACAGTTTACAAGATGACAAAGTTAGCTGTAGAGCTGCTTCTTTTGCCTGTGAAAAAGGCATCTTGAGAGGTTTAAAGGTATATTATCTAAATGAACAGACATATACACATATATGAAAATATGCATATGTATGTAATACATACATGTACGTATGTATATATTTAAAGCAACGACTTGGAATCAATCTCTTTGTCCACATTTTGTGTCACTGTCTCGCAGTAGGCAACACCTGGGGTGTGGCCCACAGACCTCATTTGTACATCTCCACGATGTTCTGCAGTTTATAAAGCACTTTCAAACACATTTCTGTTGATTTTCAGAATACTTTCATGAGATTGAAAAGGCAGGTAATGTTATTCCTGCTTGTGGAAAACGGGGTCATAAATGGTAAGAGATTTGTCCAAGGCACATGTTGGCTAGCAGGAGAGCTGTGACTTGAACTCAAGTCATCTAAAATTCAGCATACCTTTCAAATGCCTAGGATTTTCTCAGGAATCCTTCCTAAATAAGTGATTTTCAGTCACAGAAGTCTATCCCTTGAAGCTCCAAAGCCTTTTATTTCAGTTTTGGATAGATATTTATTGGTTTCTTTTTGAATAGAGATCTTGCTAAAAGGTATCATATACATCCCTATTTTGTCTTAAAGCATACCTGAAAGAAAATTTAGTCAATGACTCAGAGTCATAATTTCAAACTTGTTTTAAAAGCAACCATGCCCTCAGGGATACTGATGTGTTTGACCTTTGTTGGCTGTAGCACTCACTGTATGGCCCCAGACTGCCTTTTTGTTTGTTTGTTTTTTGTTTTTGTTTGTTTGTTTTCTTTCTTTCAATTTTTTTCAGCTCTGAGCTCTGCCTTTCCCAGTTTTTTTTTTCTTCTTCCTTTCTCACAATCAAGTTTATCTCTGCTTCTATTGGTATGCTTGCTTCTAGCAATCCCCTATTCCAGCTTGAATTTGCACTTTTATCTGCTAAGGGATAGAAAAACCAGATCATTAAGCTCAGCAGACTATCCCTAAAATAAAAGTTTAAGGCTCTGAGAAAGGGCCTGGCTTGAGGTCTCATTTGCTTCCTTCTTACTGTCAGCTGTCTAAATAGGTTGGCTACTGGCTCTCTGGATAAGTGAGGCAATGCAGCGCTGCCATGAAGCAGTGCTTTTAACTTGAGTTTTGCTTTGGCTTAATTTGTATTAACTATGTGCCTAGCCTGTTATGCCTATTAGCCGGGGACAGGGCTCTAGGCACAAGGGTTGGCTGAACCTACTCAATTGACAGTTTAAGATAAATTCTCTAAGGCTAGGGAGCAGCTACCGAATTTGTTACCAAAAGGCTGAGTGGACTTGAGCCAAGGGACTCTATCAGTGTATCTGAGTTTCCCTATGTATATAAGGGAAATAATCTCTGATACATCCCCAGGTCTCAAGGGTTAGGGCTGAATGTCTAGAAAACCTATTCCAGGGAGGGCTTTCCTTATTTCTGTCACTAAAATGATTGAAGACAGGAATTTTGCACACTTAATACCTGAGAGACCTATCTTGCTTACTATGGCCTGCCCAGCGCAGTGCATAATGTGCATCACTTAGTAAGTGCTTATTAAACGTATGTGGTGCTAATGCATAAATACGTCTGACAGTCCTCGCATCTAGGAAATTGAATCTCAGAGAAGTCAAATGATTTCCCAAAGGCCATGTAGCTAAGTGGCAGAGCTTGAATCTAGGCCTGACTAAATCCCCCAAATCAACCCTCTTTCTACCATATCATGTGACTTATAAAGTCACGCCAAACTAGGCTCGTTTCCTTTCATATCAGGTTTTTAGAATGGGGGATCAGATACTATCATTGAAATAGGTAAATATGTATTTAGGTACTGTCCTGGAGGTCAAGGTGAGGTGGTATGGGCTGAGATAGGGTTGATTAACGATGGGTCACTGTCATCTAGGATGGACATCTCCAATGGTATGCCACAGGACCCTGCTTGTGGTCCACTGTGGCTAAGAATGTTATCAGAAACGTGGATGAAGATGTAGCATGCATACTTATTACATGTCTGCATGAGGAGCAGGGCCAGCTAATACTCTGCACAGACATCAAGATTCACCAAAAAAAAAAAAAAAAAAAAAGCTCAAACATATGGCAGGAAGGGAAGCAGGTCATAAGATAAAACATAGGAACAAATATAAAAATCCTTTACTTAGAAATATGAAAATTAACTGCACAAGTTGAGACAACAATTTATATGAAAAAAGACTTGAGACGCATTAACTGACTGAAAGAGCATATAAGTTGACAGTGTGACATAATTACCTTTAAAAAACCCCATAGGATAGGCGGTACTAACAGAAGTAGAGTATCTGAATGGAGGGAGTTTCCCGTGCTGGACTGCATCATTCTATGAGGGCAGGCCCCATTACTGCCTTATTTGCAGCTGGCGCAAGTAGAAATCAGGGCAAGAGAAAGGCATAGTACCTGCTCAATAAATACATTCAAATGGGTAAATGGATGGCTAGATGAACAAATAGTTGCACCGTGCTCTGGCCTGCCTGGATCTCACCTGAGCATTGAGTGTTATGCTGTACACTTGTGGATCTCATACTTAAAGGGAGTGATTGGCAGACCAAAGCACATGCATGTAAAGGCAACAAGGCACAAACGAATTCAAGGAGTTCATCACAGCATTGTAAAATAAAGTATCGGAAGCAACCTAATATCCATCTACTGGGGAATGGAAAAGTAAGATTATGTTAAAACAATAGAACAAGCCAGGTGCAGTGGCTCACGTCTGTAATCCCAGCCCTCTGGTAGGCCGAGGCAGGCAGATCACTTGAGGTCAGGAGTTCGAGACCACCCTGGCCAACATGGCAAAACCCTATCTCTATTAAAAAAATACAAAAATGAGCTGGGCATGGTGGTGTGCGCCTGTGATCCCAGCTACTGGGGAGGCTGAGACACGAGAATTGCTTGAACCCTGGGGGCGGAGGTTGCAGTGAGCCGAGATAGCACCACTGCACTCCAGCCTGGGTGACAGAGCAAGACTCCGTCTCAGAAAAAAAACAGAAAAACCCCCAAACAATAGAACATTATGTGGTCATTAACAAAAATCATATGACTCTATATGTACTGCCATGAAACAACCTATAAATATTATTTTAAAATTTTAAAAGCCACTAAAGAATACATGCAGTATAATTTATACGTATGTGTGTAGGCCACAAAAATTTATACATTTCCATTTGTAATATATATCCAGAGAAAAAGTCTTCCAGACATATATACACTACCCTGATAAAAGGAGTTACCTCTGGGAGGAGGACTGAGCATGAACAGGGATAAAAATAATCTTCCTTTTTAATCTCTATTATGAAATTTTTTTATAACAAGAAAGTATTCATGTATTAAGTATATAACTGGTTTAAGGAAGGCATTCAGCAGCATAACATATGGAATCATTTACAGATCCCGGATATTTACACAGAAAAGGGATGATTTCAGGGTCATGACTCTTCTCAAATATTGAAGGGCTGCCATGTGATTGGGACAGCCACAGGCCCTGAAACAGAAGCGGGCAGAGTGACCAAGAGAGGTGATGGCGTCTAGCATTTCAACCCACTCAGTCCTGGAGCGGGCTGGTAGCAAGTCTGAAAACCCAGGATGAGTTTTGGCAGAAACTTGGGACCACAGGCCATCTGACAGGGGTGTCAGCAGAATTTGTGTATGAGGCATAGGTCGTACTGGAATCACTCTTTCTTAGGCTTTTGAGGCTCATGATTAGTAAACTGGTTTTTTTTAGAGTCAGATACAGTTGTTTTATTTTGCCAAATAAGAATATTAAAGTAACTAACATCATCGACTCTGACCTTCATTTCATTACATGCACTAAATATTTTAACCCCAAAAATGCAAAATCTTGAATGATAAAAATGGAATATATTTAGTTCTGTACACCTGCACTCCGTTTCTCCTTTTAAATTTCACCGCTGAGGGTAAAAGACATTATATTATGAATAAACAAACGTGTCAACACACAGGATTAAAGGGAGGGAGACAGCCTTGTGCCAGAGCAATGGGGCTCTGTGGGATGCTGCTGAGAACAGGGGACAGACGGCCTCAAGGACCCATTAGCCCTAAGAGTCTGTGAGTTTCACACTCACCCCGGGGCTAAAGGCTCAACCCAAATTTATCTCCACAGTTTATGAAAAATAACGTTACAGTGATGTCATGTGTCACTGGATGTCCCCAACCACACTGTTTCCATTCAAATGGCCAGGAGAGGGCAGCCCCAGGATGGCCACGTTACTTCCTAAGGGGCGTTTAGTAAGAGCCCTGTTCTGGCTTGGGATAGTTAGCTGACCTAACTACAAACCTCAAACTGGGTTGGTCAGAGTCCTGCACACACTCCAGGTCCCTAGAGGCTAGGCCCTAGCACCCAACAACCACAGAGCCAACACTGAGATGCCTCTGTAAACAGCTCCCGGGCCCGGCCGGCAAGTGGTAGGGTTAGGCAATATTTACCAGAGCCGATTGGATGGAGCCCACTCCACACTCTATTTGCATAAAGCCAACAAGTTCACCTTCCTGGGAAAAGGGGGCAGGTTTTGTGGATCACTGGATGCAAGAAAAGACAACAGGGAGCAAAGCAGCCGGAAGAGCAGAGGAGATGGGCATTCGCGGCCCCCAGGAAGCAGGGTGATAGGCAGGTGGAGAGGTTCAGCCCAATAATCCAACCGTGCATTTATTTACTTGCTTAATTTATGTATTTATTTTTGAGATAGAGTCTTGCTCTTGTCACCCAGGCTGGAGTGCTGTGGTGAGATCTCAGCTCACTGCAATCTCTGCCTCCCAGGTTCAAGTGGTTCTCCTGCCTCAGCCTCCCAAGTAGCTGGGATTACAGGTGTGCACTACCGTGCCCCACTAATTTTTTGTATTTTTAGTAGAGATGGGGTTTCACCACGTTGGCCAGGCTGGTCTCAAACTCCTGACCTCAAGTGATCCGCTTGCTTCCATGCATTTACTTAGAACACACTTACTGAATGCACCAGTAACTGAACAGCGCAGGCACTGTTCTACCATAAATACTATACAGACCCTTTTCCCAAATATTCCACTGACTGGTGGGCAGGGCAGACACACACACACACACACACACACACACACACACACACACACACACGAAGCCTATTAAGGCACACAGGTGGAGGTAGTGGTGGTGGGGGGGCAAGTTGGAGAATGAGGCATTTGAACTGAGTTTGGAAAGATGAACAGGAACCTGAGAGGGAGATGCGAAGTGGGGAGAAGGGAGGGGGTGGGGGCAGGCTAGGGTCAGGGCTCATGCAAACCAGAATTAAGACGCCTACTTCTCTGTTCCTCTCTGCTTTCGGTAGCCTCCATCATTCCAGGCAGGATTCTCATTGCTTCCCAGGTGGTACTTGGAAGTCCTTAGGGCCCAGGGAAGGAGGGGAACTGGAGGCCTCTTATGCACTTGGACTCCCCAGATCCTCAGAGGCCTGCCTGAGCAGGACGGGGCAGCCCACTGGATCGCTGCTGGGTTGCCACATCCTGGACAAAGTCACAAACCCCAGACGCTGCTGCTCCATACCTTGTTTTATGCCAGAAAAGCACCTGTCCCTCTCAGGCCACGTGGGCAAGGGCAGCCTCTACACAGTCTGGGGAGTGCCCCAAATAGCCAGAAAGCTGCCCTCTTCCTATGCTGATAGGCCAACCTTAAGGGAGGCACCAAATCCTTGGAAAGGAAGTTGGTTCTGGTTCATGTCAGACACCTAGGGAGGGACTCCTGGTCTTCAGGCAGCTTCACTGCTTCCCCCTCCCAGACAGAGTGGTTAGCCTTCTCTGGCTTGGCAGCTCTCGCCTTAGAGTCCAAGTTCAGCTTGATCACTCTTCTCAGCCACACTTGCAAAAGTCCCGGCCCAGAGCCAGGAGCACAGCTCTCCACCATTGGCCTCCGCAGGAACCCACGTTTGCTGCCAGTGACTGGGTATCCAAATCTTTCTAGACTCAGTTTGCCAGCTACATAAGTGGCCTGCAAAACCCACTTCCAAGCCCTCAGATGAAACCATCCACAGTGGTGGCCTAGGTTAAGTTTTAAAAAATTTCTTGTTAGGATCACACACTGTGAGATGTCATCAAGGGGGAAAATATAAACATAAAAATCTTAACGTATAACTTGCTTTAAGCAAAGCCTATAGATGATGTTTGGCTCTAACTGACGATAAAAATTCATTCTTTGTTCTCTGAAAAGATTCAGTATAATACTTCTCTCTTTTTTGTTTGTTTCTTTTTTGAGACCGAGTCTCTGTCACCCAGGCTGGAGTGCAGCGGTGCTATCTTGGCTCATTGCAACCTCTGCCTCTCAGGTTCAAGTGATTCTCATGCCTCAGCCTCCAGAATAGCTGGGATTACAGGTGCCCACCACCATGCCTGGCTAATTTTTATATTTTTAGTAGAGACGGGGTTTCGCCATGTTGGCCAGCCTGGTCTTGAACTCCTAGCCTCAAGTGATTCGCCAGCCTCAGCCTCCCAAAGTGCTGGGATTACAGGCATGAGCCACTGCACCCAGGCTAATATTTCTTTAAATGCAGGTTCTCTGGTGAAGGAAAATAATATTTCATTGATGGAACTTTGATTTGTATACAACATTTCAAAAACCACCCTGTTAGGTATAGTGAGGCATGCCTGTGTTGGCCTGGCCCAGACTGAGTCTTGCATGGCTTTCTTATGACTGCTTTAGTAATGGCTGAGTCAAGCACAAGGGCACAGGTAAGAACACTCAGAAGAAGGCCAGCAGTTGGGGGAATCTGAGCAGCACTGTCATCTGGAAACGGAGGAACCAGGGGTCTTCAGAGCCTTCCAAGGGCAAAGCTAAGAAGAAGGGGTGAACTGGAGCCACATGGATATGAAATGGGGCAACTGGAACCAATATTGCTGCTAAATTGTTGCAATAGGAACAACAACAACTCACATTTATTGAGTGTCTACCGTGTCCAAGACACTTTACACTCAAGATCTCATTGAATCCTCCTCCTAACAGCATTATAAAGTTGATCCTATTTTTCCTCCCATTGAACAAAGAGGAAACTGAGGCTTGGAGAGCGTAAGTCACACAGGTTACACAGATTCTGTTGGTGGAGCCAAGATTCAAAGCCAGGTCTGTGCAATGCCAGAGCTCAATCTGCAACCACACTGTCTGCTACAGGACTGGAACCAGAGACACCCCACAGCAGTCCGTGCTGATGAAGTATACGGGAGGAAATACGAGTAGATGCCAGCGCAGGGGAGGGGCTGCCAAGAAAGAAAAGCACAGCAGGATGTGAACTAAGTATCTTCAGCAGTTGGGAGCCAAGAGGGCTTTGGTGGAAAAGGGAGGGAAGTCTCAACACTTGATCTGAACACAAGCAGCAGAGGTCCAGGAGGGTATGGGGACCATGAAGGCAGCGGTGATCAGTGGGACAAGACGGATTTGGAGATAACAGACCTGTAGTGAGCACAGCCCCTGGGATCCAGCAGTCACAGAGCAAAGGGAATGGAGTAAGTCCCAGCTCTGCTACTGAGTTGCAGGCCACTCAACCGTTGGAGCCTCAGTTATCTTCTTTGTTAAATGAGAGTACTAACACCCCCTTCACACAGTTCTTGTGAGTGGAAAAAAACCTATTGGCTCAGAGAAGCCCTCTGGAAGTTGTCAAGCAGAGAGGGACATAAAACTCGATGTGACCTGGTATCAGGTAGGAAGTGTACAGGGACACAGAAACAGCACCTGAGCCCCAGGGTGGCCTCCAAAGCCACTTAAGGGCCAGACTAGGGGGAAGGAAGCTTTAAGTTGGAAAAAGTTTATTTTTAGCCAAGGCAGTGATTCTGGGAGAAGACGACTCTCTGGTTGGTTACAAGAGCTAAAGGCACAGCCCTCTTTGACTTGGGGGCAAAGAGAAAGCCAGGGCCCGCCCTCTCCCTGCAGGCACACACAGGCAAACACTGCCTCCTCCCTGGACCCTTCTCACGCACAGGCCCAGGGAGGCGGCTTCTCGAAGGGCCAGGGGAACCCTCTTTGGGTGGGAACCCTTCTCCACCCCACCCTTTACCTGGCAACCCTCCCCGAGCCTGCAGATACTATCTCTACATCTCAGCTGGCAAGCCTCAGCCAGAAGAGGTCTGCGGGTGTTGGTATGACTGACAAGTCTTTGGAAACATGGAAAAGTACTGGACACATGTCAAGTGAGGGGCTCTGGGTAACATTAGGTCATGTCTCATTTGCAGGAGTGCACACACACACACACACACTCTCTCTCTCTCTTTCTCTCTCTCTCTCTGTCTGTCCTCTTTCTCTCAAAAGCAGCCCGGTATGGTAGAAAGTCAGACAGGCCTGTTTTACATCTGAGCTCCACCTCGGGCAAGTTACTTAACCTCTCTGAGCTACAGTTTCCCCAGCTATATAATGCGAAGAGTAATGCTTACCTCACCAGGCTGTTGTAAGGATTAATTAGGTAATCTCAATTAAGATATCACCAATGTAAACTGCCTGGCACAGCACATCAACTTTGGTTTGAATTCTGGCTCTAAGCGGGTTGCTTGACCTCTCCTTGCCTCAGTTTCTTCATCTTTAAAATGGAAATATAAAATCTACTGCTCTGGGTGGCTGTAGGTTTAAATGAGATACTGCTTGCAAAGCACTCAGCCCAGTGCCTGTTATAAACTAAAGGTTCAATAAATAGCATTAACTTTCCCTGTTATTGTTTGGGGCTAAATCCAGCTTCCCTTTCAAAAGCCCTGCTCCAAAGAGACGCCTGCTTGAAAAAGGGAACGCCTGGCCCTGCTTTTAGTCTCACCAGTGTCTGCATCCACCAAAGGCAACTCACTGAAATCTCCAGAGAGAAGCCACTTTTTGGCTCCTGCACAGTCAGGTGACGGACCCCGACCTTCTTCTCCCTCCTTCATTCTCACTGTTCGCCACCCAACACCTGAGCCAAGAGGAACACATTCGGTCTCCACTACCCATCCAGAATGCACGCAGAGCTCATGCCAGTGCTGGAGCCGGAACCAGCTAGGCCCAAACCCCATGCTGCAGAGGGGCTTTCTGGTGGTGTTTGGGGCTGTCTGGCAGACCAGCAAGTCCTAGGCACAGGCTTCTGGAGAACCCAGACAGCTGTTCCTGTTCCTCTGTGCTGTTCATTATGGGGCTCGCCACAGGGCTTGGTCCACCCAGTACTGGGGCTGCTGCCCAGGCTACAAACAGGAAACAGTTGACACCTGAGCCTCAGGCCAAAGCACCAAGCATGGCTGGCAAAAGAGGACAAATTCCCACCTCTCCAAAAACAAACACGTTTACCAACTGCTTCCCTGCCCACGCTTGCAGAGGGTGGTGGGGCTGAGATTGGGAGATGATGGATTCCAGAAAAAAATTACCTTTCTAATAGCCTCTGCAGCCCTCCAACCTGGTGCAAGCCCCTAAGTAACCACACAGGGAGAAGGGTGGTAGAGAAAATGATGGGTTCTCATTCATCAGAAAATAATAAGAGCTAATGTTTATTGGTGCATTATTGTATACCAGACATTATTCTAAGTACTTTATAGATCTTAACTCTATTAATTCTTACGCCATCCCTAGGAAATAGATACTCTTACTGTTCTCATCTTCGCATGAGGAATCAGAGGCGCAGAGGAGTTGACCAATACAGACAACGTGACCCAACCACCACATCACACGGCCTCCTCCCGAGACAAGCAGGCAGTGGTGTGGGGAGAACCACAGAGTCGGGAGTCTGGCAGGCCTGTCTTTAAATACAGACTTCTCTGTGAACAGTGTTATGATGGGAAAATTCCCTAACCTCTCAGTGCCTCAGTTTTCCCATCTATGGAATAGGAATGATAACAACTACTTCACAGGGTTGCTCTAAATATTAAACAAAAGAAAGTATATAAACCCTTTTATACTCAATGCCTGGCACACGTCAGAGTTCAAGAAATACTATGATTATTATAGTATCTTGACGACAACGGGGACATCACTTTGGAGAGGGGAGTTATTTAATCTTTTTTTTATATACTTTAAGTTCTGGGATACATGTGCAGAATGTGCAGGTTTGTTACATAGGTATACACGTGCCATGGTGGTTTGCTGCACCCATCAACCTGTCATTTTATCAGGTATTTCTTCTAATGCTATCCCTCTCCTTGCCCTCCACCCCTCGACAGGCCCTCGTGTCCATGGAGAGTTATTTCATCTTGCCAATTATCTCCTGCCTAAACATTCTGCTCCATACCCACCTAATCACTCAGTCAGCCCAGCTCATTCCCCGTGGGGGTGGCGCTGGTTTACACACTCCTTGCTCTGACATTTTTAGGAATTTTTTAGACCCATCTCCCTCACTGGATAGACAGCAAGTAAGTTCTCTGAGAGCAGAGGCTGTATGCATTCTTTCTGGGGGCGCTTTTTCCTGGTGCTGTATTTCTATGTGGAAGGTCTCCAGCCAGTCACATCTGGCTCTGTCTCCTGGTAAGAGAAGTGACTTATCCCCTTGGTGGGTCAAGGTCACTCGTTCTCACTGGGGATCATAGCTACCCTGGGAGATGTTTTCTGAAATCTGTGGCATGGTTTCTCTGGCTGTCTTAACAATTAGGAGGTGTGGCTTGCATTTATTGGGCTGAGGGCAGGTATTCTAGACATCTTGCACTGTAGAAGACAGTATCAAATAAACACTTCTTTGCCTCCCATACAACTTTTTATATGACTTTCAAGTGCCCCACCGGACATCTGTGTCGGTGAACAGCCTGCCTATAATCATAAAAGCCCAAAACCCAATTCTATTTTTTATGCAAACACAAAGTATCTTTTGCACACTCTTAATACGCATTTTGCCCAGGGATGCCATTTTCTGTGTTAATCGAGGAAATATTAGATTTGGCTGGAGCTTTACAAAGAGTTGTTTAACATTTTGAAAGATCATGGCTTTTGAGCAGCCAGGATAGCATACCAATATCAGCCTATACTTGTGTCTGTCACATTCATAGAGGCATGAGCTTCCTACTGTCTCATTAAACCTTTTAGGGGAATGTGTCTAAGGATATATTTGCTGAAATACACATTGTTTTATTATTAATTACTTTGCTTTTTCTTTTTTATTCAAATTAGACAATATTACTGATTTTTATTTTTATATCTATTTTTTCTTTTTTTGTGACAGAGTCTCACTGTTGCCCATGCTGGAGTGCAGTGGTGTGATCTCAGCTCACTGCAACCTCTGCCTCCCGGATTCAAGTGATTCTTGTGCCTCAGCCTCCTGAGTAGCTGGGTCTACAGGCATGAGCCACTGCGCCTGGCTAACTTTTTTTTGTGCATTTTTAGTAGAGATGGGGTTTTACTACGTTGGCCAGGCTGGTCTGGAACTCTTGACCTCAGGTGACCCACCTGCCTCAGCCTCCCAAAGTGCTGGGATTACAGGTGTGAGGCACCGCACCTGGCCTATGTTTTCTATAAATTTCACTCTAAGATATTAAAGGGGTTTTACAGGAGCCTCATTACAAGAGACACTGGATCTGATAAAACTGAGAACATCAGGGTTAGAAGGAGGTTGAGGGTGTGGCTTGGCCCCATATGGGCCTTCTGTTCAGATCCGCCTGTTGACTAGAAGGGTGCTTTTAAAAATTTGTTTATTTTTTATTTTTTGAGACAGAGTCTGGCTCTATCGCCCAGGCTGGAGTGCAGTGGCATGATCTCGGCTCACTGTAACCTCTGCCTCCTGGGTTCAAGTGATTTTCCTGCCTCAGCCTCCCAAGTAGCTGGGATTACAGGCATGCACCACCATGTCCAGCTAAATTTTTTTGGATTTTTAGTAGCTAATTTTTTTGTATTTTGTATTTTTAGTTGGTATTTTTAGTATTTTTTTGTAATTTTGTATTTTTAGTATTTTTATTTTTGTATTTTGTATTTTTTGTATTTTAGTATTTTTTTAGTAAAAAATGCATATTTTTGTATTTTTGTATTTTGTATTTTTTGTAGAGGTGGGGTTTCCCCATGTTGGCCAGGCTGGTCTTGAACTCCTGACCTCAGGTGATCCACCCACCTCGGCCTCCCAAAGTGCTAGGATTTCAGGTGTGAGCCACTGCACCCGGCCGGGAGGGTGCTTTTAGTCTGTTTTCTGCCGGCTCTATCTGTGCCTAGTGGATGTGTTTAATTCTGCAGTGAGGTCTTAGAAAGCCTGTTGTGGCCAGGCATCAAAACCCTATCTCCAACATAGCTCTATCTGTCAGGCTCCTGCATTTAAATTTCCGCTTCGACATTTTGGAGGGGAGAGAGAGGTTATCATAGACTGACCCTAAAAACCCAGCTGTACTGCTTAGGGTTGAGCAAAATGTGGTTTGTTGGCTCCTCATCCTCTTCTCTTTCTTAGCCTGCCCCGCCCTGCCCTGCCCCACCACCCCCAAATCCTGCGTCCACCAGGAAGTACAGGACTGGAAGCTGGATCCTGGAGCGGAAGCAAGGAATCCTCGGGGGAACAAGAGTCTTTCAGACCTCAGTTCTCATCCTCCCAAAGAGGTCTCGGAGCCTCCCTCCATTGGACCCACTACCCTGAGGCTCTATTCTCCTGGCATGGCTTTCTTAGGCCCTCTGAACCAGCCCCACTGACCTCCCTCTCTGTGGCAGACCCTACATCTTCCCCACTGGGCTGGGAGCTCCTGTGGGCAGGGACCGTGATGCACTCTTCTGTGTCTTCCCAATAGTCAACTAAGTGCAGGTTTGTGGAACTAAACAATCCAACATGGCCTATTCATTCCCTCCCTTGCTCTCTCAGGCTCAGTGGCTTTGGTGCCTACTGTTCTGAGGCTGCTCCTGGCAGGGGGGGCACTTACTCTACCATCACCGTAGACCCTCCATTGCCAGCTCCAGGGCCTGGCACTGCTGTCCCTGCGTCTCCCTCACTGGCCTCCCTGAAGAAACCTCTCCATCATTCTGGGTCCTTGGAGACCTTTCTGTACCTGAATCTTGTTGATTTTAAAAAAGACGCCCCAATGAGCCAATTAATTACAAGTCAGTTTGTACTCGGAGCAGCTAGAGAACCGTGGTAGTTGGTTGGTCACATTCAACAAAACAATGATGGAAAATCCCAGTTGGTTTAAAACTAAATGCTACACTAGGGCACACCAGGGCAACTCCTCAGGACGAGCTGGCGCAGGTGTCCAGAAAAAGGCATAGGAGAGCCATTGGTGCAGGTGAGCTTAGAATGCTGCCAAGTGTGGGGCTAAGAGGAAACCCCACGCCACTGATTCTCCCCTCTTGGGGCAGGAAACGTAGGGACAAGGACAGCTGCCAACTTGCTTCAGACTCTCTTCTGGCCTCACAGGACTTTTGGGAGGTCTTCAAGCAACACAATGCTCAACAACATACATAAAACACTGTCCTGATCTGCCTGGTGGAAACCCATGGCCCTGGATGATGAGGGTTCCAGAAGTTACTGGAACAGAGCAGGTGTGAGGCCACCTAGGTATGCACTTGTCATTTTGGAACCCCCAAACCCCTTTAATCCAATTCTACCTCCCAGTGTTCTTCTGAAGTTAGCTGTTGGCCCAAAGAGCAGGAAATGGAGTGGAGAGACTCCAGGCGAGGACAGCTGTGCCCTGGGCTCCTGAACACGCCGCCAGGGCACTCAACCCTCCTTCCCTCTCAGAAGAGCCCTCCACTGGGGTCCTCCCACTGCCACCACCAGGTCCCTCTTTCCTTTCTCCTGCACTGCCTTTCCTAGCTCTCCCACGCCACACTCACTCAAGTCCCCTTCCTCCACAAAAGCCTTCTCTTCACACTGCCTCCATCTTAAGCCAACACCTCCATCTCTTTATCACCCTATTCCTCGAAAGGGAATTCTACAATCCAAGTCTCCATCATTTCCTTAACTCCTGCTCACCCCTCAGCTGCAGCAAGCTTGACATCCACTCTCACTGTGGACCAGACAGACACCAGGCAAAGGCTACCCTTGCCTGCCTGACTGCCAAGTTCCTAGCCAACTTTTAGGCTTCAGACTCTACTGTATTGCTCCGTATGCTCTGATGCTGTTGGTTCTCCCCATCTTCATGAACATCTCTCCTTTGTGAGCATGGCTCCCCTCCTGTCCCTTTGACCTTCCTTCCTAGTTTCATCTATAGACATCCACTCCACAGCCTGTCCCTTAAGTGCCCTTCTCCAGGTCTGTCCTTGGTCCTGTTCCCACTCTGCACATCCTCCCCAGGTAACCCCATTCCCTCTCATCACTCCATGTAATATGATCCAGTGGCAACTCCCCAGTACGCATCTTCAGTCCTGCCTGTCTCCTGGGCTCCAGATCCAAATTTCTTGCCGTGCATTTGGCGCCCAAAGCTCATTCTCTGCCCTTCCTTCTCCTCCTATCATCTGGATAAGTTTGTTTCACCTCCTTTTTTCTTGATGATAGGTTGAGGTCCTACCAATATTCAGCATCCCAAGCTAGAATTCTCAGCCATGTTTAACTCACCCCTCTTCTTTGCTGTCCATGCCCAATCTGTTGCCAAAATCTTCCTGATCTTATCTCAGAATTCTGTCTTAAAGCTGGGTCTCTCCATGCCTACTGAAATAGTAATAATAATAGCAAATATACAGTGTATATGTTCAAGATACTTGTCTAAGAGGTATCTACACATCATTTGTCCCTCATAATAACCCTGTGAGACAGATATCACTATTCTCCCCACTTCATAGATGAGAAGATTGAGGCACATGGAGATTGGAGAACTTGCCCAAGGTCATGTGGTCAGGTAGTGCTGGAGCCAGGATTCACAGCCAGGCAGCCAGCCTCCATGTTTGTGTGCATTTCCTTCTTTCTTGCTTTTCTTTTTTCTTTTCCTTTCTTTTCTTTTCTTTCTTTCTTTCTTTCTTTCTCTCTCTCTCTCTCTTTCTTTCTTGTTTTTTTTTGAGACAGAGTCTCGCTCTGTCATCCAGGCTGGAGTGCAGTGGCATGATCTCAGTTCACTGCTACCTCCACCTCCCAGGTTCAAGCGATTCTCCCTGCCTCAGCCTCCCGAGTAGCTGGGATTATAGGCACCTGCCACCACGCCCAGCTAATTTTTGTATTTTTTAGCAGAGATGGGGTTTCGCCATGTTGACCAGGCTGGTCTTGAACTCCTGACCTCAGGTGATCCACCCACCTAGGCCTCCCTAAGTGTTGGGATTACAGGTACGAGCCACTGCGCCTGGCATGTGTGCATAACTTTCATGCTCTGTCTGTATCCTTCACATTTCTGGCAACAGCAGCATTCCACTGGGCCTCTCTTGCATCAGTTCATCACTCATCCTCCCTTCCCTTCTCACCCACACTCCCCTCCAATGCTCTTCTAGTAAATGAAACTAGTCATGCTTGAGAACACCTAGGAGCGCCTTACTGCCCACAGAATAAGCCCCAGACTTCTTTGCTAGGCATTCAACATCTTCATAGCCTGGCCTAACCCACCAAGGGAGACAACTCACTATCCCCTAGGCCTGGAATATTCTTGCCAACCCTCTCTGCTAGTCAAAGCCCTACTCTTCCCTCACCACCCACTTCAGACACCATCTCTTCTGTAATATCCTTAGGTATAGCTTAGCATTCTCATGTATCTCACAGAATTCACTATGCATCGTTGCAGTTTATCTTCTTACAACGGACACCTCTCTATCCAGCACTTAAGAATGGCTGCATATTCAAAGGTTGAACGCATGGTCCTAGATTCAGCCTACTGGGTCCTTCTGTTTCACCCTCTAGATTTCAAATGGTTCTTTTCACTGGCTCACACGCAATCATAAAGGCTGGAAAAATTCCATGTGACATATTTCCCCTCACTCTCTACAGCTCAAGGGTGACTTTCTTCCTGATTTCTCTTCAGTGGAAAAATAAAATAAAATGAAAGTTGAGTGGAAGTCAGAGTCCAACTAACCAGCCAAAATATGGCAAGAGATAAGTAATGACACTGTAACATGCAATCTCTTTGGGGCCTTGGACAGCATCTCAGCCAAGCTTTTCCATTTTATTTGTCAGGAAACAGAACCCCAGAAAGAAGAGGTTTGTATAAGGCAGCAACTAGTGAGGGACAGACAGCACCGGAACCCAGGACTTCTGAGTCCCTATCCAGGGCCTTAGCCTGTTGCCTCTCAAGTCTATCTTATCTGTCCTGGGGATGGAGGGTTGGCCTTGCTTCTGGGTCCCTTGACCTTCCCACCCTTTTCCCCCAGACAGACTCAGTCTGCCTTCCTGGGACCAGGAAGTTAACAGGCTCAGTGTGGAAACTTCCCAATGAGCCATGAGCGTTCCTTGCTCATGCAACTTCAGGACTGTGGTTCACCCAGAATCTGGCTGCACCAACTGGCCTGGGGCCTTGCAACAGGAGCTTCACCCAGGGCAGTGGCTCTTTCTCTGCTCCCCTGTGTCTGCCAACCCCTTGTCTGTGTCAGATGCAGAGGCTGCTCCTACACAACCATTCTTTCTTCCCCTCCCTACTCCCTCTACCTCCCATTTCCTCCCAGTTAGTCATGGTGAGGTCACACTCAATCTCTGGCTCCCAGGCCTCTCCCCAGGGATGGTGTGTGGACACAGGGAGCAGGGCAGGTACGGCAAGGCCTCATGGGAAAAATGGGCTCTGGAGTCAAAGAGATATGGGTTCAAATCCTGGCTCAGCCCATCAACCAATTGTGTGAACTTCATCAGGTTATTTAATCTCTCAAATCCTTCTCTGAAAAAGGCAGGGCTGCCTGGGAGACAGTTTTCTCACTTATGAAATGAGGATTGTATCACCCACCTCACTGGTTTAGAGTGAGAATTAAAGGAGATACAGTGCCAGGAGCACCTTGCCCCGAGCCTGGCGGTCAGCAAGTTTTAGTTTGCTTCCCTTGCTGTGAAGTGTGAGGGTGTGACCCTCAAGCAGGGGCCTGGAAAGTCCTGGGTGCCCACCCACTGACCTGCAGGTGAGCTGGTGTGAGTGTGAGCAGAGGAGAGCTCCAGCCTGAGTGTGTAAATGAACGTGACCAGGCAGAGTGTCTCTTCCTCCAAAATTCCCTCCACCTTCTTTAAAGGAAAGATCTGTCATGTTTGTTCTTGTCAGTGATGAGAATCCAAACCCCTCCCAGAAGAGGGAGGGGACAACCCACCCCACAAGGCTCATCCAAGGGAAACAAACTCCAGCAAGACCCACTCCCAGCAGCAGCCACCTTTTGGGGAAATCACACCCCAAAAATGTTCCAAGGGTCAGGGGCCTCCCAGGGTCAGAGGGGCTGCCCTCATCCTTCTCTCCAGCACTAGCGTGTCTCAAGCTTCCAACAGATCACATGGGCAGCCAAGCCCATGGGGCCTGTGAAGCTGGCCACCTACCCAGAAGGCTGGCCTTGCTGTGTCCTGGTATGGAAGAGGCTCCTCCCCATGCATCTCGTCCCAAGATGCTGGGGCCAGGAGAGGTGGGCCCTGGGCTGGGGAATCCTGAGTCCTCAGGGCAGAAAGCACAGAGCCCAGGCCACATCCCAACCTGTTTAGGATCAGGATCACAGAATCCATCAGGATCACAGAATCCTTGGGCATCTCCTCCATTTTCCTGCCCTTGAAGCAAACCTGGCCAAACTATCTCTGAGATAAGAACCTGTCTCACATTTAAAGACCTTGAGTGAGATGCTGACTCTACAGTTTCCCTCCCTTGGTAGTTTTAATAAACTGCATTGGCTGGAAGTCCTTCCTCCCTGTAGCTAACTTAGAGCTCTCTTTAGTTGAAGCCTATCTCTGTTTTAGTTCTCAGGTGTAAAGGGAGGGTAGTTGGCTTTCATTTGTTAGCAAACTCCCCAGCCTTCCTGATGAATAAAACTGCAGAATTTGCCTGCCTAAAAGGTGTTGGCCTAGGACTCAACATTATTCTTCTCTCTGACTGTGAAGAATGTACCCAGAATTAACAGCCTTTTAGGAAATGTTAATAGTGACTTCAGGCCAGGCACTGTGGCTCACGCCTGTAATCCCAGCACTTTGGCAGGCTGAGGAGGGAGGATTGCTTGAGCCCAGGAATTCAAGACCAGCCTGGGCAAGGTGGCAAAACCCCACCTCTACAAAAAATACAGAAAATTAGCCAAGCATGGTGGTACATGCCTGTGATCTCAGCTACTTGGGAGGCTGAGGTGGGAGGATTGGTTGAGCCCCAGAGGTCAAGGCTGCAGTGAGCTGTGATTGCACCACTGCACTCCAGCCTGGGCAACAGAGTGATAGCCTGTCTTAAAAACAAAACAGTGACTTCATATCTCTCTGTAGATAAAGGAGAAGAACCTAAGTCTGCCTTTGATCTCCAGCCTCCATCCTAGACTTCCATCTAGATCTGGACTCAGGATAGCAGAATCTAGGGGAGGAATCCTAGTGATTACCCAATGCAGCCCTTTTCCTTCCTTCTTGCCATCTCCCTTTCTACGTCACTCTTCTCTGACTAAAAATTCCTACTCATCCTTCAGAGATAGACTCAGATATCACCTCATCCATGATGCCTGCTCTGAGCTCCTGGGAAGGATTAACTGTTCCTATTTCTATTTGATTTTACGGTTTTTCCATACCTCTAATAAAACATAAACGAGGTTGTATTATAATTATTCACTTAAGAGTAAGTCTCTCCCTCTCCCTCTCTCTATAGACATTCCACCCTGTCCTTATACTAGACTTTGAGCTCCTTCAAGGCAGAGACCATATCCTAATTTTGTGTTCCCATACCTGGCATAGTGCAAGTACTCCCCCACTGCCAAATTTATGGAATAAATTAATTTTTCAGTTGAGAAAACTCAGACCAAAAATATTAAATAACTTGATTAAGGTTATACACCTAGTAAGTGGCAGAAATGAGATGAAAACCCAGGCTTTCTAACTTGGTGTTTCTTACCCCTCTCCCTCACTCTAGGACTTCCCATTATTGCTCCCTGCTTGGCTCCAGCTTAGCCTTTCTCCTCCCGACAAACTCTCCCACTCCCGCCATCTGCTTCTGACGTCACACCCTGTCCTGCCTCCCACCCCACCATCTTCCCATCAGCCTCCAACCTCAAGGGCAAGTCCTCTCTCTTGGCTTCCCCCTTCTCTTTACACATCCACATCCATCTGTCCTGCAGTCTTTCCAACACCACCTTCTTCTGCCCAAAGCCCTTCCTAACTAAGTCTGACCTCATTCAACTTGGTTTCCTTGCAAGGCACCAGGCGCATGTCTACATTGCTCCCGAGCCTGGTTACCTGCTCTTTTTTGAGCTCTTTCTGCCTGTTTCCTGTTATGTTCTCTAGCTTCTTCCTTTAAATCAGGAATTCTCTGTGACAACCCAAGCACCTCATCCTTTGTGGCTCCATAAATTCCTCTGTACCCAGTCAATTCATGCAAACACTCACCCAAAAGGCAACTCAGACTAAGCATTGACAGGAAAAGAGCTGTTGTCTTAGATTTCTGGACCACATCTGGCATAAAGTTTACCCTAAACAGGTGCTCCATTTGTCAGCCCTTTTTTGAGAGGGTACTGAAGAGACCCCAACATTGGCTCAGGGGTTGGGGTGGGAGGTTGAGCTCAAGGTCCTTTGATCCTGAAAGCTTGGAGTTTGTGAATAAACACCCCCAAACTGTACTTAATCTTGTCTTCCTCCATACCAGACAGCATAGGTGATGCCCAAATTTTATAGAATAAACGTTTCTTTCTGACCCAAGTTCTTACCTGCCTGTTGAAGTCTAGGCCATTTCGATCATTTCCTAGAAAAGATAAAAATATATGTATATTAGTTGGTAGCACGTTTGGAAGCGGCTGAAGGTTAGAAAAAAAACTAGGATGTTGAGAGTTGTGTGGCTCTATTTTGAAAAAGAGCACCTGCTTCCCTTGTGGTTGGGATCCTCCTCCTCGACCTGTTTCCTGGAAACGCCTTTGGAAAGTCTCCTCCAGGGTGGTGATAGCTGGGTAAAGGGTCACCTTGGAGGGGAGGCTGAATTGTCTGAGGTCACACAGCAAATCAGGGTCTATGGGGAGGACAGCTGGCCATGCCAACCGGAGAGCTCACTCCACCGCATGCTTCTATGCCCGGGCTTCCCCCTCAGATGGCAGCTGCTACATCCATCCAGGGACCAAGGGACCAAGAAGAGACCAGCATGGATTCCAAAGGACTCCCTAGGACAGAAGTCATGCTACTAGCCCAGCCCTCCAGGAGAGATGACACCTAAAGTATGTCAGCTAGACAGCTGTCTTTCTTGTTTTTTCTCACCCTCAACTTTTACCATAAATGTTGGGCTGAAAAAGTAAATATGTGCTTAATAGAAATGTCTTTCGGTGGCTGGGCACAGTGGCTCATGCCTGTAATCCCAGCACTTCGGAAGGCCGAGGCAGGAGGATCTCTTGAGCTCAGGAGTTTGAGCCAGGCTGAGCAACACAGTGAGACCCCATTGCTACTAAAAATACAAAAAAATTAGCCAGGCATAATGGCACATGCTTGTAGTCCCAGCTACTCAGGGGGTGGAGGCAGGAGGATCGCTTGAGCTCAGGAAATAGAGACTGCAGTGAGCCCTGATTGTGCCACTGCACTCCAGCCTGGGCAACAGAATGAGACCCTGTCTCAAAATAAATAAATAAATACATACATAAGAGGAAGAAAAGCAAAGCTTTTTGGTTCAGAAAAAGTCTAAAGTAGTGGAAAAATCACCCTACCGAGAAGAAGTCATAATTAATATTTTTGTATATTTTATGATATTTTGTATAATTGTTTCTCTTCATGGATTATATACCACTCTGTATAGACTTTTATCCCACTTTTTCCAGTGAGCATCATAAATATTTCTCCTATGCTATTAAGGAACATCATAAATGCTTCTATGATTATAAATATCATTTTTAATGGTTACATAATATTACATTATACGGATATACTATGATTTGCTTAAACATATACCTATTGTTAGCAGAATCGTTTTCACTCTTTGCTATAATAAAACTTCCTATTCACATAGCTCTCCAGGACTGGAGCTGCCACACAACCTTCCTTTGGGTCTCCTGTATTATTGGTTCTATAACAGCAAGGAAAATAATTATTTATTAAATACGGTACACTCAGAGCCCAGCACTGTGCAGCATATGCATATATATTAATATGCATATACTATATATATATATATAGTATATGCATATATATATTCCTTGAGAGCTGGACAGTGACAGCCACTTTTTTTGTCCTCAGTGGCCAAAAAATGACCACAGTTCCTAACATGGATAAGAGGCTCAAGAAACACCTGAGAGATGAATGAATGGGGTCTAACAGAATTCCCTGGAGCTTTAACCCCTTTTCCTCAGCTGTGTCCTAAACATAATATGCATATATAACATGTATATATATATATATATATATATATATATATATATATATATATAGTAGGAGCTCAAAATACATTGGTTGAATGAATGAGTAAACAAATTCAACACTCTCAAAATAGCTTTGGAATAAAGTCAGATTCCTTGGCACAACATGGAATTCCCCACATGTCCTGTCTCCTGTCTACCTTTTCTGCTCTTATGCCACTCACAATCCTACCTTACTTTTTCTCCCAGGTACCCTGAGATCCAGCCACACAAAGTACTCACTTGCGTCCTAACACACGCTCACGTTACCGTGCCTCCGTGCACTGCTCCCTTGCATGGAGTTAGTCCCTCTCCCCTCTGGAATCCGGGAGGCCTCTCTGCTGGTTGCGTGGCACTCATTGTGTCACTCCCTCTTTGTATGTTTCCCTCTTCTGCTAGTCTATGAATTCCTTGAGAGCTGGACAGTGACGCCCATTTTTTTTTGTCCTCAGTGCCCACAAAATGACCACAGTTCCTAACATGGATAAGAGGCTCAAGAAACACCTGAGAGATGAATGAATGGGGTCTAAGAGAATGCCCTGGAGCTTTAACCCCTTTTCCTCAGCTGTGTCCTAAACGACCATGGGCAAGTACAGCCCTTTCCTGTGTGGTCATGAGGTCATGACGCATCTCTGAGGGCAGGTGGGCTGGCAAGGTGGCAGCAGAGGATGAAGAGCAGGTGGGGTCCCGAGAAAGAGGAAGAAGTGAGATGCAAAATGATCTCTGAGCAAAGCCTGGTTTTGAGATCAGCTATGATGAGATACAAGATCTGCTAGGGGAGCTGGGCGCAGTGGCTCAAGCCTGTAATCCCAGGTGGGTGGATCATTTGAGGTCAAGAGTTTGAGACCAGCCTGGCCAATATGGTGAAACCCCGCCTCTACTACAAATACAAAAATTAGCCAGGCGTGGTTGTGGGCACCTGTAGTCCCAGCTACTCGGGAGGCTGAGGCAGGAGAGTCTCTTGAACCCGGGAGGCGGAGGTTGCAGTGAGCCGAGATCGCGTGACTGCACTCCAGCCTGGGTAACAGAGTGAAACTCTGTCTAAAAAAAAAAAAAAGAGATCTGCTAAGGGAGCTAAAGACAGGAAGGACCCACAGACACAATAGTTGTGTTGAAAGGGGTAGATGAAGGTAAAATTGCTTTTCTCTTAAAAAAAAAAAATCCCTTTGTGACATTGTGATGTTGTAACACTGGGTTAACAAGGAGTAATGTTCAAAGACTTGACAAAAGAACACATTCATTAATTCAACAAGTATTTACTAAGCACAGTCTATGTGCAAGGTGCTGTTCCAGGCACTGGGGATACAATATTGGAGAAGAAGGAAGTCACTGGCCTCATGGAGTTTCTTTTCTAGTTGAGAAGACATAAGAAAGAACTAAGCAAACAAAAATGCTCTGTACTTTCATTTACAGATAATTACTGTGGAGAACAAGAAGGCACCGTAAGGCGGTAGAGAGTATCTGAGGCTGATCAGAAACAGGATGACCTGGGAGGGCCACTCAAGGGAGGTGACATTTTCTCTGAACAAAGTGAGGACCCGAGTCTTTCGAAGGCCTGAGGAAAGATCATTTCAGATGGAAAGACTGGGTCCTCAGGCAAGAACAGGCTTGCACACCGAGGGACAATAATGAGGTCAGTATGGCTGGAGAGAGTAGTGATGGAGAGTTGGCATGGGATCTGCTGGCTGGGTCGTGATGAAGACTGCAATTTTCAATCCAAGGAAGATAGGTCAATCTGAGGGTTCCGAGCAGAGGAGTAACATGATCTGACTTAAGCCTTTATACCTTCAGGGGTAAGAGAGGAGGAAGGGAGACCAACTGGGAGGCTGCTGCAATGGCCCAAGTGGGAGGGCAGTGGACTGGACAGGATGGTGGCAGTGGATGCAGTGAGCAGGGCCAGGATGTACTTAAATGGACAGCTGACAAGGCTGGCTGATGCAGGGATGTGGAGGGCAGGGGAAAGAAAGGAATCAAGGATGATTGCTAGGGTTTGGGCTTCCTCCATGAAGGTGTGGTGGTGCCACTCACTGCAATGGGGTGACTTGGGGAAGAACTCAAGAGTTATGCTTTGGACATGCAAGGTTTGAGATGCCAATGAGGTATCCCAGAAGAGGTGGGGAAATGAGTTTGACTCAGGAGAAGTGTTCGGTCAGGAGGTATCAATTGGGTAGCCCTCAGCTTATGGGTGGTAGCTAAAGCTGCAGGACCCAGTGAGGTCACAAAGGAACTAAGCCTAGATGAGGAAGAAAAAAGGGTCAAGGGTGGATGATGAGGAGGTGCCAGCAAAAGAGACTGAGAAAGAGTGGGCAGTCAAATGGAAGAAAGACCGGGTAAGTGTGCTGCCCTGGAGGGTAAGAGGAGAGGGGCTTTCAAGAAAGGAGACAATATGCATTTGAATGAGACCTAGAAAGTACGAAAAATAGCATTGTATAACAGTTTGACTTGGAGAGCATCATCAGGTTTGTGGACAATTAAAAAATGTGTTCACTTTTGATTTCTGTGAATGCCATTATGATGTTGTTTGTGAGACCCATAACATGAAAAAGGCGTATAAGCACAATTCAGAGATTAATTTGAAAATGACCAATACAATCAACCATTTCTGTTGCCTGGAAGTTTTGCTGTGGCCCCCTTCTCAACAGGCATCTCACCCTGAGGATGCACCGGCTCCACTTGGAGCCTGATGATGGAGTTTCCCCTTCTCATAAAATTCATTCTTATCTGCAGCAGTATCTCTCATTTTCCTTGTTCCCAGGCACAGTGACGGGCAGGATTAGAGTGTAGGGGCCAGCCACGGCCTCCCGGGAGACCAGCCCCTAGTGCTCCAGGAGGGCAGAGAGTAGCACATGGCTCAGCCTTCGGCACTCAGGTAAGACAGCTCTTGGGAGGCAAGGCCTCCCTCATGTCTCCGAGCCCATGTGTCTAGGCCGAGACATAGGGACGTAGTCTAATGGAGGTATTAGGTTCATATCTGGTGATGCTGTTGATTCTCCCTCCAGATCTGGCTGAAGAGGAACCACCGCAGCCCTCATTTTACTGCCATGCTTGTTCCTGCTTTCCTTCCGTGGTCAGTGGACTTGTTTCACGGAGCAGCTCTCCCCACCCAGCCTACAGGAAGGCATGGAAAGTGGTACCTGGGAACTGCAGACTGTGACTTAGCTCATGGGGGCTCTGCTGTGGCCCCAATGCTCCAGATTAAGGCAACTGGCCAGTCATTCCTAGAATGCTTAAATTTATTCATCTTTGAAACAGTACTGAAGGTACTCCTCTTTCCCAGAGAAAGGAAGAGATGCAATGATTATATTGTGTTAAGTACTGGTCCACGATCACCAGAAACTTTTCTACTCCTGTAAGATGCTGTGTGGAGGAGGAGCAGGGTATACTTAGAAAGAGTCCTGGGCTGGAAGTCAGGGGACTGGGGTTCGAGCCTGAGCTCCATCACCACCGAGCTATGTGAATTTGGTCAAAGCAGGGACTTCCTGATATCTCAGTGGTAAAATAAGGTCATGATTCTTGTTTCATTCCTTTCCCAGGAATACAGTGAGAATTGAGTGAGATAAGCTGATGGCTAGGCTTTTAAACTGCAGAGCTGGGTTCCAGACACCCTAGACCACTCCCTCAAAAGGTGGAGCCTGATCTTGTGTTGGGGACTTTGCATGTGCTGTTCCCTCTGAAAGGCCCTTCTCTCCTCCTCTTCTACCTAGAAAATACTCACTCTTCAAGACTCAACTTAAATGTCATTCTCCAAGAAGCTTATCCAAAGCAAAACAAGGATTTCCTCCTCTGTGTTTCTGCATCATTCATTCATTCATTGACAGGGTCTCACTCTGTTTTCCAGGCTGGAGTGCAGTGGTGCAATCTCAGCTTACTGCAACCTCTGCCTCCTGGGCTCAAGCAATCCTCCCACCTCAGCCTCCAGAGTAGCTGGGACTACAGGCATGTGCCACCATGCTCAGCTAATGTTTTTTTTGTTTGTTTGGTTGTTTGTTTTTGAGGATATGAGGTCTTATTATGTTACCTAGGCTGGTGTTGAACTCTAGGCCTCAAGCCTCAGCCTCCCAAAGTTCTGGGATTATAAGCATGAGCCACTGCACCCAGCTCTTATCCCTTATAGCACATACCATGTTTTTTAGAGTCAGGGGCTTATGTGTCTGTTTCCCTCATGAGATTGTAAGGTCCCAGAGGCCAGGGTTATTGTATCTTGCTCATCTTTGTGCCCCCAGTGTCTAAAACAATAGGTACTGAAGGATCATGTTTAACACTGAGAAACTGGGACATAAACTAACCTCCTATTCAGACCTAAGAAACCACAGGCATCCCCATCCACAGAAACCTGAACACATTCTATTTCCAAGCCCTGGCTCCATCTTTGGAAGATGGCTGCCACTGCAGAAAAACCAGAACAGGACAGAACACATATGGCCAGCAGCATTATTTTCCGAGTCCAACACCAAAGTCCAACCTCGGAGGGGAAAACACCTTCCTGAGGCCACACATAGCCTCAGAGAACCTGAACCAGGACAGCAGCTCAGATTTCTTAACTACCAAACTCACACAGTTTTTCTGATAACTCCAATGCATTGAGTGACTCTGAAAAAAATTGAGTATGGTTTTAGACCTTAATCAACAGCTTAGGCTAATAAAGAAGAGAGATGCGGATCAAATCTGGAAGTGATTCAAAGCAGAGAGCAGAAAGCAATACATAAAAGTAGACCACAGAATCAGGAATAGAAAATATTTGGTAGGCTCTAACAGGAGACCCAAACCAACAAGATAAAACGTAACAGGAATAAATACAAAGTCCCATATTTAGGCTAAAAAAATCAACTATATAAAATCAAAGATAGGGGAGGTGGAACTGTATGCTTAGAAATGGTTAAGATGGTAGGCTGGGCGTGGTGGCTCATGCCTGTAATCCCAGCACTTTGGGAGGCCAAGGCAGGCGGATCACGAGGTCAGGAGTTTGAGACCAGCCTGACCAACATGGTGAAACCCTGTCTCTACTAAAAACACAAAAATTAGCCGGATGTGGTGGCACATGCCTGTAATCTCAGCTACTCAGGATGCTGAGGCAAGAGAATTGCTTTAACCTAGGAGGCAGAGGTTGCAGTGAACCAAGATTGTGCCACTGCACTGTAGCCTGGGCAACAGAGCGAGACTCCATCTGAAAAAAAAAATAAATAAATAAATAAGAAAAGAAATGGTGAAGACGGTAAATTTTATGTTATGAATTTTTTACCATGATAGAAAAATGTAAAAAAGTCAACCAAAAGTTTTATTAGGGAATTCTATTTTGACAAATAATGTAAACTGGAAATCTGCTTTTCTACTTCATATTGGATAGTCAGCTAAAGTAGCCCAATTGCACAAAGATATGCTCCACTTTTAAGACCATCTGCTACAAGGTGGAACCTGATGAAGACTGCTTTCAGCAATACCAACAACCAACCTCAAACTGGAACCAAGAATAGAAATAATCACAGCTGATACATAAGGCGATTAAAAATTCGTGTGCATATTTTAAGATACTTTACCATCAAAATTGCCGTGAGAATTAAATGAGGGATTCGTTTTGTTTTGTGTGATAATGATATTGTGCTTAAGAAGGAAAGGATCTTCATGTTTTAGAGATGCATATTCCCTTATTTAGGACTGAAATGTTATAATGTCTGTAATTTAAAAGAAAATATTCCAGTAATGAGAATGGAAAGAATTTGATGGTTGCTGAGAAGGGGTGATGAGTGCATGGGGGCTCATTGTATTAGTCTCTCCTTTTGTGTTTGTTTAAAAATGTCCAGAATAAAAAGATATTGAAAATAAATGTATAAATAAAATACTTCAGAAAAATAGATGAAGCAAATATGGCGAAATGTTCATTATTAAATCCAGATGATGGATATGTGGCTGTTCATTGAAGTTTCTTTTCCTTTTTCTGTATGTCTGAAATTTTTCAAAATAAAAGTTGAAAAGGTTCATTGAGGGAACATTTGAAAGCACCTGGCCCTGTGCCTGGTGCAGTCAGTGCTGAAATAAATGTCAGTGGACTTTTCCTTCCTCCCCATATACTGGCTGGGAGTGAAGCAGACTTAGCCTGCAGCTCCAAAGAGCAGAACAATGGTAGAAGCTGTGAGGAAGCAGGCCCCCTCTCAGCATAAGGAAGAACTCTGTAAAAAGTGTACCTGTCCCACAGTGAAACCTTCAGAGTCACAGAGCTCCCCATCCTCAGGAACATTCAAGCGCAGGCTGCTTATTTCAGGGCTGTTACAGAAGTGATGTTTGAATTGATGAGTCAATTTGATAGCGTCAAAGGGGATCTCAAGTGACCTCCCAAATTCCCTCCATCTGTTAAAGTCTTAGGATTCAATGCATTTGATTGAAACGTACCAGGACTTTTTCTTCCCCTCCCAGAATCTTGTCACTGTCTACAGCATCTGCAAAGAGAGGCACAGGGAAGACCAAAGAACTCTCTTCACCATTTCCCTGGGTCCTGTTGGTTCTGCATACAAATAAAAGATTAAGTACACAGAAGGGAGGGGCGGGGCAGAAAGGGCTCACAAAGTAGGTGCCAGAATTCCCTATCTGGAGGTCTTGGGAGCAAATGGATGAGATCTGTGCCAAGCAGGAAGGGCCAACAGCTGGGATCTCTCCAGGCCTCTTTTGGTTCTCATGGACCCCTGGGAATCTCTAGGCCAGGAGGCCTCAATGGCAAGAAAGTGGGAGAGGGCATATGCCCAGGAACCCTGGCTCATAAGGCTGGGAGGGAATTCAGGAGATCATCCAGGCCTTTGGGAAGATGTGGTTTTATTATTCACCTCACTTTACAGGTGAGGAAACTGAGCCTGAGCCTGAACAAGGGTAAGTGATTGCACAAAGTGAAAGAGCTTTTAAAGCATGCAGGTATGTGGGGAATGATCCTCAGGGGGAGGCAAGAAAAAAAAAAAAAGCCATGTCTCCAACCCCAATGCACTGTGTTCGTCCCACTCTGGCAAGACTCCATTCTTGGAATCTTTTCTTTTTTTTGAGACAGTGTCTCACTCTGTCATCCAGGCTGGAGTACAGTGGTGCAATCATGGCTCACTGCAGCCTTGACCTCCCGGGCTCAAGCAATCCTTCCACCTCAGCCTTCCCAGTAGCTAGGACCACAGGTGTGCTACCACAACTGACTAACTTAAAAAAAAACTTGTAAAGACAGGATCTCACTATGTTGTCCAAGCTAATCTGGAACTCCTGAGCTAAAGCAATCCTCCTGCCTCGGCATCCCAAAGTGCTGGGATTACAGGCAGGAGTCACCGTGTGAGCTTCTGGCATCTCAAACTCGAAGAATGTCTGAGGACTCATTGAAGACCCAGCTTAACCCCCCAACGCCAGCATATCCCTGCTCCCACACAGTGCCCGGGACTGTGCATCTCCACCAAACAGCTCCCAGTGAGAAGCCAAGCTGCAGTTGGAGGGATTTGGGTTAAACATGAGAACATCTAGGTCCACAGAATTTGAATTAAGTGATCAAGAGGGTAAAAGGCACACTAAAATTCTGGGGAGCCCCAGGATTCCAATACAATCTCTTTAGGCCAAGATGGCCATAATACCCAGTGAAGTGCTGCCGAGGAAAGTCCAAGGATCCTAATGGAGGAGGTGCCCAGTGTCAAAAGCAGCCTCCGCCTCCACCTCTCCTCCCCTTGGCATCCGTGGACACCGTGGACGCCGATCAACAGTGACCTGAGCTCCCTGGCCAAGCCCCTAACACCAGGAGCTGGGTGTGGGGCCCCTAGGAGGGTCCTGCTTTCCCACCTCCGAGATGAGCCAACAGCCCAGGCTAGAAGGCTGATTTGCATAGCTTTGGCAGCCCTGGGATGTGAGTTTGCCTGGGGAGCAATTCTCTGGGCGAGGGAGGTGGAAGCCCGAGAACTGTTCAAGCAGGATTTTTCACTTCTGCCTGGTAAACAATGCAGAGAACATTCGGCAATGGGGCCGAGCCTCTCCCATCTCTGGTTCTCTTCTCACCAGCTCTGCTTTCCAGTATAACCCAGTAAGACTTCTAGTGACACTACAGGACCACTTGGCACCTTGCTGGCACTTCCTGGGAGAGCAACCATTAAGCTGCTGGGACCTTGGAAGCGCTCGCTCCTGAGCAGCCAGCCACTAGAACAAATGGAGAAGCTTCCAGCGTGGTCATTTAAACCAGCCCACAACAAGTTTTTTCCAGGATGCCCCCAGACATTATGCCTACCTTTTTTGGTACTTGAGATTCATCCAAGGAACTGGAAAGTATGGCCTAATGGTCAGAGTTCTGCCCAGAAAACGCACAGTAAACTGGGTTCTAGGGTCACTTTGGAGGCTGTTTCATGCTCAACTTTGGCAAGTGGCTTAATCTCCATAGCCTTCAATTTCCTCTAAACATTATATTAAAACAAAAAGTTGCCATCTCCATTCCTGCCACCTCCTTCTTAGGAGTGAAGAAATATGCAGGAGGAGCCTGAAAGCAATCCTTGGAGCCACCAGAAGAATAGGACCCAGGAGGCCCTGTGAGGGACTGTGGGAAGAGCACTGGTTTAGGAGTTGGGAGGTCTGAGTCTTATTTCTCCACTAGCTGAGAGTCGTGGGTCAAGCCAGGGTGTGGATAGCAAATGCAAAGACGTCACGTGTGTGCAAGCCATGGCCAGGGCAGACATCACTAATGGATCTTGGCTTCCCCTTTTTCTTCCCTAAACTCAGGGCTCACCGACCACTAGAGATGACCAGAATTAGTGCTCCTGAAGACACTCACTTGCTACTCCAAGACTGGGTGATCTCTCAGGTTCTCTCTGCCCCTGACAGTCTGTGGATTGGGGAGTTCTCATGGTTTAAAGCTCATACCTCTCTACCCAGAGAAGAGTCAACATGACCAACCTCAGGGCTTCCTTGTGACGTGGCCTGTAGGGCATCCTGATGACTTTCCTTCACATGCACAGTCATGAAATCAAACCCTGAAGCCTGCTCTCCAGGCCGGTCCCACAGATACCAGGAGGCTAGGGCCATGCCACAGGGGACAGAGGAGCTCTGATGCACACGCCTTTGCTACAGAGGAGCCCTGCTGCACTCGCCTTTGCTACAGAGGAGCCCAGCATCCCCACCGCTTCCCACTGCAATTTTTCATGTCATTTTTTGAGAAAGGGAAGGTTCCACAGCAAGGTCTCCTTGTTCATTAGGAAATACAACCCACATTTCTTCTCGGTCTGAGATGGGGCCCTCTCGGCTTCCCATGCAACAGGAGATCCCTGCCTCAACCCCATCCCCTGTTGGCCACACACTGATGCTGCAGTCATGGAGCCAGGGGCAAAAGTGGCAGCATGGTCAGGGCTAAGCAGAAGGAGCATCCTGAGCAGATGGCACCAGGTTTCAGAAAAAAGTGTCCAGGCACTCAGGCCACTGTTGCAAGGAGCGGGGCCAGAAGATCCAAGTTCCCCATCAAAACCTTGACTCATAGTCCCCTGGCCTTGGAAAAATAGTAAAAGTCCAACTTCAAAGGAAGTTAAATAAGAGCTCTGTTCTAGTTGCACCCAAAAACACATCTCAGAGAAATGCCCCACCCAGACGCTATTTTTCTATCAGAGCTTTTTTGTGCTAGAGAGGAACCAGAGACTCCTTGTTCTGGACCCACCATTTACAGGTAAGGAAACTGAGTCCCTGAAAGGACAAGTCATGTGCCAAAGTTCATGCGACCAGCAAATGGCAACGCAGGGACAAAATCTCTGAGCTCCGACGCCCAGACTTGACTGTGTTGACGACGGCCAATGGAGTTCTTTAAACATTGATTCCAGAGCAGCACCGCTCCAGCCTTACCCCAGCTTTGCCAGAGGAAGGGGCTCAGAGAGGTTTAAGGTTAGTAAGAGTCCAGGGGGCTCTTTCCTAGTCCTTTCCCCCAGGCTGAGGAAAGTGGGGGTGAGAAGGGGTAGAGAGCGAAAGAGCAGGGGAAGCTCCAGAGGTGCAAGATTCAGCTGGGCGCTGGCTCTCACGTGGGCACAAAGATGTGCTCAGTGCAGCTCACAGGGGTGTGTGTGGAGTGAGAAAGCTTATACCTAGAGATGCTATCTCACATTTGTAAAACAACTCACACTTTTGAAAACTGCTACAGATAGACTCTCATTTCATTCATTCCTCACAAGGCACCTTATGCATAAGGAAACTGAGGCTGGAAGAGGTTATGTAACTTGCCCAAGGTCATTTGCTCCAGAGCTGGAGAGAAAGAACTCAGAGCTCCAAGTTCTGGCTGCAAGGTCCATGTGCTCGCCACCAAAATGCATGGTTCATTTGCACCAAAATGCCTGGTTCAAATGCAGTTGTTCCTTCATTTTGCAGTACACTTCCATGTCCATTTCTTATTTGATCCTCACCCTGCCTGTGAGGTCTGCAGGGCCAGAATTACAGAAATCCTGTGTTACCACTGAGTAAAGTGAGGCTCAGAGGGGTCAGGGCTTGTCAGAGAGTGGAGATACTGTGTCCTTTCCATGACACGGTGTGATGCTGTCAGGGTCACACTCTCCCCTCCTCTCTGGAGCAGTGTCCCCAGGGCTGGAGTGCAGGGGAAAGGTGCACTCAGAGGCCCTGAGAACAGAGCAAAAACCCTTGTGGAGGAGCCGGTGAGAGGCTAGAGCCACGGGACCCCAGGCCAGGGTCACAGAGAGCCCCTGAAAGTGAGAATCAAAGGGTATGGTGACCCCGAGATGTGGCAGGAGCAGGTCACCTGGTGCTGGGCCACTTCTGAGGGAAGGGTGGCAGGCAGAGGGGCAGCTATGTCCAAGGAAAGAACAAAATAGCAGAAAGGAACAAAACAAAAGCAAAGGACAGAGGACCTGTTTCTGGGGCAGGGAAATGGTCCTAAGGAAACATGGGTCTTGAACTCCCGCTGTGACCTTGGGAAAATCATCCCCCTTCTCTGACCCCAGTCTCCTCCCCTATAAAATAGGAAAATAGGGCAAGATCAGAGAATTTTCAAACATTTTGGCAGCAGAACACTGTTTTCAAATAATAAGGATTAATTAGTAGCTGACATTTATTCAGGATTTACTACGCACCAAGCTTTGTAGTAAACATTTTATACACATGACAGTATTTAATCCTCACAACTACCCTATGAGTGGGTGTTCTTATTATCCCCATTTTACAGATGAGGAAACTTGAGGCTCAGAATGGTTAATTACCTCCCCTAAGGTTACTGATTAATAAATCACTGAGTAGAGACTCAAACCCACATCTGTCTACCAGTAAAGGCTGTCCATACTACACCATATTATCTCCAAAAGAAACCTCATATGAAGTTGCTGCAGAAACTCAATAGGGAAAAAGGACTTTTAGGTCTTCTGGAACTATAACATCTAGTCTCAGTGAATCTGCCCCATCTCTTAGCATGGGTCCTGGGAGGAGGAGGTGCTTCCACCAGCTCCCTCCCCTTCTTCCTGCCATGTTCCTACTTCCTAAGAAGCAAAGACAAACTTGAGTTAGGATCAACGCGAGGAGCCCACAGTGGGTTAATGTGACAGATGCATCTCCCCAGGTGGCAGAGTGGGCTTCTTGTGGGGTGACAGTCACTGAAGCATGCTTCCAACTCGAGAGTCCTGGACGTGTGTGGACAGGACAGTGTGCTGACCACGAGTGAATTTATAGGCAAGCCTTCCTGGGAAACAGGCCATATTTCTAACTGAGGCTCCCTGGAGTGGCTGGTGGTCACAGCACCCACCATGTGGACACTTTGTCCTGCTGATACTAATAATAGCAAATAGAATTATCATCTGGCAGGCACTCTTCTAAGTGCTTTACTAATGTTGACTCGTGTAATCCTCACAGCAGCACTATGAGGTAGGGACTATCATTACCCCTGTTTTATAAAGGAAGAAACTGAGCAGATAGCCTTTAAGTAACTACCCCAAAGTCAGAGCAGAGGAGCCCTTCTCAACACATTAGAGACAGGGGCACAGCAATTCACACTGCTCAAAGAGCCTTACAAATACTAACGGATGTGTGAAAAAGATTAGAGTGTGTTCACAGACCCCAGCACCTCAGAGCTGGAAGTTGTTTTAGAGACCCTCAGATTCAGACCCTTCCTCTTTTGCACAAACTGCAGCCAAAAGAGGGACGGTAACTCAGGTGAGGTCGCAGGTTTGTGATAAAGATGAGTCCAGAATCCATCTGTCCTCACACCTCCTCTGCCAAACAAGAAAGTGCAAGGATTATTCCCCAGTCTTGCTGAGGGACAACCTGAGATGATCAGTCCAAGGTCACCAGAGGGAGGAAGGCATGAACCCAGCCCCAGAACTCACTCAGTGGTCCTTCCTGTGAACTCAGATGTCCTCAGGACACCCAGGGGCTAAATGGAGCCCAGGTGTAGGAAGGGACGGAGACCCAGCCGGCTCTCCTGTGAGGCAGAAGTTACAACACCCAGCCCAGCGCAGACTCCTCCAACCACCCCCAGCTCTCCAGGGGCCCATGGAGATGGGGTGGGAAGGGAGCCAGTCAAGTACACACCTCCCTTTGATAACTTGGAGCCCGGGAGCCGACATTTGCCAGCAGGCTTAACCCCTTTTGTCCACACTTCCCTCCTCAAGAAAACCTTAATCATCCTCATTTGAATTTCAAATGACCTCTCCCCCTCCCCACCCCAACAGGCTTTGAGGCAGGGATATGGAAATTCACCCTGCAGTATGGAAATCATCGCCCTATGCAAATTGGGCGCCGAGACCCCATCGTCATAGCAACCACCCAGTTTCCTCTCCTTTCCGCACCTCTCTGGGCTCCTTGGCTTCGATTTTTCGTTCCTTTTTCCAGCCCAAGCAGCTGAAGGGAAGGCAAGCCCCCTACTGGGGCAGATGGAGTGTCCCCAGCTGAGGTGCCCAGTGGGGTCCAGATATGCCAGGCTACCTGCCCACACCTCTCGTACAAACCTGGACTGGGCACACCCAGGCAAGGCCAACCGCTGGTTTTTCTGGCTGGGCTAAGCCAAGGGTGGGCTAGGCTGTGGTGGGGAAGACCGGGAGTCTGGGGGAGACCATGAGGCCCCCAGAGGTGGCAGGCAGGACAGGAGACACATGGGGGGCTTTGGTGGTGCCAGTGGTAGGAGATGAAAGGCAGTGCGTGGAAGCTGTATGTAAAATGCCATGCAAATGAACACCTATTATTTTTTGAGTCAACAACAGCACTGATGCTTTTGGGAGATGCCTGCAGCTGTTTCCCATGCTCCTGGGTTGGCACAAAGGCCTGCCCTCCCTGAGTCTCCCAGGGATCTGCTGTAACCCCAGAAGCACCCACCAGCAAGCTCACCAGTCCAGGGAGAGCCCAGGTGGGCACTTTGAACTCTTGGTGTCTGAAGCCCATAGGAATGAAACCCAGCCACTTATGAAGACTCTGGTCACACATCCTGCCCTGTCCTGCCAGACCCCCAGGCTCCAATGTGGGAGAACCCCAGCAGCCCCTGCTGGGGTGACCTCATGCCGCTTTCCTTTTAAGTACTCTCAGCTTGACTCTGGCCCTCTTCCTCCAAACCAAAGCCTATGAGGAGTGGGGATGAGAGGAAGGGCTCCTGCTTTTCCCCCTTCCACTTCTTCACCTCCTAGACAGTCCTAGGAGTGGGTCATCCTGCGCAAGCCCTTCCGGGGGGAGTGGTCTCCACAGACCCATAACAAACGCTGGCCGCAAACTCCAACTTGTCATCTCCTCTGCCCCTCCTGTAGTTTCACAAACTTCCTCAAGGACCCAATTCTGCCTTGAAAGAACAACCTCGACCAGAAAAGAGACTGCCTCTAGGTGCACCCCTACTCTGGGGTCTGAAGTGTATGTCTGCCTGTCTATGCAGGTGCTTGGGGGCTGGGTTGGGACAGACTGTAGCTGCATGTCAGTTGCCTGGGTTCTGGCTGCTCCTCAAGACCCTAAGACTTGTCCTAATTTGGTTGCTCATTTCTTTCTAAATTCTTTTTCCACGTTTTCAGCACTTTTCCACACTCAGGTGTTCATTGCCCTAATCGTTTCTGGGGGAGGAAGGTGAACCCAAGGTACATAAAGGATTTACTCCCAGCTTGGGGCTGGCGGAATCTGCAATTTTGGGTGCCCTAGTGAAGGGCTGAGGCTCAGAAAGCTGCAGTGGCCTGAGTCTCTGGATGCTGCTCAGTCTTCCAGTCTGCAGGGTAGGTGGGTATCATGCCACCCCAGTCAGCAAAGGACAGACTGGGACCTCCCTCTCCTGCTGGGTCCCCCATCATCATCCCCCAACATCTCCAGGGAGGGAGTGAGAGGAATGGTAAGGAGGTCATAAGAAGATGCACCCAGGGTAAGGTGGAGCCATTGCTCACGGAGGCCACAGGAAAGAGACTTTCTAATACATAACGCAAACTCCACTAAGGTAGTGCACGACAAGGCATGAGCCACCGCGCCCAGGCAGCTACCATTGTCTTATGTCCTCTGTCCCTGGTTCTCCACGTTGACTCCCAGTCTTCCTACCACCATCTTTAGGTAGAAAGTCCCCGGAAAGACCAAAGCTGGTCTGTGCACCATGGAGGTCCAGGACCAGCTATGGACAAACAGTGAGTATCAGAACTTAGAAATGTTGGCTGGGTGTGGTGGCTCACACCTGTAATCCTAGCACTTCGGGAGGCTGAGGTGGGCAGATCACCTGAGGTCAGGGTTCGAGACCAGCCTGGCCAACATGGCGAAACTCTGTCTCCACTAAAAATACAAAAATTAGCCAGGCATGGTGGCACGTGCTTGTAGTCCCAGCTACATGGGAGGATGAGGCAGGAGAATCGCTTGAACCCGGGAGGTGGAGGTTGCAGTGAGCCAAGATTGTGCCACTGCACTCCAGCCTGGGTGACAGAGTGAGACTCCATCTCAAAAAAAAAAAAAAAAAAAAAAAAAAATTAGAAATGTTAATAGCACATCCAAGCACTCCATCAGTGGGCCCTCCAGCTGAATTGGGTGTGAGCCATTTGGGTGCTGTTGAGTACGCATGGTAAGTGCAAGCTGCATGCTGTCAGTCTGGGTACATGTCTGTGACAGGCTGGAAATATAAACACTGGTCCTCCTCCCAGACTGTTTGAGAAGCAGTGCTCTAAGGAATGACCACTCATAAACCCAGGGAACTCTGGGTGGTAAAAGATGGCTCATGGATGCCTCCCACACCAGGCTCCCCCTCCTTTTTCCCCTCTTACGTTGAACAGAAAAGGAGTCCAAGTTCTACTGGGGGCTGCAAAGGTGGCAACTGGGGTCGAGGGGTGACCATTTCCTTAAGGAGATCTCCAAGAGGAAGAGGGAATGGTGTCGGGCAGGACTAGCCAACTCCTCATGGCTCATCTGAACCATACAATCCTGCCCCCTCTGCTTACCCTAGTCCTGGGTATTGGTGTGGGAATCTATGGATGAGAAAGTATGTGTAGTTGTAAGTCATGGTACAGATGTGAGCTGCTGCTGTGGCTGTTTTATTTGATAAGGTTCTCTGAGTGCTGGAGGCAGAGAAGCAACTCCTGGCACCACAGGCTGTTCTGCGATCTCTGGCACATGGAGCCACAGTCTGAAGGCTGAGTGGTGAATCAGTACCTACTAATTTCCCTGTCACAGAAAGCAGAAACAAGATGGGGTGGGAGCCACTCTGAGAAGGGCAGAACAAGTCTGGGTGCGGAGGCTCATGTCTGTAATCCCAGCACTTTGGGAGGCCGATGCAGGCGGATCACTTGAGGTCAGGAGTTTAAGACCAGCCTGGCCAACACGGTGAAACCCCGTCTCTACTAAAAATACAAAAATTAGCTGGGCGTGGTAGTGGGTGCCTGTAATTCCAGCTACTGAGAAGGTTGAGGCAGGAGAATCGCTTAAACCCGGGAGGCGGAGGTTGCAGTGAGCTAAGATCGTGCCATTTCACTCTAGCCTGGGCAACAAAGCAAGACTCCATCTCAAAAAAAAAAAAAAAAAAAAAAAGGGCAGAACAAGAGATAATGGGCTTATGCAGCAGCATGAGGGTGTTAGGTGAGAGATAAGAAAGGACTTCCAGGCACTGAGGATGGCATCCTGTAGGAATAGGCAGCCAAGGCCAGGCACAGTGGCTCACGCCTGTAATCCCAGCACTCTGAGGAGGGTGGATCATGACGTCAAGAGTTCAAGACCAGCCTGGCCAACATAATGAAACCCTGTCTCTACTAAAAATACAAAAAATTAGCTGGGCGTGGTGGTGTATGCCTGTAGTCCCAGCTACTCGGGAGGCTGAGGCAGGAGAATTGCTTGAACCGGGAGGCAGAGGTTGCAGTGAGCTGAGATCATGCCACTGTACTCCAGCCTGGGCGACAGAGCAAGACTCTGTCAAAAAAAAAAAAAAAAAAAAAAAGGCAGCCAAGAGCCAAGAGAAAACGTAGGGTTGGTTTTTCTTAGAGATATAAAATAGACAAAAAATAAGTCTCTAAGAAAGCAGCTTCTCCCATTTTCCAGGGATGGGTTTGAAACGTCTCCAAAAGAAGAGAGAGACATGGACAAGATGTCCTCTCAGGAATTCATAGCAGGAATATCAGGACCCCCCAATGTCTGCGGGGGGGCTACAGTTTCATTCCTCTCTTCCAGAGAGGTGAGGGATGGAGCCAGTACAGACTGAGGTGCAGATCCTAGAGGCTACCTAGCCCACCGCTTCATTTTATTCCTGCACTACCCTTCTCCTTCTATTATGATGAGGAAATTCAAGTCCTGGGCACAAGTGCATGCAGGACTTAATGATGGACTGTGAAAATTGTACACCATCATACAAATAGAGTTCAGACTTGCTCTGTCATTTAATCATAAAAAGGGAGGGAGAGTGTGTGTGCGTGCATGTGTGCGTGCGTGCATGTGTGTGTGAGTGCATGTATGCGTGCACACACATGCTCACACATGTGCATCATCTAGAGATGGTTGTCAGCCAGGCATGGTGGCTCACACACGTAATCTCAGAACTTTGGGAGGCCATGGTGGGAGGATTGCTTCAGACCAGGAGTTCAAGACCAGCTTGGGCAACATAGCAAGATCCTGGCTCTACAAAGAGATAATTTAAAGAAATTAGCCAGGCATAATGGTGCACACCTGTAGTCCCAGTTACTCCAGAGGCTGAGACAGGAGGATCACTTGAGCATAGGAGTTCAAGGTTGTGGGCAGCTATGATCACCCTACCACACTCTAGTGTAGGTGACAGAGTGAGACCCTGTGTTTTTTTGTTTTGTTTTGTTTTGTTTTGTTTTGAGACAGAGTTTTGCTCTGTCACCCAGGCTGGAGTGCAGTGGCGCGATCTCGGCTCACTGCAACCTCTGCCTCCTGGGTCCAAGCAATTCTCCTGCCTCAGCCCCCTGAGTAGCTGGGATTACAGGTGCCCACCACCACGCCCAGCCAATTTTTTGTATTTTTAGTAGAGATGGGGTTTCACCATCTTGGCCAGGCTGATCTTTAAATCCTGACCTCGTGATCCACCTGCCTCGGCCTCCCAAAGTGCTGGGATTACAGACGTGAGCCACTGCGCCTGTCCGAGACCCTGTCTTGAAAGAATAAAATAAATAAAAATGGTTGTTAAGTACTTCCTAGATTTCTCCTGTCCTCTCTGCCATTTTAAGAATAGTTTTATTAATATTCGGACTGAAAAATCACACTCACCCCTAAAAGTCTTCTGCCTATTCCTTCTTGGAACCTCACCTCTCAGTTGCCATTTTCAGCTTGTTTTCTTGGGGAGGCAGCAGGGTCTCATTCTTTCTTTGGGACCTTATGAGAATCACTAACCTCCTGCGCCTCAGTTGTGCCTCTCTCTAAAAATCACGTCCGTGCCTTCTGAAAGCCAAGCTGAAAATCCCCAGGGTTAGGTGGGGAGACTTTCTGCTAAAGATCCCCAAACAGCTGACTCGCCTCTGAGGTCCTTCTGCAGGGTAGGGCTGATGTTAGTTATTCCTCCTCACAGACAGGACAGTGGAGGCCAGGGAGGAAGGGCAACAGGAAGGGCTGACAAAGCCCAGTCCTCTCCCTCATCTCTAGCTTCCCCCTTTCCCCTGGGCTTCCCGCCTGGAGTCCTTCCTTCACAGATCTCTTAGCAGAGCAAAGGTGCCAAGGCACTTGCTCTACAGTCATCTGGGCTTGAAGCCCCACCCCCTACCCCTGGCCCTACCCCTGCCAAATGACAACTGAGCCTAAGGGATATGGGGTGGGGAGTGGGGGAGGAAACTGTGGCTTCTTGGACTAGATTAGTGAGGGACTTGGCTCCCCTCCGGCCCCTCTGTGTCATCCTCCATAATGTTGCTACCATTGTCTTTTTATTTTATTTTATTTTTTTTGAGACCAACTCTCACTCTGTCGCCCAGGTTGGAGTGCAGCGGCGCCATCTCGGCTCACTGCAACCTCCGCCTCCTGGGTTCAAGCGATTCTCCTGCCTCAGCCCCCTGAGTAGCTGGGATTACAGGTGCCCAACACCACGCCCTGCTAGTTTGTGTATTTTTAGTAGAGATGGGGTTTCACCATGTTGTCCAGGTTGGTCTTGAACTCCTGACCTCAAGTGATTCGCCTGCCTTGGCCTCCCAAAGTGCTGGGATTACGGGCATGAGCCACCGCGCCAAGACAGCTACCATTGTCTTATGTCCTCTGTGCCTGGTTCTGTACTTTGACTCCCAGTCTTCCTACCACCAACTTTAGGTAGAAAGTCACTAGAAAGACTCAGGCTTAGTTCTGTCATTCTCTAGGTATGGGAGCTTGGGAAAAGTAGCTAAGGTTCTTTCTCATCACCAGCCTCCATTTCTCCATCTGTGAAGTGGGCTAATAATACCTACTCTCGGCCGGGCGCGGTGGCTCACGCCTGTAATCCCAGCACTTTGGGAGGCCGAGGCGGGCGGATCACGAGGTCAGGAGATCGAGACCATCCTGGCTAACACAGTGAAACCCTGTCTCTACTAAAAATACAAAAAATTAGCCGGGCAAGGTGGCGGGCGCCTGTAGTCCCAGCTACTGGGGAGGCTGAGGCAGGAGAATGGCGTGAACCCCAGGGGGGCAGAGCCTGCAGTGAGCCGAGATCGTGCCACTGCACTCCAGCCTGGGCGACAGTGAGACTCTGTCTCAAAATAAATAAATAAATAATAATAATAATAATAATACCTACTTTCATAGAGTTGTTGTAAAGGCCCAATGCATGAAGTATTTGAGAACACCCTTACAGATATATGTTGTCACTGTTATCCAGGCAGCCATGAATTTCTGCACTAGAAGGACAACTCCTTGAGGACAGGATGCTCTTCACCTGAGCCCAGGATCTGCCACCAAGTCATCCTCTAAAGATGTTGGTTATACAACTACAAGCTAAGTCAAAGAGGATCGGAGCCCAAACAGAAGACAGCTGTAGGGGTCAGAGGAGAAAAGACTGAAAGAGAAGCTGGAAAGAAAGGAATGGGGAGAAAACCAGGAAAAAGGATGGAGAGAGAGAGCTCAGAGCTGAGGAAACCTGCACAAAATGTAAGATCTGGAAACAGATGGAAAGAATTGTGAAAAGCAGAACTGGGCACACATCCTTTAAAATTCAGCCCTTAGAGATTACCTAGTCCAAACCCCGCCTCTATGGGGAGGAAAATAAAGGTCCATGTGGGGAAACGCTTGCCAAGATAATATGCAGGGAGTTAATGGCAGACCCAGGGTAAGAATCTGATAGAGTCAGACAAGGCCAAGTTTGATTTCTGGCTATAAGCTGTGTGATATTGGGCAAGTTAGTTTCTCACTCTGAGCTGCGGTTTCCTCGTCAACGAAGATAGGGTTAATCGTGTCTCTATCTCATAGCCTTGTTGTAAGAATTAAATGAGATGCTGTAAATAAAGTTGCCTACATGTGCCTGCTGTGGGAAGAGGCTCTGTGAATGTTACGATCTCTCCCTCCTTCCTCCTGACCCTCTGTTCTTTCCTCCCTTGTGACTGAGGCAATGATGTGACCAGCATGGTCAAAAGTCACAGGGTTGGCCACATCTGCACTTGGGGGTTGTCAGTTATAGACATGGGGGCTTTTGAAATATGGGTAAGGCTGTATTCTCATCAACCACCTAATTGAGAACAGAAAAAAATTGTTGTCAGCCTCAAGAGTGGAGAAAAGTCCCAGCGTGGTGGCTCATGCCTATAGTCCCAGCTACCTGGGAGGCGGAGGCAGGAGAATCCCTTGAGCCAGGAGTTCGAGGCTGCAGTGGCCATGACCGTACCACTGCACTCCAGCCTGGGCGACAGAGGGAGAACCTGTCTCAAAAAAAAGAAGTGGAGGAAAAGTAACAACAGATAAGGAAGCAATAGGTAGGAAGGACAGAAAAGCTGATAGTTCAGAAATCTAGAAAGAGGAAAGAGTACCGAACAGGGGCTCTGAGCTTTGGCTGGTCCCTTGTGCTGCTGCAAAGGCATTCTGAGCTTGTGGGCAGCTTATTCTTCATCTATGCCTCAGCTTCCTCACAGGCCAAAGAAAGGAAAATATGTCCCCCCGGCCAGGTCTCCACCAGCCAGGAGGTCTGCGTCCGGCCCTCAGAATGCTCCCCTGGGCATTCCTGACCAGTGCAGATGGGGAAATTTACCTCCCTTTCCCAGTTCCTACCCCCAGTACCCCTTGGGGATTTCACGCAGCACAGGGGGTGCTTTCAGGGAGCTGGGGCTTTCTAAGTCACCTTTGTTTATAATTCCTTTAAAACCCAGAGACAAACCACCCCTTAATTCATGCACTGCTGAGAAGGTGAATCTGCCTTTTAAAATCCAAAGGAAGCCATTAAACCAAGTTGGTAACCATTGTGACTCATAATAAGCTTTCTTCTGTAAAAAAAAAAAAAATGAGTCAGAACGACTTTCCAGGAAGTTTGGTTACTTTAATTAGCCACCTCTTTCTTCTTGCCCTGAAACACATGCAGTAATTTGAAGATCACCTAAGTATTGATGCTACCAGCCAGGGAGCCCTGAAATGAAAGACCTACTGGTGGTGGTAAAGTTCCAGACATCACGGGCTCCTTGGAGCTGAAAAGGGACCTGTGCAGAATCCTTTCCTAAATGGGGAAGGGAGCAAAACCAACCTTCCGGGCTGACGCACTGGCCTGAGTAAGGTGGGGAATGAGCCAGAAGTACTCAGCAGCGATGCCCAGCTGTATACTCCAGAATCTTAATGACGATCACAGCTTCCACGTGCCAAGCACTGTTCTAAGGGCTTGAGACATCATCTCAAGTAACTCTCAACCCACTCTCTAAGTTGGGCATTAATTTTCCCCCTTTACAAAAGGGACAAAGATAAATTTTCAGGTCATGCAGCCAGTAAGCAGTGGAGCTGCAAATTTTATCCCAGGTCTGTTTGATTCTAGATCCATACTCTTCAAAGCTCATCCGTTCCTACCTCCTAGGGAGGCAAAGTGGCTGGTCTAAGGTCATATATTGAATTGGTTGTATCCCTGGATAATAGACAGATTCTGAAGGTCTTAGCCAATGTCTGGATTCTTTCTCTCTTAACCTACTTTATATATAGCTCCCAGATAGGAAGCCAGAATTTGCTCATATTGACCATAACACACTAACCTTCCTAACCCCCACCAGAATCTGAACTCCCTCCCTTTCCTGGCTCCTCTTTCAGGGTTCTATGTGGCTCATTCTCACTCCTAACACTGTTACCCTGACTTGGTCTCAGTAACAGAACACCAGTGCAAGCTGGTTAGGCGTGGTCTTCTTCCTATGTGGACACTTTCTTAGCTATGTCCCCACACACCTGGGCAATGGGCCCCGGGTAAACAGAGTTGGCTCCAGCCAGCCTGCTTCCAGAAAAGGGCAATCCAGCTTCTCTGGATCATGGCTCCCGGGCTGATTTTTCTCTAGGGAAGGGTGTCAGTGTGGGGATTATATCTATCACTCTGTAGCTGAACTGAGTTTAAAGTCTTGCTGAGGTTTTTGAGATAAAAGGGAATCTTCTTCTCAACTGGGAAGAACAGTTGCCCCTCTCCACAGACGCTTAGTAAAAGATACTCTGCTAAATCTATTGAAACATGAGTGTGACCAGCCCACATTCTCCTTAGTCTAGCTGCCTGTGTACATAAGCAAAGCAAAATAGAAAGATTGTAGTTTGATGTGTATTGCTACCTGTGCAAGGAAACACTGTTTCAGTATTAAACTGGGGAGCAGAAAAGTTTATGGCAAATGCATACTGTGGATGCCCTCCCCACCAAGACCCCCAATTATCTTGTCCCTGACAAAAATCTCATAGCTTCAAGAATGGAACTAGACTGCTCTAGAAGATTTGAAAAAGATTTTAGCTCTGGGGGACATTGATTCTCTTCCACTTCTAATTTCTATGTCTCTAATGATCCAGATGAAAGACTAATTGAGGTCTGGTTGGAATGCTATTAAAGTTATTTGGTGGTGTTACAATATATACTCATCTTTAAGTTCTTTTTAATTATATGGAGCTTTCAAAGCAAGGCTTGAACTATGGAGGTAAAAATAGAGAGCTATGAAACTTTCTTTTTTAATTCTTCTTTGTTCCTCTCACCTTTTTTTGAGACGGTCCAGCCTCAAACTCCTAGGCTCAAGGAATCCTCCCACCTTGGCCTGCTGACTAGCTGCGACTACTGACACCCCCTTTCTCTTCTTTACAAAGCAAAGTCATCTCCAGGCACCAAGCCTTCCTCTCTGAGCCTATTTGCCACCCACATGCACATTATTTGGAAGAGAAACATTTGTACACAGGCCTCTTTGGTTAGTGCCTTGAGTAGGACTATCAAGGTATCTGGGGCTAAAAGGCCCTGGTCCCCATCTAAGAAAGACAGGTTCTGCCTCTGCCAGTCACAGCAGCTGGGAACACAGCTGCTCCTGAACTTTTTTGGTTTTGTTCTGTTTTTAAGTATCTGGTCTCTTCCTAGCCTAATTCCAGAGGTTTCGTTCCACTGTGGACCAATATCTACTGTTCAAAGGCTCCAGAATCACATCCCATGTCCTCAGGGAATTCTCTTAGTTCCTAAGACCTAGCTTTGGGGTCTGGTTGGCTGAAAGACCAAGCAAGAAGAGATACCAGTTGTTCAAGAATTCCCAACAACTCTCTTCCCCCCACCCCCCGCATTCCTCCTCCATCCCATAGAAGAGAAGACCCTTACCTGGCTCCACCTGGCTGAGAGTGCTGCGAGCATCCGTGGAATCGGCTACATCCCCACTCATCTTGATATCTGCAGGGAAAACACAACTGATTTTAATAACAGGTCACAATTTTTCTTGCTATGACATATGTGGCTTTAACTAAATAGCAAAGATGAATGTGTAATTACAACAACCATCAGACTTTCAAATTCCTGATTCCTGAACATACAACCATTAGAATATTCATAAGCTTGAGGGCACGGATCCCCTCCTCCCATGCTTGCCTCCTCTCCTTGCCTTTCTCTTCCCCTTTCCCCGGTGCCACTGCAGGGTCTCTCACCTTTTGCATCATTCATGGCCACTTGCTTCTATCACCAGGACTCAGTTGGTAAAAATTTAACAAGGGGGTGGAGGGGACACTTCCCATTTCCAACACTCGTTTCCTTTGGGATCTGAGGAATTTATTTTATTTTTAAATAGTGAAAGAATTATCCCTCCCCACCTGCCTCCCCAGCTCTGTTTCCCTTAATAACCCCATCCTGGAAGGTAAGAGTGCCCTTAAACCAAGGCTGGCCCTTCTCACCTTTCTTCCCGGGTCCTGCCTGGGTTCTCTGTCTGGTCTCAGAGGTCAGCCCACTGTCTGGGGATCAAGTCCTAGCTCCTGTGTTGTCCTTGGAGATCCTGTCCTTTGGGGAGCTTTACCTTCTCTCCTACTCCTTCAACTGGCTCAGTGAGAAAGGGATGGCAGCGGGTCAGTGCCCCACAGAAAGAGAATACCTACACCAGGCCCCTGGCTCAGCCCCTGAGTCCTACTGGTCTGGCCTCTCTGCCCTGCTTCATTTCAATAAATTAAACATTTACCCTTAACAGACAGCTGCCACCACCTATGTGGGAGGCCCCTAAGTCTCCTCTTGGGGTCAGCAGGGGGAAGAAAAGAGGCAACTTTGAACCAACTCACTCTCTCTCTGCTCCTCTCCTTATTAAACCACCCAAAGACTGAAGCCTTAAAGACAGAAGAATATTTTATTCAAATCATGTTGACCCCCAAACCCCCCTTCTCTGGGGCAGCACTTTAACTCTTTCGAACCAGATAAAGTCTTGGTGAGCCAATTTGCATACTCGGCTCCCCAGCCAATCCCAGTCAAGCAGGCAGTCTTAATTTGCATCAGGTAATCAGGCAGTTGGCAGTCTGGATGCCCAGGTCTGGAGATGATCAGGATGAGGAAAAAGGGTAGACCTGTGCCCCAGAGAAAGAGGGGAGAAAACCTACTTTTTCTTTTGTGTGTGTGTGAGGAATAACGTGTGCGGCTCCGGCCGAGGTGTACACCTCTGGAGTGTAGCAGCTTTGATGCCAAACAAGACATAGATGGGGGATGCAGAGATTTAGAGCCTAGAATACCCCAGAAGTAGGGGAGAAAGTAAGGAGTCACTGTGGTTTAAGGAATTTTCAAGACCAGCCAAATTGAGGGAAGACTCCAAGGTAAACACTTAGAGCTCTACGGAACCCTCCCCAGACAATCTACACTGCACTTTGTGGTCGGTCACAGAGCTCTAAGGAAGACCTGCAACCTTACCCCACCCCCCACCCACCTCCTAGTGCACAGCCTTTAGGGAGGCATTTCTTGAGCCTAACCTCGATCCGTCCTGCTGCAGTCTCAAACTCTCTGTACAGTTTGCCACGCATGAATATGAAGAATAACTACTATGGACCACACAGACACATTTGCAAGGGGCCTCTGCTGCCACTGGCCTTCTGTTCCAATGGAGAACCGGGCTCCCCTGTCCCACCCATTAAGTACTATCCCCCCTGGAGCTGGGCATTGCCTAACGCAGATCTGCTCAGCTCATACTTCACCGTGGGGATTCTTCGACAGTGCTGAGAAGAGGCCCTGAGTCAGAGACTGCTGGAAAGGTGCACTGGAAGTTCTCCCCCACTGGTGGTTTCAATTTGCTTCATCAGCACCAGGATTCAGAGCATGGGATTTGGCATCAGACAAACCTGGATTAATCTCAATGCCATCACTAACTAGCTGGGGGACCCTAGCCACATATTCGGATGTGAATTTTCTCACCTAAAAATGAGAATAATGATACACACTTCCCAGGGTTTTTGTGAGGATTAAATGAAATACTGAATGAAAACTGCCAGGAAAGGAGTTCCAGGCACGAAGTAAGCACCTAATAAATGAACTAATTAAACAGACACTTAGGCTTAGGTGCTAGTCCCCTTCCCTTCCTGCCTTCTTCTCATGCCCCTCTATTAACCCCTTGCCCCATTACAAGGAATAGCTTTGGTTTTCTGTCTCAGCACTATTGTAATTTGTCCTTTATTTGGGAAACCATTAGGATTCTCCAAATTCTGACTTCATAGAAAAAGTGTTCATGAGGACAGGAAAAAGTTAAGAGGCAGTGACGCTGGGATGATGACCAGAGTCTCTGAATCAACTGATTTCAAACTCCTGACATTTAAGAAGGTAATTCTTTAGCTAAACTGTAATCGCAAGCCTAGAACCCAAATTCTCCTCCAACACCCATTCTCCACATCACCTTCATCAAATACACACAGAAGCTCTCATTCACCCTTTAAGTTAGCCTAACATTTAGTCTTAATCATGTCTAAAAATAACTTTTAAAGGCATCAACCCCCACCCCTCCTCATCTGCCATGATGTCTACTCATTTGATGTATCCATTACGGGAGCAACAAGGTGGCACTTCAGGATTGGAGGGGCAGGGTGAGATGACCTATCAAGCCTCTTCTTGAGTCCCATAGGATGCTAAGACACTGAGAACCTGTTCCTGTTGGGTAGGAGGCTGAGGCTGATGGGTGGGACGAGCTTTTGGGTCTCAGCCTAAAAATGGGCCAACACCGAAACTCCCTGAGACGCTGTAACCCTTCACCTGTCAGACAGAACTTGCCATGGGTGAGAGAGAGAGGTGTGGGGTGGGGCCAGGCTCCTCTGTGTTATCTCAGCCAGAGACTGAGTAGACTCCTTGCCATCACTCCCTTCCCTGGGGAGGCTCAGCTGCTCTGTGTAAGAGCCCAGACACTAGCTGCAGACCCTCGGCTGCCCCACTCAGCACCATCACACCCTGAAGTTAGTGTTGGCTTGACCAGGAGCGGCCCCTCCTTAGACATCTGTGAACCCCAGGGAGGAAAGCTCGAGAGGCAGCACTCCCCCCAGGCTGCAGGCTGAGAGTCCTGGACCTCCTGGGACCAGGCTACTCTGGGAAAGCAGAAGCCACAGCCCTCCCTCCTAGTGTCCATCTTCATGTTCTTGGAAGGACGGGAGCTCCTTCTGGCTCTTCTCTCACATACCTGCTGATGGCGCCGCTTCTACTGGGAGACTTCAAAGGACCCACCGGCCCCACTTCTGAGCCAGCCAAGGCTCCAACTCTCCACCAGAGGAGACTTCTCTCATTTTTTCTTAGTCCCATCATCAGGCCTTCCAACCCAAATGCTATTCCTGAGCTCCAACTGGCACCCGTCTGTGAGACTCAGCCCCTCTTTCCCAACCTTGGTGGGGAAAAGCTCACAGTGAGGAGAAGGGCAGAGAAAGAGACATCTGGGGCAAACCAGGCGTGCCCCTGCCAGCTGGCTTCCCACTGTTTTCCTTTGTTTCTTACTTATCTGCCTCCCTAGCTGGCTGCCTGTGGTCTACTTCTCTGCCTGTTTTTAGTCAGGGAGCAGGGAGCCCCTCCTTGCTGCAGAGCCCCTGTGTCTAGTGACCTTCTGCCTGCTCAGGTCTTTGTGCTTCCAGGTGAGAGATGCTCTATAAAGTACAAGGTGCGAAGGCTCCAGGCAGACCTGAATCATGGCTCGTACCCAGGTTATCAGAGCAAGACAATGGGGCTAACTCTGGCTGGCCCCAGTGCGAGTGGAGCCCTTGGAGTGGGGGACCCGGGAGCAAGCCTATGATCTAGTTTGTGTGCGCCTGTTCCTCCTCCTTCCCCCATCCAGACTCCTCCAGTAAGTCAGTTAAGGAGGAGACCCCAAGGACCCGGCCCTGGGAATTCACAGGAGAAGTACTATTTATCAAGATCAGTAGGATACAGGAAGGTCAGTAGGATACAGGAAGATCAGCAGGATACAGGATTACCTTGGCGGGGAAAATGGGACTCAAAAGAGACCACATTACCCAAAGAGGATCCTGGACTAAGGGACCCTAGAGAGGGACCCATAATGAGATATTCCATAGAGGGAAGAGCGATCCTCCTTCACAGACCCCACAGCAGGGTGCGCACTGGAAGACCCTACAAAGAAGATCTTGAACAGTAAAGGCCACCAGGAGGACGCAGCAAAGAGAACCCTCTAATAGAGACCCAGTCAGAGAGAGGGGACAGAAAGTCCCAAACTCAGAGACCTCTGGAGGTGCCACTGAAGGGGAACCCTTAGACACTACAGAGGGGCCAAGACCCAGAAACTGCACAGGGAGGCCAGGTAGCCCTGAGGGGGGAATGGGCTGGGGAGGGAGCAGGCAAATGGAGAGAGATGAATTGGGGAATCTACCCCCAGGTACATGGAGACCCCGCCCTGAGAAGTCACCTCACCTGGGGTTTAGCTTAGTCTCCCCCCATGTGTCGGGAATCCCTGCTCCCAGGGACAGGGTGGAGAAGGTGTCTGGGCTTCTGAGAAGCATCAGCCAGGAGCTCACTCCTGGGGAAGGCATGGAGGGCTTGGCCCTCTCTCAACCTCATCCTCTGGTGCTCTCTGCTCTCTCCTCTCTGCTATATCCTCTGAGGCCCCAGGCTGCCTCCCTGCTGGGTCCCAACTGTCCCACCCCCTCCCACTTCTGCAGAATGGGAGCCTCCGGTAGACAAGGAGGTGGGAAACCCCCAGGAAGTCTGTGATCTTGGTGCTAGAAAACTTCCCATCCACTGCTAAGCCCACCTTTCTGAAGAGCCTTGCTCCCATTCAAACCCTGGCCTTCTCTGCAGGCAGTGAAGGGGAGAGCACCTACCCGGGGATCTGCCCCAGGTATGCCCAGTCTAGAAACAGACTTTCCTCAGACTCTGGATGACACCCAGTTGGATGGTTTCTTCCGCCTCACCTAGCCCTTCTGGTACATCCTGGGGAGCCACTCAGCGCCAACATCTCACTGCCAGGCTGCCTCTCACTCAGCCCTGCCAGGAAACAGCATCTGGGGAACTGGGCGCTCCCGGTCCCCTCCCTCCAGGTACTCACTGACGCTTGTTTTCAGGCAGGGTAGGCCTCGGGCCTGCTCTGCTTCTTGGGGTGGGTCTCCTCCCTACTGTCCCAGAAAGGAGACCAGGTAACAACATTCCCATCAACAGCCCCGAAATCCTAAAGAAAGATCACTGGGTCCTGCCCACTTTGAGAGTAAGTTGCTAGGTTAGAAATGGCCAGGTCAGGTACTGCTTTCTTCACCTGTTCTTTGCTCAGGCCCTGTGACCTCCAGAAGGCCCACCCTAACACGAAGCCCCAAGCCAAGCCCAACCTGGCTGCCTGACAGCTCCTGCCTTAGCCCAGCTGTAGAAGGAGGAACAGCAAGGTGAATGGAGGGGCTGGGTTCCCTCCATGCCCACCTCTCATTCATTCATGCAGGGAAGCCTGACTCCCGGCAAAGCATTTGCATCTCCTAGGTTTCCACCCCTTAGGGAAGGAAGGCATGGGACATGGAACCCAGAGGATGTGTCTGTCACCATCCCCTCTCAAACACATGGGGGCATGGCCCCTGCCCCAGGGGCACCTCTGTAATTGCCCCACCTCACCCACTTCTCCTAAGCCCCCCAACCACCTAAATGTCCGCTTTGCCTCCATTTCACACATATGCCGGGACACCAGCACACAGCACGTGGACATACACATTTCCCTCACTTATGCACTCCCAGGTCCACACCCCTGGCTGAGTGAGTGATCCACCCATCCCTGCAACCTCCTGAGACTATGACAGTTCAGCACACCCACGTCCCATACAACTGCCACTCCCCAGACCGGGGGCTTCGAAGCCCTCCCGCCCTCCACCACCCCCACCCTCATTCTTTTCCAGGGTTTCTTATCTCAGATCCCCTCCCTTTAGTCCCCAAATACTGACTGGCGCACGCCGCAGGACAACCCGCTATCCACATCGCCCTCTCCTGGCCGCTGGGAAACAAGCCCCCCTCCCCAACCAGAACGTTGTCCCTCTCCTTCACCCTGCCCACACGCAGTGACACCTGTCAGAGCTCATTCCCTCCGCCCCTCACCTGTGTGCATGGACTCCAGATTCACCATCCTGCCCCAGGCGGGGCCAAAGCCAGCGCCCCCCCAGGCCCCTCGCGTCTGCCCCAGCCGGGCCCCCTGCGAAGCCAGGGTCTCCTTCCTCCAGCCCCCGGCCGCCGCCGCCGCGGGAGCCGCTGCCGGAGCCGTCGCCGCCACTGTCGCGCGCTCCGCTGCTCCGGCCCGGGCAACACTCGGCGCCGCCAGTATTGCCACACTCCCCAGGTGAGCACGCGGCGCGGGGCGGGGGCCGCCGGCCACGCCCCCTGGCAGGAGCCCCGCGCCTGGCCCCGGGCCCATGCAAAGCAGCGATTTGCATACATGGAGCTGGGGACCTGGGGAGGGGGCCGGGGGTGCTGCCGGGGCGGGTCTCGATCCCGCGGAACACCTGCCTGCTCCAATCCGGCCTGGCAGCACCTCCTCACCGCGCCCGGAGTGGCGCCAACTCCTGGTCCTGCTTGCCCTTTTTAGGAAGCCCTGGCGGGTTCTCCAGCCTGAGCCCGAGCTTCCTTCTGGATAGATCCCGAAGTGTAAGCGTTGCAAGGAGTTGGAGTGTTTGGAGAAGTCGCGGGGGTCTGCTGGAAAGAATTCAGTTTTGGAATCTCACCTCTCAACCGCTTACCAGCAGTGTGGCTGGGACAAGGTTCTTCACCTCCCTGAGCTCATTTAACTCATCTGTAAAACAGGGCAGGTGCTAATCGGGTTCTCTATGGGGCTGAACAGGTGACCAAGCTCACCTAGCCCCCATGGCATCCTCATCGTGGGATTTAGATGGGATGCAGCTTATTATTAGGAGAGTTTCCAGGTGCACACAACTGCTTCCTGCTTGCCCCTCCCAGTCTCCTGCCCCAGGTCCCAGGTTGCTGTGAGTCTCTATGAGAGGATGGATGTGGAAGTTACCAGTGCCCAGGCTTTTGGTGACAGCCACCTTCCAGAGCTAGGAAGTGGCTTGCTCAAAGGTGCACACTTCCCTAGTGACAGAGCCTGGCTGGAATCGGGTCTCTGGACTCACACTCCAGTGCTCTTTGCAGCACCCATCATAGGCTCACTCCTTTCTCTTCCTCTCTTCAAGTCCCAGTAAGTGGTTCTGTCACCACGGGATGGCCTGCATGGAAGCCCAGAAAGCTGTGTGCAGACAGGAGGGCAGGGCCTCGCTTTCCCTCCCAGACAGGACTCCTCATGAACATGTCTTCACCTTAGTCCCATGGGCTACTTCCTGAGCACAGAACAGGCTTTGGGCTTTCCTGCCTCTACACCTTGTTCACAGTGTCCTTTCCCCCTGGCATGCCCATCCCACCGTGCACTCCAGTCATGCCCATGATAACACCCAGCATTTCGTGTGCCTTCACTGTGTACCAAGCATTGGGGTGACCAACACTTGAAAGGCATCTTTCATGCCTTTAGTTCTTGTTTAGTTCTCAAAACCTGTACATTGTACTATGATTACTGCCATTTTACAGATGGGGAAAATGAGGCTTAGAGAGTTTAAGTTCCGTGTTCTTTTTTTTTTTTTTTTAGACGGAGTCTTGCTCTGTTGCCAGGCTAGAGTGCAGTGGTGTGATCTCAGCCCACTGCAACCTCCGCCTCCTGGGTTCAAGCGATTTTCCTCAGCCTCCCGAGTGGCTGAGACTACAAGCGTGTGCCACTACGCCCAGCTAATTTTTGTGTTTTTAGGAGAGACGGGGTTTCACCATGTTGGCCAGGATGGTCTCGATCTCCTGACCTTGTGATCCGCCCGCCTCAGCCTCCCAAAGTGCTGGGATGACACGTGTGAGCCACCGCACCCAGCCTAAGTTCCATGTTCTTAACAGCCTTCGTGGCAGGTTCTGAGGGCCTTTTCTTAGCTTACCTCCTGGTTGGTAACTGATCAATTGCTTCATTCTATTGCCCCCACCCCAGCACCTAGAACAGGGCTGGGCACACAACAGGTATCAGAAAGTGTTCTGTGGGTGCTACAGTGGCCCCAGAGGAATAGGCAGCACTTAAGTGCTTCCTCAGGTCCACATACACCACCCTCCCCAGTCACATGGACCTCCCCTCCCCATGCTCCCGAAAAGAAGGGAGGAGAGAAACTTCTTGTTTTTTTTTTTGCTTTTTTTTTCTTGAGATGGCGTTTCTACCTTGTTGCCCAGGCTGGAGTGCAGTGGCGCCATCTCGGCTCACGGCAACCTCCGCATCCTGGGTTCAAGCGATTCTCCTGCCTCAGCCTCCTGAGTAGCTGGGATTACAGGCATGCGCCACCATGCCTGGCTAATTTTGTATTTTTTGTAGAGATGGGGTTTCTCCATGTTGGTCAGGCTGGTCTCAAATTCCTGACCTCAGGTCCACCTGCCTCGGCCTCCCAAAGTGCTGGGATTACAGGTGTGAGCCACCGCGCCTGGCACTTTTTCTCGTTTCTTCTGGGTGAGGAAAGAGACCAGCAAGGGCTTTTTGGAGGCCCAAGGGGGTCCCTCTCAGGACACTCTCAGCCTCTGTTTCTTCCAATTCAACCCTCCCCCAACTCCCATCCCCTTCTGGACTTTTCTTCTCCTCCCCAACTTCAGGTTTGGCCCCTTCCCTGAAGTCCATTTCTTACCTACAACTGCAGTCACCTGCCACCATTCTGAAAAAATGCCTGCACACAACTTATATACCCGTGTGCTTGTGCTTTCCATATCTCTATTTGCATATTATTTGCATGGCCATGTACACTGAGGGTCTCATTCTCTGACCACCTTATCTGGGGCCTGTTGCCCTTTTTCATGTGCAAAGTCACATTTCTTCTCTGGGCTTTAGTCTTCCAAAAGTCAGAGAGGCCCATATTTGATAATTTCAAAGGGCCTTCTGTCTCCAGCAGCCTAGGATTCTGGGGTTCTGAGGGGAATGGGGAGATGGAGTTCTTGTGGGGATTGGGGTGGGAACTGAGGCACAGATAGGACCTTGGAGGTTCACAGTTGGAGGCACAGCTTTGGGTTCCAAACTTGGAGTGTGGAGGTAGGAGGATGAACGGGGCAGAAGGGGCTGGGTGGGGAGAGGATAGCAGATACTCCCTCACATTCATTCATTTACTCATTCACTCAATGAATATAGATTGAGTGCTTCCCACATGCCAAGAACTGTGCTCCATGCTGAACATACGCTACCTGATTTTAGTCAGTGCCACTTTAGATGGAAGGTACAATTATTAGCCCTGCGTTACAGATGAGAAAACTGAGGTTCAGAGAAGTAAACACAGCTAGTAGACTACAGAGTTGGTATTTAGACCCAGGGCTGCTGACCCCAAAGCCAGGATTTTAGTCCTGCCCTCCAGTTTCTGAATCTGAGCTTCCCCTTCTCTTATCAGATACCAAGATAGAAAGAACCTAGATATCACTGAACCCCTCATTGGAGGGACCTGAGGCCCACAAGGAGAGAGACTTACCCCAGAGAACAGAACAAATACATGGCTCAGCAGAGACCCTTCTACTCTTCCTGGCTTCTCCTTCATGTGCCCTGAGGCTTAGAAGGCTGGGGTGCCCTCCAAGTCCCATGTATGTAGCAGGGTGAGGGGGAGTGGTGAGCAATCTTTATTCCTTCTCTCTCAGACTTGCTCACTGATCATTCCAGTTAAATGAGCTAGAATGGGAACATAGACAACTCTATTATCCCTCATTCCTTTAGCAGTGTTTTTTTTTTGGTGCCTCATTCCTTTAGCAGTTTTTGAGCATAAAACCAGCTCTTTGAGCTCTGAGCTGGAGTGAAGTAAAAAAACAAACTTCCAACCCCCCTGAGCCTGATACTCCATGTCCCTGTTTAGCTTAGGAGAGGAAAAGCTGTGGGGAAGAGAGAGAGAGAGAGATAGGGGTTTGCCTGGAAGTTAGAAAGGAACAGAAGAAAGAAAGGGAAAAAGAAGCCAGGACAGGAAATTTCTGTGCCTTTGGACATCAAAAGAACTATATGTAAATGAAATGCAAATTAAATGCAAATCATCCCTCCCTCTCTCACTTACCCCACCTCTTTCAACAGCTGGAGGACTTTTTTCAGAGTAGCAGAAGGCTTATTCCGGGATGCTGTGGTTTTGAAACTGTCATCAACTCTGACCCCTCCCCAGGTCCTCCGGGGCCTCCTGGAGTGACATCTAACCCCCTTAGCTGCACCTCTAGGGAGTCACTAGCGCCCCAGGCTTCATTTCTATTTGAACATATCATCAGCTTCTTTTGTTTCAAGGACAGAAAGCTCTAAGAGTCAAGCCTCCTTTCCAGACACAGTGGGTGGAAATGGTGCACAGCCCTGGAAAGGGTACTGCGCGGAGTGGGCCCGAGCCCCATCCCCAACTCAGCAGGGAAAAGGGAACTTCTTGGCTGTAGACCCTGGGCTCACTCCCATTTCCTGTCCTGTCAGCTGGATTGAGTTGTCAGGGCTAGGAGAAGGGTGGAGAGTGAGGCGTCCTGGAAGGCCACCAAGGAACAAGTCCCTTCTAGCCCTTTCCTTCTGCCAGATGGGCCATAGGGCCCAGAGCGTGGGGGTACAGGAGAGGGTCAGCTCCTTGCCTTGGGGTGATCAAAGACAATGGATCCAAACTCAGATTCCCCATAAAAGCAGATGGGAGCAAGGGAGAGGCTAGGAAGGACTTCCAGGCCTGTTTTAAATCATATGTCAAAGTACATCTGAGGGCATCATTGTTGGGAGGCTTTTGGTGGAGGTGGGGTTCGTGTCAGGGTGACACAGTGAAAGGTGTCTTGGGAACCAGGATAAGGTAACTGTGTCTGGGGAGGGGATGGGTAGAGGACACCAGAGTCAGGATACAGAGCTATTCTCTGCTCTGATGTCTCTAATGCTGAATACCCCCTGCCCGTGCCCAAGGGACATCCCCCCATACCCAGCCTTCACCCATGTTGGGGGGCAGTACACACACATTCATTGTCCATTTTGAACTTAAAAGTTCAGAATCATGGATAATAGCAACATATATTTAATTTAAAGACAACATAACAGCAACTCTGCTTCCAATCTACTTTTTTGACTTTGAGGCCGGCATTGGGGCTGAGCTGGATCTTTCTAACTGCACTTTCGACAGAGCCCAGCCTCAGCCTCTGCCTCAGCCAGCCCTTTCCTGGCTGCCCGGACCCACCTCACCCCAGGTAACCTTCCCAATCCACTTACACGCTCAGGGCAAGTCTAGGCCCTGCGCGCCCTCTTGTGGTCACAGGGGCGTGTAACCCTGACTTTTGCACCTCTGCCTGCAAGACCCTGGAGAGATCTTTTCACAGGAGTGCCCATCCATGGCTGGGGGATGCACAGGGGAGGGCCCCAGGTCTAGGCAAGATGGAGATGTTGAATTTTAGTTTCAGACCACCATTGGGTCTTCTAGTCCCTGCTCCCCATCAAAGACCAGACCTCAGCCCAGAACCCCAGTTAGAGTCAGCCAGCTTCGTTGTTTCTGCTCAGTCAACGCAGCGACAGGTGCTCCTGGCCTGTTGGGCTATCTCCCCTGTTGCTGGACATCTCTGCCAATCAAAATGTCCTACCTCCTGTACTTCCCTTTGCAGCTACAAAGGGCACTGATCCTCGTGGGATCAGTGTATAGACAAGGACTGAGTGTGAAGGCACAAAAGCAGGAGCCACGAGGGTGGTGATATTCACATGGGAAGGACCTGGAATCTGCCCTGACTTCGGTGAAAATAGTCCAGCCATTTCAGTAACAGATGACTTGTGACACACATCCTAGCTGATTGCTGCGTAGCCTTGAGTAGCGATTCCAGGGTTGGAAAGTGCTGGGGAGGAGGATGCTGGCAAACAGTTGGTCTGTGAAGGAGCAGGGAGAAATAGGGCAGAGGTGGAGAGGGACCTGGTTTTGAGGTGTTTTTTATTTTGTTCTTAAGATGAGAAAGAATGCGAATTCTCCAGGGCCACTGGGAAGGAAGCAGGAAAGGGAGCGATGCTAGAGGAAGAGGGGATCACTTGCCCCAGAGAGGAAGGTCCGGAGGAGCGGGGAGAAAAGACACGTCTCCATGAGGACAGGAGGGGAACTGGGAAGGTGGGTGGCAGCGTAGGCCAGGGAGTGGTGAAGAGGCTTCTCCTCTTGAGGCTTCTGCTTTCTGTGATGTAGGAGGGGAGGGAGCTGCCTCTCATCCTGCCTCTCCCTGCTTAGGAATCAGGACCTTGTCACAGGAGCCAGGGCTGGTGAGACAGTCGCCCCCCAGGGGCATGTGGACACCACCCTTGTGACTGTCTTTCCCTGGTTCCACTGAGAGCTCCTGAGGTCCAACCCTTCTCCATGGAGGTCTGCACTGAATCCCCACCAAGTGAGCCTACACTTTCCACCCACTTTTACCCTCTTCCCTTCTACCACTAACCTTCTAGGTCCCCAGCTGGGGCCACTGTGGTTATCAGTCAGGGTCTCTGCAGGAAAACAGAACCAACTTAACTCGGAGTGCCTCTAACAAAGGTGTTATTGACAGAGATGCCAGCAGACTTAAGGAAACCAGCACCCAGAGAGGGGCGGCACAGAGAAGTGAGGGCAGAAGAGGCAACAGGAGGAAACAGTGGTATGGGAGCCCTGGAAGATCTGGAGCCTTGGAGGAATGCAGCCAGTGCCACAGGCGTGGTGCTGAGGCAGCGAGGAGCAGGGAACTGACACTCCACTGCTGTCTTGTGCTCCCATCTGCAGTGCTTCTCATTGGCTGGAGCTAGAGGGTGAGGGATCCCAGGTGAGGGCAGAGGAGGGTGGAGGGGAACAACCAGCTCAGCTGTCACCTGGCTACAGCCAATAGCTGATACTGAGAATAAGCCCTGGAATGCTGTCATGTTTCTCACTGGTCAAACAGTGAACAGTTTATGACAATACCAAGCGATAGCAGGCATGATGATTCATTTTATGTGCCAATTTGGCCAGGCTCTCATACCCAGCTGTTTTGTCAAACATTAGCCTAGACGTTGCTGTGAAGGTATTTTATAGATGTGACTACCTTTATAATCAGTTGACTTGAAGTAAAAGATCACCCCTGTATTGTGGGTGGTCCTCATCCAATCAGTTGAAGGCCTAAGGAGCGAAAATGGAGGTTTCCTGAGGACGGCATTCTGCCTTAAGACTATAACACAAGAATCCCGCCTGAGCTTCCAGGCTGCTGCCCTGCCCTACAAATTTCGGACTCCAGGCTGGCCACAACATTAACGTTTGCCTCAGCTGCCAGACTGCTAGTTTGTTAGGATTTTGGGCTTGCCAGACCCCAAAATCCAGCAAGCTAATTCCTTAAAATAAATCTTTCTGTGTGTATGTATCTTACTGGTTCTGTTTCTCTGGAGAGCCCTGGCTGATACCACAGGAATATGACAGAATGGGAACTTTCAGACACTGCTAGTTAAGTGTGTAAACTGGAACAGCCCCATCTGTAGGGTGATCTGACAGCATCTACAACGTCCATGCCTGTGACATAGACATTCCAGTTGCCTGTTTTTTTCTTTTGTTTTTTTGAGAATGAGTCTCGATCCATCACCCAGGCTGAAGTGCAGTCGTGCGATCTTGGCTCACTGCAGCTTCCGCCTCCTGGATTCAAGCGATTCTCTTGCCTCAGCCTCTCAAGTAGCTGGGATTACAGGCACCGACCACCACGCCAGCTAATTTTTGTATTTTTAGTAGAGAGGGGGTTTCGCCATGTTGGTCAAGTTGGTCTTGAACTTCTGACCTCAGGTGATCCACTCGCCTCGGCTTCCCAAAGTGCTGGGATTAGAGTCAGTTGCCTGTTTTTTCTATTCCTGTCTACAACCTGGCTTGTAAGAGCAAGTCACAGTAAACAATTTGATTTTCCATCAGTAGCCAAATGGCCAATAGACCATTTCGGAAAATATCAGGCGATTGGACGCGGAATGCCGGTGTTGGGGAAGACCTTAGAGATAACCCAGTGAGACCCTCTCTCATATGGGATGTGTGTGACCCACACAAGGTCACACAGAGCTGGGCCCCAGCGGGTGCCCATGCTCCTCACATACAATGCTGGCCTCGAGCCTTTGGTTCTTGAGAGTGGCACTTGCCCTCCTTTTGCAGGAGTCCTTCTCCCCTCATCCACCAGAGCCAGGTCCAGTAAAGACCCTGGGGCAGAGGTCCTCCAGCTGTGGCCCACAGTTCCCCCACTGAAGGCCTCCCTTGGCTAACACCTGAAGGGAAAGATGCCTGAAGAAAACCCACAGGAAGTCCACAGTGAGGTCCAGCCCAACCCGGGTGAGGTTGCGCAGGGAACCAGGCACAACTCATCCTCCCGGCTTGCAGCAGCACCAGTCAGGGCTGGGTTTCTGGCCTCCTCTGGCTTACCCTGACAAAGGGAAATCAGGCACTTCTTCCTGCCAATTCTGGTCTCAGGGAAGCTTCGGACACCGTCCCCACCACCCCCTGCCCACCACATGTTCAGTGATTGCTGCTACAGAGACTGGCCCAGCAGGTGCTCTACACTCCACACTCCTCCCCGTCCCACCGAGGCCTGGGTCCCCCTCCTGTGGGTGAGCTGTGCTCTCGGAGGTTCTGGCTGGCCAACCTCATAAAGCCCTTTGGGTTGGGAGGGGTGTGGCGTAAGAAGGACAGGGGTTGGATCTCAGTTCTGTTCTAACAAGATGCCTGGACTTGAACTTGGGCTGGTCACACAATTTTATAAGGGAGCCACATCTATAAAATGTTACAGAATCACTACAAGGAGCCAATGGCCTAATTTATATGAAGGCACATTGTAAACCCTAAAGTCCACAGAGAAATAAGTACTGATATTACCACTCCCGAGTGTTTTACGCGGCCACAAAAGCCTCCTGCGATAGGGAAGTCTTATCTCAGTGTTTGCCAAACAGCTGACCACCTACATCTATTTCAACAAGCTCCTAGGTGATTCTGATGCACACTAAAATTTGCTTTTCAGCAAAGAAGTGACTGTCATGGCAGGATTTCAGGCGCTGTGACAGTGGCGCTAAGGCGGTTGGGCGAGTGCTTTGGAATGGTGGACTTGAACCCTTGGATGTGGCCCTGTGGGAGGTGCCTACTTTGCAGAGTGTAAGGTCAGCCCAAAGTCTCAGGGAATCTTCTCATCACCATCCCAAGACTAAGAAGGAGCCCAAGGCAGCTGATGTCTGTAGTGATGGTGTCCAGAGCCCCCTCACTGCAGGGGACAGACAAGCTAGGAGGTGCTGGTCAAGGAAGGTCAGAAAAACACTCCAAGTCTTGAAAACATTGCTTTTTAAAAAAGCATTATTTTTGGTGACTTGGAAATCAGAAGGGAAGACATACTGATCTGGGGACTCCCCTTCCATCAAAAAAGGCACACAGGAGGTAGCAGGTGCCTTCTCCAAGTATCCCTCACCCGCTTGGAGCAATGGCTGGGGCTCGGGATGGAGGCCCTGGCAGAAAGGGAAGGAGAAAAAGGCCTGGGGGGTGACTGATGAGACAGCTCCCTCCCCATCCCCCAGCAAGGCTGAGCTGGTCCTTGAAAACAGGTTCAGAAGGGAGGTGTGCCCACCTGAAAAGGTTATCTCCCCGCTGACCCTCAGCTCAACCAAGGCCAAGCAAGCCCAGCTCCCTCGACCCTCTGGCCTGCATAAGTTCAAGGGGCAGTTGCAGCCTGTTCTGGGAGTTCTGGGAGCAGAGTAGAGGGGACCGCCCTGCAAACCCCTTCCCTCGCCAAGGCCTTCAAGGAAGGATCTGACTCTCCCCATCTCTTCCTTGAGAAAGTTTGGTCCCCTGGGGAACCCATGAGACTCTCCCAGTCCCTAAAACACTCCTGCCTCCACCTTGCCAAATCGTTACCATCTTCCAGCCTCAACCCACACCCCAACTCTTCCAGAAAGCCTTTCCCAATACATGCAGCCTGCACATCCCTCGTTCTGGAACCATCCAGAACCCTTACCCGGCACTTCCTATTACAGCCTCTTCATGTTGAAAGATACTTTGGAAGTGAAGAGCCTTCCAGATGTCCGATTTCATTGAGTCAGGCTTATAGCTGCAGGAATGTCTGCTTTTTTCACTAATAGTAATGATACTAAGAATGGCTACCAGCACCATGTGCTAGATCCTTGACATGCAAGAATTCACTTCGGTCTCTTAAGTAAGCTCATTGTATAGCTAAGGGAGTGGAGGCACAGAGAGGTCAAGCAACTTGACCCATGGCTGCAGAGCAGGTAAGTAGCCGAGCCCAGATCTGAAGCGGGGTTCCAATCTCCATCCCATCTCTTGCCTTCGCACTGGCCATTTCTGACTGGCTTACTACGGTTGCAGCTATGTCTGTCTCGTTGTCTTGGGTGCAGAAGTTTTATCTCATCCTTCCCTAGTAACATCTTCCTTCTCCTCCTTCCTTCCTCAAATGGCTGAGCACACAGTAGGTGCTTTCGAAGTTGTTGTTCCAAGATAGGCCACTGCTAGGGTGTGGGGACACTTCTGACACCAGGTGGCAGCATTGGCCAAAAGTTTTCTCCAAACTCTGGGTCTCGTCAGTCAAGTAAAAACTTAAAACGTTTATTTCTGGTAGAAATGATAAATACTTTGCATTAAAAATCTGGAATTCAAGTTTTCCTCGTACTTCATGCTCCCTCCCTGCCCCAGAACCTTACAAAAATATTTCTGTGTAGAGAGGGAAAGAGCTGGTGCCTGCTCTGGAGGCAACGTCCAGGTCCGAGAAAGGCACTCGTGGTCTGTGATCTGTCTCAGTGGTGGGGGGTCTCCACTCGCCCCACAGGCAGCCTCGGGGCCAGAGATGAGAACATGCTGTAATCCAGCACAGGGGCTGTGTCGTGGGTCCCCAACAGCTCCTTCTTTGGGGATAGTGAGCCCCTTGTTGGGGAGTAGGAAGGGACTGAGGGGCCAGCTCCTTCCAGATGCGTGCATGGGGAGGGGAGTTGTGTCTGGGGAGGTGGGTGTTCAGGTATAGACTCCTTTTAGGGTCTAAACATTTAAGGAGTTCAACAGAACAACCATAGGCCACCACGTTTTGGCAGCTTGCAAGTGAACACTCCAGGGGAGATGCAGGAGGGAGGGGTGTAGGTCTGGGGAGCCCCTCTCTCCTTCTCTGCCCGCAAGGAAGGCACAGGGCGGGAATGGGGGTGCCTTCATGAGACCCCCTGCCATGCCACACCCCTTTCACAGTCATGTGAGATGGGGTCAGAGGGGCCCAGGCTCTAGGGCCAGGGGAGTGGGGAGGGAGGGAAATAAGGCCTCAGGTGGGGGTTGTCACCCCCTGTAGTGGCTGGTGAAGAGCAGGGGGCCCAGAGCAGCCACCCGCCAGGTTGCTCCCACCTAGCCTGGGTAGGGATCCTCATCCCAGAGACACAGCTGCCTCTGGGCCACGTAGAAGTCGAAGCTGTAGCTCTTCTGGCAGCTGCGGATGCCACACTTGTAGGGCGTGGGCCGGTCGCGGCTGTGGCAGTACTTGAGCATGCAGGGGTACCAGGCCAGGCTCAGGCCATAGCGGCAGATACAGGGCTTCCCACGGTCCCCCACCTGCCCGCAGCGAGGCAGCTCCGCCTGCTCTGAGGCCTTGGGCAGAGCCTCAAACACAGAACTGTCCACACCTGGGGGAGAGAGGCAAGGATCAGGGAGGGAGGGAGGGAGGGAGGGAGGGAAGGAGCTCCCCTAGCCAGAGGCTGCTGCCATTCCCCACTTGGTCTCCTCTGTCATTCAACAGGCATTTACAGACACCTCCATTTCCAAGCTTGCCATGGGACACAGAGGTAAGACCTGGTTACTAGGCTCCTTCTTGCTGCGCTCATGGAAGAAACAGATTAAATGGGAATCACCCTCCTGTAGGGCATCAACTGGGTGCCACGGGCTCTACTTACAGTACCTCCATCTATCACCCCATGCGCTAAGTATCATCATCCCTGTTTTACTGATGAGAACATCGACCCAGCGTTTAATGATCTGGTCAAGGTTTCAAGGCCTCCACTCGGCCACACTGCCACCCAGTGCTTTAAAAAATCACCATCCTGGAGTGTGCTGAGATCGAGGCATGGGGAGACAAGGTTGGAAGTCAAGGAAGGCTTCTTAAAAAAGGTGACATCTGGCCGGGCACAGTGGCTCATGCTTGTAATTCCAGCACTTTAGGAGTCCGAGGCGGGTGGATCACCTGAGGCCAGGAGTTTGAGACCAGCCTGGCCAACATGGTGAAACCTCATTTCTACTAAAAACACAAAAATTAGCTGGGCACGGTGGTGGGCACCTATAATCTCAGCTACCCTGGAGGCTGAGGCAGGAGAATTGCTGGAACCCGGGCGGAGGTTGCAGTGAGCTGAGATCGTGCCATTGCACTCTAGCCTGGGGGACAACAGCGAGACTCTGTCTCAAAAAAAAAAAAGTGACATCTGAGTAGGGCTAGGCAGAGAAGGGCCAGCAAAGCACACCCACAGAGGGGCAGGGCAGGTCAGGGTGGCCAGGGCTTGGATCAAATGGGAAAGGGTGCATATTGGGGCACTGGAGGAGACGGAAGGGACAGGCCCTGATTAGGCTCAGGGACTGTATGGGAGAGGCCAGCTTCTGGAGGATGCTTAAGTCAAGCTTGCGGCATAGTCTGGGGTGCAGGCCATGGGGGAGGGTGTATGTGTGTGGAGGGCAAGACCACAGCTTGGCTGGGCATTTCTAAATCTGGGCCTGCCCTAGGAGGAGCAGGCATTTCTCCAGTGCTCAGCTGGCTGGCAGAAGGCACAGCCCTCTCCCCTCCACACAGAGGACCTGAGGGCGGTCCTGGGAAAGGTACCCAGAGAGGGGTCAGTGCTGAGGTCACAGAGGTCAGGAAGGCAGAGACCATGCAGCATGGAGAGGAGCTCCCAAGGATCTTGGGGCAGAGATGCCGGCACCAGGGAGGGCCCGAAGCTGATTTCTGAGAGGTGGCAGTGGAGGGGGGCAGGGTGTCCTTGTGCCCCACTCCCATGACAGAAGGTCCCATCTCTGTGTCCTCACTAAAGGCAGGGACAAGGGGAAGTACCTGGGAATCTCCCTTCATAGGGCCTAACAGAGTCTGTGTGCCCTGCCTGGAGTAGGGCCCTTTCCTCTGGCTGAATCTTCTCACTGAATAGTCACACAGGCACCACTTCCTCCAGGAAGCCTTCCCAGACCAACTGCAGCCTGCTTGGGGAGTCCCTCCCTGAACGCCTGCAGCCATCATGGTACTCTATCACACTTAACTCTGTGCAGATCTACCCCGCAGGGGGACAGGAACTGAGTGTCTGCATCCCTGATTCCTGTGTCAATACATCCCTGTAGGTGTTCAGTAAATGTCTCCTGAACAAAGGAAAAGCTAATGACGAGTCTTGGCCAATGATGAGACTCGGCTAATGATGCCCTGCCCTCCTCCACTGCTCTGTGCTGTCTCCCCGACCCCTTCCCTCCGCCCAGCAGCGGGCAGTGCCCAGCTCCCAGCCGACCTTGCTCCAGCCAGAACCGGACATCCTCCTGGCGGGTGTAGATGGCATCCATGGCCTCGGCACACACGTTGTGGAGATGGGGGCTCAGCAGGGCCCCCTGGCTGAAGTTGACAGCAACATCCATGTGCAGATGCTCCAGGCCCCGAACCTCCTCCGCCTGCCGCACTGCCCGGGGATTTTTCTGTGCGTGGGAGAGAAGCCACTCCTACCTGGCTTCAGAATGCTCCCTTTCCATCTTCCCCTGACCCTCCAGGTCAGGCAAGCCCAGGCTGACTGCCTTTAGAACGCTGGGGCCATCTGCAGGGTGGCAGCCCCACCCCTCTCCAATTGGCAGTGAAACTGATGCCTAGAGTACAGTCGAGCCTTTTCAGCTTCTACCCAGAATGGATGCTTCCCAAACTATGTGCTGGCCACTGGGCTGACCTCTGGGTCCTGACGGAGAACGCTGAGGTGTGGATGGGAGGTGGAGGTGGGTGGGCCAGGCAATCTGTGCCAGGGCATATGACCTCTGGAATCACGTACTTTCCAACATCCAGGGAACCAAGTCCCTTTGGGAAAGCAGGCAAAGCGCAGGGGCGAGGAGGCCCCCAGGGCAGGCTCTGCTGGACAGGCCAGGGAACTCAGATGAGGCTGGGGCGAGGCCCTGGGTCTAAGAAGACAGCAGGAGCAGGCCGGCAGCTTTGAGGGTCTTGAACACTTTATATATGTTAGCTCACTGAATTCCCCCATAACCCAGTTTCAATGAGAAAATTGTGGCTTTGAAAATAACTTGTCCAATGTCACCCAACTAATGAGTGACGGGGGAGATGTGATGCCTGATCTGACCTCAGAGCCCAAGCCTCTAGCCTGTCACACATGGGAAGGTGCTGGAACCAGACGGGAGAAATCTGAGAGTTGGGATTCAGTTAGCGATCTGCAGCTCTAGGGTCAGGTTTGGCCTGTGGCAAAATCAGGGGCTCAGGACCCCAGGGTGAATGGGGTACCAGGGATGAGGGCGAGTCAAGGGCAGTGGGTCCAGGAACAGCCTGAAGATGAGGAGCTGGGTGGGGGGCTAAGGTTGGGGGATCAGAGCTTAGAGCTAGGCTGGCTGCAGGGGTCGGGTCTGCAGGTCAGGATCTGGGCCAGGTCTGCGGGTCGGGATCTGGGCCGGGTCTGCGGGAGGGATGTGGGCCGGGTCTGGGCCGGGTCTGTGAGACGGGATCTGGGCCGGGTCTGCGGGAGGGATGTGGGCCGGGTCTGGGCCGGGTCTGCGGGATGGGATCTGGGCCGGGTCTGCGGGAGGGATGTGGGCGGGTCTGGGCGGGTCTGCGGGATGGGATCTGGGCGGGTCTGCGGGACGGGATCTGGGCCGGGCTGGGCGGGTCTGTGGGACGGGATCTGGGCGGGTCTGTGGGAGGGAGCGGGCCGGGTCTGTGGGATGGGATCTGGGCCAGGTCTGCAGGTCGGGATCTGGGCCGGGTCTGGGCCGGGTCTGCGGGAGGGATGTGGGCCGGATCTGGGCCGGGCCTGGGCCGGGTCTGTGGGATGGGATCTGGGCCAGGTCTGCGGGTCGGGATCTGGGCCGGGTCTGCGGGAGGGATGTGGGCCGGATCTGGGCCGGGCCTGGGCCGGGTCTGTGGGATGGGATCTGGGCCAGGTCTGCGGGACGGGATCTGGGCCGGGCCTGGGCCGGGTCTGTGGGATGGGATCTGGGCCGGGTCTGCGGGTCGGGATCGGGGCCAGGCAGGCCTGGTGGGGCACTTACCTGCCGGAGCTTGGCCATGGCCTCACTGGGAATGATCTCATTGTGCTGCAGCTGGGTGACAAAGCAGAGGGCCTGGAACTGACTCTGCCCCTTCTCCAGCTCCCCCAGGATCAGGGCCCGGAAGATCTTCACATCCTGAAGAAGGGCAGGAGGATGGGAACAGCTGGAGGGTGCGGGACCTTCCCACTGGCCCACCGGGTGCTCAGCTTGGCCTCTGAAGAGGATGCCTGGACACTGCCCGGCAACAGACACCTCCCTCCTGCTGGTCTAGGAATTTTTATCTTTTCCATTTAAACCCGTGACTTAAAGAACACACCCCAAATGTTCCAAAGCCTCCTGGAAAATTGGCAAAGTGAACCACTAGAGTTTTTCCCAGCTGATGATTCCTCTGGGCAGAGCCCCTTAACGTCACCCTGATCAGGGTGGGTCAGGGCCTCTACAGGCACCTGACCAGGGCATCATGGAGGAGGGCTGGACTTTTCCAGTACCGATTCCAGAGTTCCTCTCTCTCTTTTTTTTTTTGTAGTTGTAATGGCTAGAAATCTTAGACATTCTTATTCAGTAGATTTGGGGAGAGGTCTCAAGATGCCCTTGGTGCTTCTGATTGGCCAGGCTCCTGGCCACCGACCTCTGAGTGAGTGGGGTGGTGGGGCCAGGACGGGGTGAGGGCAGAGCAGGAGGCTGGCTGCAGCTGTTGCAGCCTTCCGGCCTGAGGGAGCTAGGATGCCTCGCCTCTTCCTTTCCCTCCCCACTTCCCCTTTCCCCCATGGGGTCGCTAATGGCATTGCCGCAGTCCAAGGGCTCCTTCCTGTTACTGACTCACTGTGTGAATGGGGGGTCTGCAGGAGGATGGAGGGAGTACAGCTGTAGGGTGGGCTGGGGCCCCCTTCCCTATCTGGCTGCTGGAGCCCTGTGCTCTACCCACCTACACCGCTCACCACATGAGAAGTGGCCCCTCGCCTTCTTACCCATCTCTGTGACTTGATTAACTCTGTTCCCAGTGAGAAGTTAGTGGGTCCCAGTCAGAAGTGGTCTACATCTGTCAAGACCCCTCCTGTGGTGGAGGCACCCTGGCCTCAGTGACCATTCTCTGCTGGGAACCCCTATGGCTCTGCACTGAGACTTAGAATGACAGCTCTGTGGATCATCTATTAATGCCTGGGCCCCAGCCCCCCATCACACAGTCACTGAGTACTTGCTGTACACCCGTGAGAACAGAAGTGTCTCAGCAACAGGCTCTGAGCGGCCCCCTTGGAGTCCAGTACAAGCAGCAAGGGACTCACAGCTCCGCCCCGAAGCTGCAATGTATTAGTGAGTCCTCCAGGATTTCCCCTAATTTCTCTGATGTGTAAAATGGGGATGATCCTAGTTATGTGACAGGGTTGTGGTGAGGACTAAGTAAGTTATCTGGAAGATTCTCACATGGGGTAAGCGCTAGCTGGGATTACTCTTGTAGGTGACCAGCAAGCATCGTAGGTGGTCTGCAACAAACGAGTGCATGCCATCTCATAAATGCCCATGTATTTCTGCAGTCCTTTAACTCTACAGAGAGTTTCTCTTATTTGATTTTATTGTAAATGATCTCTGGAACAATGAGGTATGGAAGTATAGGGGGAGGTTTTCCAGAAAGGGAAACTGAGGCTCAGCTGTTGAGGAAGGTTCCATTAGGTTCCTTATGATCCCAGAGATTTGTGAGGAAGGTGAATCAGAGCTCAGCTTAACCCCTGCTTCCTCTCAACAGGAAATCCCTTCTTGGTCATGATGCTGCAATCTCCTTGTCCTGCCAGCCTGGGCTATCTGATCTTCCCCTCACTCAGGTCGGCTGAGGAGAGACGGGAGGCTGCTCTGCCTGTAGCATATTCCATTCTGGGCTCAATTCCTGCCAGGTGAGACTTGATACCAGACTTCCCCTGCTAGAGCTTGGGCCAGGCCATGTCCCTGGCAGGATCCCCCAGGAAGGATCCAAAAACCACTTCCCCGGTATTTTCAGCTCTGACTCTTTGGAGAGAAGTCTATCTGGATATTCACAGCATCTTCTCCAATACCGCAGGTGCATGAAATACCTGGAAGTCTCAGGGCTGCTCAGGGGTCTCTTTGCTTGGTGGCATCGCCTGACTACCATTGGCAAGAGAAGGTATTTGAACTTTCAGACCAGACTAGAGGATGAAAGAAATCTATTTGAGCTTTTTTCCTGCTTCTATATTAATAATGTCATCAATGACAGTAACAAAATGCTGTCACAATGGGAACTGACTGGGGGTGCAGGAAGGGAATGATAATTTCTCACTGAGAGGATTCCCTCTGTATCTCCTATTTGTATAGGAAAAAGAGTTATTGAAATTTATAACTAGAAGAGAAAAAAACATTGTTTCCATGGGTCAAAAGCATGTATGATCCTCTTTAAAATCCTTACAACAGGCGGTAGGAGCTATGACTGTTACCGAGCTTGGATTGGGTAACCTGCTCAAGGTCATGGACTAAGAGGAAACATAGCCAGGATCTTAACCCAGACAGTCTGACTTCAAAGCCTGAGCTCTCTTAACCAGAATGCATAATTGCCTCTTGGATCAGCGAGTCTCATCTCCTTGATGCTCAGCTAAAGAAACCGGAACTCGGGCACACAGAGGTTGTGGGGTCTGCCCTTGATGCCTGGGCTGGCCAGCAGCAGAGGTGGGATTAGGACCTGCTCCCCATCATGCCCATCTGGCGGCAGCCTGCCTTAAGTCCCCCTTGGGAATGTGGCAGCTCTGGCTCGTGGTTCCTGCAACTAACACAAATAAGAGGAGAAGAGGAGGCAGGAATACCCTTCTAACCCACCTGCCTGCCCTGCCAGGACTTCTTTTTTTTTTTTTTTTTTTGAGACAGAGTCTTGCTCTGTTGCCAGGGTGGAGTGCAATGGTGCAATCTGGGCTCACTGAAACCTCCACCTCCCGGGTTCAAGTGATTCTCCTGCCTCAGCCTCCTGAGTAGCTGGGACTACAGGCATGCGCCATCATGCCCAGCTAATTTTTGTATTTTTAGTAGAGACAGGGTTTCTCCATGTTGGCCAGGATGGTCTCGATCTCCTGATTTCGTGATCCGCCCGCCTCGGCCTCCCAAAGTGTTGGGATCTTACAGGTGTGAGCCACTGTGCCCGGCCTCTGCCAGGACTTTTTAAACCCCAATTCTCCAGTCTCTCTTCATTTTTTTTTTTTTTTTTCTGGAACCGAGTTTCATTCTGTCACCCAGGCTGGAGTGCAGTGGTGCAATCTTGGCTCACTACAACTTCTGCCTCCCAGGCTCAAGCAATTCTCCTGCCTCAGCCTCTGGAGTAGCTGGGATTACAGGCATGTACCACCATGCCCGGCTAATTTTTGTATTTTGTAAAGACAGGGTTTCACCAGGTTGCCCAGGCTAGTATCGAACTCCTGACCTCAGGTGATCTGCCCGCCTCAGCCTCCAAAAGTGCTGGGATTACAGGCATGAGCCACTGCGCCCAGCCCTTTCGTCCTATTTCCCCAGAAAAGCACATTCCACTTGCTGATTCCTGAGAAGGAGAGGGCAGCCCTACTTTCTGGGTCTATTTGGTAACAGGGCTCCATCATCCTGACCAGCGTCACTCCCACTTTCCACTCCTCGCACCTCAGACTCCCTGGCAAGGTTCTGGGGCCCCCCTTCCTCCAACCTTCACAGGGAAGGGTGAAAGTCCCCTCAGATGCTAAGCCCAGGCCAGATGGAAGCCTGGCTCCCAGCCTTCCTCCTTGCCCAGGAATCTGTTGGGATGATGTACTTCATGTGGCCTAACACCTAAAGCAGATGCTTAGCTGGGGGAGAGCCCATGACAGGGGCTGTGGGCAGGCTCCCGAGGCTCAGGACCCAGGCTAGGGCCCCCAAGACGGGAAGTTGTTATAAGGCTCCTTCTCCCACAAGCTTCCAGGAACCTCCAGCCTACCTGGAAGAACTGGAGTATACCACATCCAGGGCCAGGATCTAGGCCACGCAGAGGGTGTGGCAAGTACCCCAGGGAAATAGTGTTTGCTAGGGTCCTCGTCTGTATTTTAAGTAAGGAATAGGTGGGCTCTAAGATAGCACAGAATTTAAGAACAAAGGCTCTGGAGCCAGTGTCACCCATGTTCAGATCCTGGCTTTGCCTCTGCTGGCCACATAACCTTGAGGGGATTTACTTAACCTCTCTCTACCATGGTTTCCACATTGGCAAGATGAGTAAAACGACAGTATCTACCTCGAGGGACTGTTGCAGGGAATAAATGAGTGAAAGGTTTCAGAACACAGTGGGCTGAACTTTCAGTTTCTCTCTTGCTGCTGCAATTCCTGGCCCTATGTCTGCCTTGCTCCAACTGAAATCTACTCCACTCCTGAAGACCCAGGAGCCAAGATTTTTCTTTTCTAGATGTACCTACGGCCTAGACAGGTCAGGTGACTCCTCTGGGGCTTGCAAGTAATCAGCCAATCAGTGGGAGAGCACTGATTAGCATGACCTGGGGCAGGGCCTTCACAAGCACCTGGGCAGGGGAGTGGCCTTGGCCAAGACACAGATTCCTGTTTTCCAGGGGATGGTGGAGGAGGCTGACTTCTGAGAACTCAAGTCAGCAAACAATAGGCCTAGGGTTGAGGTTTACTCCAAGTGCAATGGAGGTAAAGGGTGGATGAGGGAGTGCTTGTTGTCCCCTTAAGGTTGGGGCTGCGGGTGGCATGAGGGAGGGAAGACTTCGCACAGTGAGGGACGCCTCATTGGCCCTTGACAGTTAAAGGATGGAGGGCTTTCCAGCAATGAGGCATTTACAGAAGACAGCGAGTCGTGAGTCTTCCAATGCCCCACCCAATCATCCCTCCACGCTACTATCACCCGAGTGGCCGAATGCCCTTCAAGGGCTCCCTTTGTCCTCATCAGAAAGCCTACCCCCAGAGCCTGGCATCCTAGGTCCCTGCTCACAGCAACTGTTGCACTTCCCACGCACTGAACCGAAGAGCTTGTAGTTACCAGGATGAGCGATGCTGTGTCACCCCTAGGCCTTTCCGTGAGCAGGTTCCTCTGCCGGGATGCCCTGTGCTCAGCTGTCTACAGCTGAGCTGCCTACAGCTGTCTCAGCTCACAAGCGACCCTCCTCTGGCTGCCCTCCCAGTGCTGCCCTCACCAGCCCTTCTGCAGAGTTGGCCAATCCCAGTCACTGCCTCTAGAGCGTGAATCCCGCTGTCCGCTCCCACTGTGTTTGCGCGGACCTCTTTACTTGTCTTTCTTTCCAGACTCAACATCTTGAGCCGGGAAAAGTGGCTTGCTTGAAGTGCATCCCTGCCCCCTGGAACACAGCACATGCTCAATAAACATCTGATAAGGAATACACGAAGGATGAATGAACAACAGCATGGAAGAGTTCTCAGAGAAAAGTGGTGGGAATATACTAGGGGAGGAGGGGGAGGGCAGTGAGTGCTGATGAGGCTGGCAAGGGGCCAGGACACAAGCAGGACACAGGGTCTGAACCATGCTGAGGAGGGGGAGGCTTCCTCTTGTGCCTCCCTGGAAGTCATTGGTGGGTTTGAGCCTGGGGTGACATGAGGTACCTGTGGTTTGGAGCTGAATCAGACTCCGCCTGAGGTTGTGAGAGTGCCTTGGATCTCAATGCCCCAGGCAGATGGTCTCTGTCCTCACGGAGCACCTTCTGCCCAGGCAGTAAGTCATCCAGGCCCTCTGTGACCTGCCTCTGGCTCAAGAGCAGCGACTCTAGCCTATTCACGTGGTGGCCCTGGGGTCTGTCGCACAGCTGGGGCTCAATGCTTAGTAGCTGGAGGAACGAATGAATGTTCTAGGGCCTCCATCAACTCACTGGCCTCCAATGTGCAGACACTCTTTCTTCTTGGTCTTGCCTGTAGCTGGGCTCCTGCAGGCTGGTAGTGCTACAGCTGCTATTTTGGCATCTAGAAGGTTTAGGGGATGATCTAGTTCATGGCCCAGTGAGGTTCCAGCAGGGAAGTAACCTTCATGAGTCACACAGTGGCAGAGCCAGGGCCAGAAGCCCAGACCTCCTGACTCTGAATCCAGTGATCTTCATGCTCATTCTGGCTCCCCACTGTAGCCCTTGTCCAGATACTCAGCTCCTCCCTGTGCCCATCCCAGCCATGCAGTCTGACTGGGATCCACCTGTGTCTCCAGAGGGAAGGCTGCTCTGGTTCAGCTGCACTGGGGGAATGCGCTGAGAGACGGCAGGGCACCCCTGGGCAGACATGCTGTGCTCAGCACTGAGGGTGGGGAGGGAGCCCCTGGATCCCAGGGGATAGCGGGGCTGTCACACCAGCCCTGACTGGCTTCCAGACTCAGATAACATTGGGAAGAATGAAACAGGCTGTTTGGCCACAGCCTCAGCCGCTGTTCCTGGGGGTTTATGTTACTCACGGCCGAGCCTAATCTGAACTGACGCACAGGCTCACACGGCTTCCCCATTTGCGCACACCATCCTCTTTCACAGACAAGCTGGGTCTCAGTCTCCTTCCCGCAAGGTCTCCCAGTGGCTCCTGTTCCACATTCCCATTCCCTCCACAGGGGCGCATCTGGGCCTGTCTCCTCCCTCAGTCTCCCCATTCCCGGCAGAGGCGGCTCCCCACCCTCTCATCATACCCCTCTCTGCAGTCCCCACGCCCACCCCCCTGTGAATTCCCCATCTCATGCCCAGTGTCAGGGCACACTCCACATCACCCTCCGCACTTGCTCGATTCTCCTCACACCCCTCCTCCCGATGCCACTTCTCATAACGTGTACACACACACACACACGTGTACATGCATGCATGCACAGGCACACACTCTCACTGCATGTCATCACCTTGCTCCAGCCTGCCTGGTCTCCTCTGGCACCCTGCCTTCCCATCATGGCCCCTAGCTGGCCCCACTCTTCAGGCACTCTTCCTCAGCCCCTCCCCAGAAAGCCCTGGGGGTTGAGGGGAGGCCTGCCTGCAGGGGAATGGAAAGCAAAGGGGGCCAGAGCAGCAGACCGCCCCTTCCCTCCACACCCTGCTTCCAGCCACCACTGTCCAGTGCTGGTCATGGCCCAGGCTGCAGGTCATCACTCTAGGGCCACACAAAGCCACTTGCCCCCCTCCCACTCTTCCAGCCCCCTTGCTCCTGGACAGCTGGCGCTCTCTCCTGGGAGTGTCCTCTGCCATCTTGGTCTCCTTCCTGTCACACCAGAGAGCGTGATTCTGGGGCCCAGGCTGAGCCAATCTAAATATTTATTCCTTTGCTCCTGGCTGGGGCTGCTTCATGGCTAGAGAAGGGGCTGGCTTCGCTGGGCTGGGGAGGGGAGAGGGGGTTTAGCCTAGAGAGCCAGTCAGGAAGCAGTGCCTTCCTAGCCCCATGGCAAAGCTGGAAGCACCCTGGCTGCTCTGCCCAGGCTTCTCGAGCAGGAACGGGGTGGATGGATTCCACCCAAAGCCAGGCCACACACATCCCAAGGCCAGTGCCCAGGGACCTAGGCTGCCCAATGATGAGAGATGCCAGCATCCCCTCAGGGCTAGGCCTGGACAGAGGCTGCTTGTCATGGGGCATTAGCGCAACCACTCACACAGAGCAGTGCTCCTGCCCCCAGCCCCTCCCCAGAACAGTGCTCTGTCAGCCGAATCCCAAAGGTCACCACTGTCCTGACTGCCGCAGGAACAATGTGAGGCTTTATGTGGATCAACTGTGCCCCACTGTGCCGCTGACTCAGTGCTCCTAAGATGGGTCTCCATGCTTCCCTCTCACCCACATTCCCAGCCCTGATGCCTCCCTTGCTCCCTGCCCTTTATCTGAATCCCTAGTGGCAGCACCTCAACACTTGCCAACTTCAAGGATGTTAGCTCCTCATGATGCTTTGGTCCCTACAGCAGAAAAGCAGCAGCTGCAGCAACATGCTTAACGGTGGGGTAGAGGGACCTCCCAGCCTGCGGGCACTGGCACCTCGCTCCTCACATGCCCACGCGGGCCTCTGTTCTGCGAAGGGCCTCTTAGTCACTGTGCACACTGAGCCCCGAGCATCACACTGTTGTCTCTGGTGTACCAGCAAGGAGCCTGGGGCTCAGAGAGGTTAAGTGACTTGCCAAGTCACACAGGAAAAAACGTACATAGTGATTGCTCACCAGTATCTGTGAGATATTTTCTTTTCTTTTCTTTTTTTTTTATTATTATTATACTTTAGGTTTTAGGGTACATATGCACAATGTGCAGGTTTGTTACATATGTATCCATGTGCCATGTTCTTTTCTTTTCTTTTTTTTTTTTGAGATGGAGTCTCACTGTGTTGCCCAGGCTGGAGTGCAACGGTGTGATCTCAGCTCACTGCAACCTCTGCCTCCCCAGTTCAAGTGATTCTCCCCCCTCAGCCTCCAGAGTAGCTGAAATTATAGGCACACACCACCATGCCTGGCTAATTTTTGTATTTTTAGTAGGGACAGGGTTTCACCATGTTGATCAGGCTGGTCTTGAACTCCTGGTCTCAAGTAATCCGCCTGCCTCGGGCCTCCCAAAATTCTGGGATTATAGGCATGAGCCACCACACCTGGCCTTGGTGAGATATTTTCTAAACTCATCCCCCTCACCCAGCTCCCCAAGAGGCCATGCAGGGGACAGAGGAGTTGCAGGCATGGCCAAGTAGCCAACACTCCATCCGCTGGAGGTAAGAGCTTGGGGGAAGTGGTCCATCCCACGTCTGTACAAACGAGGGTCTCTGTGGATTTGTTCCTCTGCACCAAGGTTTTTTCCAGCCTCCTTCTCCCCTCCACCTCCCTCCCCAGCGTTCTTTAGCCTACTGGAAGGAGCCCACTCATGGTACCATGGCAGACAGGCAGTCAGGATATACTGGAAGGAGCTCTGGGTCCTAATCTGGGGTCATCAGCTGCTTGATCTTGTCAGCCTCACTTGAGAGCTCCAGGCCTCAGCCTGCACATCTACACAGAGAGGCACCATTTGCCTCCTGCTGTCTGTGGCAGTGAGGATCAGATAAGACCATGTGTGATGTGAGGGACTGCTCAATGGGTGACCTCCAGACCCTATGCGATCCTCACTTCAAGGCTGGGCCCTCTGCCTACGGAACATGAGTCTGTCCTAAGTTTATCTCCACCACCTCTCTGTGCCTTGGGAAGCCTGGGAGGGAACTAACTCACTCTCCCCATCAGCTTCCCAGCAGGATCCTCCATTATCCCAGGTGGCAGTCTTCATGGCCTACCGGTATCTTTTGCTAGGACTCCATCTGGACATAGCATTCAGGGGTGGAAGATGCTGGCCAAGCTCCAGGGAGGGGGTCTGAACCCTCAGGCAGGGCTGCCCATCCCTAATCTAAGGAGGAATTCCTCACACACAGAGGAGGGACAGGTGTTAGACTCAGGAGCCCCATGTCAGTGAGCCTGGTCATTACATCTGGTGACTTCTTGTAAATACCTGTGAGGAAATGCTCTGAGCTCCAGAAAAGTCTGGGCCTCTCCTGAAAGCACCTCCACTGCCTTCTCCTCCCCAAGGAGACTTTCCATCCATCAGATGCCTCCACGCCAAATCTTAAGGGTGCTAACACAGACAGGGTAGAGACAGACTGGGCCCTGAAAGCTTCTCAGTCCCACATCTATGTGCTGTGATATCTCCCTGGGATACAGGTTCTTAGGTGGCGACGTGGACATTGCACATTCCACATCTTCACTGACTGCACCTCAAGGCTTCCCGTGTTGCTCCCCTATCCCCAGACCAGGCCCCCTGGCACAGGGGCTCTAGCATTCTTTGGACTATCCCTTCCTCTGGCTCCCACTCACTCATCAGTGCCCAGGACAGGGCTCAAGCTTCCAACCTCCATGGGTCCTCGTCCCGTTGAAGTGGCCCTGAGCTGACTCACACAGCTGTACGGTTCCCCTTATCTTGCTTATTCCCTCCAAGGCTCTGGCTGTGGGCCTTCAGGATCCCCTCTTTCCACACTTTTGGAGTCTGTGTCTCCTTATCCTCCCTGATGCTGGGAGAGGAAAGGGCCCCCCATCGCTCACCACCCTGATGCCATCACACATGTCCTTCTTCATATCTGTCAGTATCACCCTCCCCATCCGGTCAGCCCCAAGGCAGGCAGCCTGGAGTGCGACTCATCCTCTTCCCAGCTTTTGGCCACTCGGACTGGGGGACAGAGGTAAAAGAGCAATTGGCAGGAATACCAGCTTCCAGGAGGTGGACCAGGAGGGCTGTCAAACAGCCAGGTTAGAGAGAGGGGACAGTGACACACTTATGATTAGATATGCCAGTGATTATGTACATCCAGGGCTAATTACACCCATAGGATGTGGAGTATAAAGGAGAGTGCTGCCCACCGAGGGTGGCTGTGAATTAGTTCGTGTACTGAGGGCACACAGCATTAGGCCCAAAGTATATGTGCTGCTCAAAACACATTAGGATTAGTGTGGGTAAGAGGACAGGTTTCAAATATGTGACTGAGTTTGGGCCCTACCTTCATTTAACCTGACCTGGCTCCTTCTCCAGGTTCCCTCCCCTCCCCTAGAGCAATTGCGCCAGTGGTTTCCAAACTTTGCTGCACACTGGAATCACCTGGGTTCTTTTGTCACCCAGTCTGGAGTGCAGTGGTGCGATCCTAGCTCACTGCAACTTCCGCTTCCTGGATTCAAGCGATTCTCCTGCCTCAGCCTCCTGAGTAGCTGGGACTACAGGTGCATGCCACCATGCCCAGCTAATTTTTTTTACTTTTTATTTTTTAGTAGAGATGGAGTTTCGCCATATTGGCCAGGCTGGTCTCGAACTCATGACCTTGTGATCCGCCTGCCGCGGCCTCCCAAAGTGCTGGGATTACATCACCTGGGTTCTTTAAAAGAAAAAACAAAACCCAAACGACGGCTGCCTGACTCTCGTCCTGAGATATTCTGATTTCACTGGTAGGGTGTGCAGCCCAGGCACTGGGAGTTTTCAAAGCTCCCCAGGTGATTGTGAGGTGCGGCAAAGCTGGGAGCCACTGAGCTGTGGCATTCCTTCAGAGCTGTGGCATTCTTTCAGAGCTGTGGCATTCTTTCAGAACTGTGGCATTCTTTCAGAGCTGCGGCTCAGTCAGCCTGATGGCTTTCACTCAGCTTCTGGGCAGGGCTTGCAGTAATGCATGATGGCCATTTGATAGCTCCAAGCTACTGAGTCTGCAAGCCTCACCTGGGCTCCAGGCTATGTGTCCTCCAGTGGGTTGATGACTGTGACTGCTTTGCTGCATCAAGGTCCAGGGTGGTAGCGTGGGAAAGAGTTAGACTGTCGGAACTCTGACGCGGGTAGAGGCAAACGGGTGGGAAGGGCTGGAGAGAGGGGGCTGGATAGGGTTGGGAATCAGACAGAGGCCTTGGTCCCATCCCACACGGGGGGGTTCACTGCTGCCCTGGGTGGACTGTCAGGACAAGGCTGGCTGCTCCTGCGCTGAGGGGCTGGCCAGCAATTTTGGAACTTCAAGGAGAAGGTTACAATGAAGAGCTCAAGGCTCCTCCAGGGTTAGTACTGACTTTTCTGCATGACCTTGGGTCTGTTGTTCAATGTCTTTGAGTCCAAGTTTAGCAGAGAGGATCCTTGCTGAAATGCTGTGTGAGGCACAATTAGCGAAGCTAACGGCTCCTATGTCTTGAGCACTTAACACAGTATCTAATACAGAGTGAGTATGTCATAGGCACTACTAACCGTGGGATATGTGCTATTATTATCCCCACTTTACAGATGAAGAAATGAAGGCCTGGAGAGATCACATAGCTTGCCCAGGGTGAACCTGCTAATAAGTGGTAAACCAAGTCTGTCTCATTCAGTCTGGACTGCTTCTCTCCAAAGTGATCGAATGGCAAACATCACTCTTCCCAAGTAGATTAGGACTTTTCCCAAACCACTGCAAATGAGTTTGGTACAAGAAACACAAAAAGCACGACTTCCCAGGCTGGAGTGCAGTAGCACAATTGCAGCTCAGTGATTTTCCTGCCTCAGCCTCCTTGAATAGCTGGGACTACAAGGCACACACCAGCGTGCTCAGCTAATTTTTAATTTTTTTGTAGAGACAGGGGTCTCGTTTGGCCTGAAGATTTCGTATTCCCAGTTTCAAGCAATACGCCTGCCTCAGCCTCCCCAATTCCTGGGATTACAGATGTGAGCCACCACACCCAGCCCAAGTCTTTTTCTTATAGGAAAAATCATTCCTTCTAGACCGAACTTTGTTGTGGAAATCTGACAAAGACTATGAGGCATGAGGCCTTGAGAACTGAGAGGTGACCCACCCTAGAAGGATTTGGACATAGAAGCTGCTGTGGCCAGTGCAGGCAGTGAGTGAGTGGCCTGGGTGAGGGTAAGGCTATTCTCCCCCACACTGCACTCTCCAACTCCACCCTGTCCTAGGCCAATGGAGAAACGTGGAGTTAAAGGGACTTGGGAAAGCTGGTTTCCTTTCTGTGTCTTCCACTCCCAATTCCCTCCCTTGCTGATGAAATTGGAGATGCCAGAGGTGGGTATGAAATGGTAGCTTCTGGGTCAGAGGCTAACCTGAAAATCAGACTTCAGAAACCCGGGTGGAGGTCTGAACCACTGTAGGGATTCAAATGAGGTGCTCGCAATCTCCAAATGCATTTTCTAACTGGGCAGTCAGATGCCCAGCATACCCTCACTCCAATCCCCAGCACCCCACCCCCGCCATCAGCCACTACTGCCATCACATCACAGCTACCTGGCACTTCTTAGCCTCTCCCTTCAGATCACAGCAATAAAAACCTTCCAGCTGTAGCTAAAGGCTATAAAAGCTCAGCCCTACCCATTGCCTTTCACTGTCCTGGCCACAGCCAGGGAAGTCTCTCTGCAGGATTCTAGTGCAGCCACAAGATGATGTCCAGTGGGCAGTGGGGGTGGGAGCCTCACAGCCTGGCCTAAGGCTAACTCTCAAGGACAAAGGGCTTGGACAGAAGATTAGATCCCCAATTCCTGATGGATCCAGCCACTAACATAGACTTTTCAGGAACAGAACACACTTGATAAAATTCTCCTAAGATTTAGGTGGGGAGGCAGAGTGGGGAAGCCAACCCTATCAGCTTCCCTCTCTCTCAACCTGCATCTGAGAGCCTAGCTTAGGCCTGCTGAGTAAGGATGGGCTACAAAGTCTTCCCATTTGTGAACGCTCACTACCCCACCCCCCCCATCTGCCTGCTTATGTCCAATGTCAGTGACAACTCTGTGGCCCTGGGGCAATCAGCGGTCAAGCCTCACCCCCCGACCCCACCCCCTTCTAGCGGTCAAGCCCAACCACTCACCCTGCTAACTATGGCAATCTGGCTGGGTCCCTAACTGACTCCCCAAACTCCCCCACCTCTCCTCTAAAGCGCTCTGTCTCTACGAGGGAGGAAAGACAGGCAGCTTCAGCAAGGGTCCCAGGGGCCCGGGGCTCCCCCAGATATCGAATCTGCTTCACCCCTGCACTCCCCCAGGGACAGAGCCTCACAGGGCCTTTCTTTAGCTGGGGGAAGGAGACAGAACACTCCTTTTGAATACCTAAGACTCACCCACCCTCTTTTCCTCCAGCTTTCCTGCTGCTGGGTCACTGTTAGTCACTCACCATCCTTCCAGGCCCATTTCCTGATAATCCCCCAGCCCCCTGGGTGCAAGGCCCTTCTTGTTCCCTCCACCACACACACACACACACACACACACACACACACACACACACACACACACACACGAGCGGGCTAGTCTCTAACTCCCTAACTCTAATCTGGGCCAAAATAGTGGGGCTGGCTCGCTTCTCTGCCAGGCGGAGTGAAGGGCAGCACTTCTCCCAGAGGGAGGGGCCCTCAGCTGGGGTCTCTCTCCAGGATCCTCCTGCTGCAAGCCCCCCAGCCTTCCAGATCAAAGAGGAGACAGGGCTTCTCCCGGCTTGAGAGGGACCAGGGGCAACCAGCTCTCCCCGGAAAAGTGAAACAGAGGGAGAGGTGAAAGAGGGACTCCAAAATGTCAGGGCTGGGAGGCCTCGCAGACCCCTCAGTGCCCTGTACAGGGGTGAGAAGCCAGGCCCATAGGAGGAAAGAGACTTGCTTGCTCTAGTTCACACAGCGAGAACCCACAGTGAGAGCCCACAGTGAGAACACTTCGCCTAGGACTTTCCCACTAGAGCACACGGGAATGACTCCAAGAAGGGAGTCCAGTCGTTAGTAGGAGTTCTGAAGGAGGGTTAGCACCTGGGGGGCTCTGGGAGCGCTGGAGGAGGGAGTGAGAAAGGGCAGCAGAGGGGTTCTTTGGAGAGAATGAAGGGGTGGGCCCTGGGGAGTGGGCAAAGAGGTGTAGAGAAGAGCCCGGCGTGACCTTGGGCCAGCCGCGTCTCCCTCCTGGGCCCGTCTTTCCGTCTGCAGGCAAGAGGGCGCCTGGGATCCCGGGGGGCTCAGGCTTGAAGGTGCCACCCCGGCGAGTGAGGGCGGCTCACCTTCTTGAAGTCGGCGGTGAAGGAGACGAGGGTGCCGTCGGGCTTGCGCAGCTCGAGGCTGATGCTGTCGGCGTCGCTGTCCGCCTGCAGGCTCTCCTCGGTCACCTGGCCGTCTGGCAGCCGCACGCGGACCCGCAGCTCGGCCGGCGCACCCGTTCCCAGCAGCGGCGCGAGCAGCGGCAGCAGCAGCAGCAGCGCAGGGCGCGCCAGGGGTACCCCGGGAAGGCGCATCCCCGGGGGCCGCTGCCGTCCGCGGCCCCGGCGCGCCGCGTGGGGGCGGGGAGAGGCGCAGGCAAACTTCGCCCAAAGTTGGGGGCTAGTTCGGGGCGCCCGGGAGCCGCTCCGCCGGGGGCCTTGGCTGCGGGGTGGCCCGCGAGGTGGCGCGGACGCACGTGGGTAGCACTCGGCAGCGCGCCCCCGGCGGCCCCGAGGCGGAGACGGCGCTGCCCCGGCGCGGCTCCGCGGCCCCGGGCTCCAGCGCTGCGAGCCTGTGTTTTGCACTTTTCATTCAATCCCACCCCCCGTCACTTCCTTCAGAAAACAGAAACCACCAGGACCCGCCTTAAAGAGACCGCGCACCTCGCGGCCCTTAAAGGGCCCGCGGCTGCTCTCCGCGCTTCGGCGTTGGCCGAGCAGGGGGCGGGGAGAGGGGGCAGCGGCTCCGCGGCTTTGTGCGAGCGGCCTCCTCGACCTCCCTCCCTCCCGGCCGCGCGGAGTCAGCGACCCAGGCGGTGTCAGAAGTTTGCTCTCCCGGCAAATCCCTTCCTTCCAGCAGGGGCGGGACGGGTGACTCTTCCCCCGCCCTACACCGCCACCCCCCCTCCCCTTTTTTTGGCTTGCTCTTGTGCCACGTGGATGAAATAATCTGGCTTGGATTTTTAGGGGTTTTGTTTGGTCTTTCAGTTTCTCTGACAGCGAATTTCTAAAAAGCTTCTGCAAAATCAGACCTCGCTTCGCACTCTGCCTTTTCCCTGCCCCACCTTGGGAAGGTGGATCGGGGGTTCTCGCCCAGCTTTGCCACCGCCAGGTGTTAGACCTTGATGGGTCAGGTTACCCATTGGGACGCGGCCCTCAGGTTTTGTGAGCCCCTGTGCCTCTTTCCTTTTCAGTCCTGCCTCCCGTGCTTCCCGCTTTCACGGCCTTTCCTCAGTCCTGCCCACCACCGCAGACCCGGTTCTTTCAATCATAGACTGTGCAAATCCAGGGAAATGTTAGATTCCAGGTCACTTGGGAGAATTTCCAGGGACTCGGGACGCTGGCGCTCTAAGACAGTGGTTTTCCCACAAGCCACAAGGAAACATGCGTGCCCTGCGGTGCACCCCAACAATGAGGACGGTGAAGACCAGGAGATCTGGATTGCTGCCTCCTCTGATTAGTTGTGGAATTTAGGCACGTTTTAAAAATTCTTTGGGCTTAAGTGTCCCCCTGTGTATCGTGGAAGCTGCTCAGACCTACAGTGTCCTGCTAGTCCCAGGCAAGGGAAAAAGCCCCAGGAAGATGCTCAAAACCAATTGTTCCCTGACTTCCATTTTCAATTCTCTTGGGTCCTTGATTACTGATGGGTGAAAACTCCCTTCTCTGCAGCCTCCTTCCCTTCTAGGGCTTCCCGAGCACAGGGCCATGTGAACTGCAGGGTCCGGCTAGAATCGGCCTCTTGTTATCAGCCAGGGGCCCTTCCTGCTACACACTCTCTGCTTCCTAGATTTAGGACTGAAGGGAATTTAAGAGACTATCAAGTCAGCCTTTTCCAAATTTGCCTTTCCTGAAGAATCACCTGGATGCTTGTTAGAAAATAGATCCCCAAATCCCTAAACCCATGGAATCAGATTCTAGGGAAAAGAACTGAGGATTAACATTTTTGACAAGGCCCACATGATGCTCGACATAAGTGGTTGACAGCGGGTATTTGGCAGATGTTTAAGCATAGAGCGTCTGGGCCAGGCACGGTGGCTCATGCCTGTAATCCTAGCACTTTGGGAGGCCGAGGCGGGCGGACTGCCTGAGCTCAGGACTTTGAGACCAACCTGGGCAACACGGTGAAATCCCATCTCTACTAAAATACAAACGAAATTAGCTGGGTGTGGCGGTGTGCGCCTGTAATCCCAGCTACTCGGGAGGCTGGGGTAGGAGAATTGCTTGAACCCAGGAGGCAGAGGTTGCAGTGAGCCAAGATTGCGCCACTGCACTCCAGCCTGGGTGGCAGAGGAAGACTCCGCCTCTACAAAAAAAAAAAAAAAAAAAGCATAGAGCGTCTGAAACAAGCAGCATCTTTCCTGGAGAACCTGGCTCCTAAGGAGTTCATCTTCACATCAGGGAGATAAGGCAGGCTGTTAGGGAATAATTGGATTAGCACAAGGATTGCTCCCCTAGGGACTCCCACTCTTAGCTGGCAACCCTTTAGACTAGAGATGCCCAGGGTCTCGAAATTGGCCTCCCGCCTGACAGGATGCTGGATCTCCATGCCGCCTTGAAGCTAGGTCTCCCACATGAGTCAGCCCACACAGTCATTAAGGGCCTCGCCCACATTTCTTAACTTCCCTTGTTTCAGGTCCTGTCCCCATCCGCCACCAGCTCTGCCCTCAGCCATTTCCCAGGCTCTTACCCCTTCTCCTCCCACAACAGCCCAGAAGTGGGCAAAGAAGCCCCGGATGTCGGATTTCTTGTTTAGGTCCCTGAGGTTTGTCTCTGTTCGCATTTTGGGTTTGGAAACAAGGATGGAAGACCTCATCCCTTTCCCACCTCTTCCCCATAGTCAACTTCCTTCTCTACTTCAACCACAGATCAAACCAGATTTTTCTTTGAAAGTGATAGGGCATTTGAAATCTCACTTCATTACACGAGCCCTGCCTACCTCCGTCTCTATGCCTTCCTATTGATTTCACCTGACCACCTCTTCAAGCTCCAGGACAAAACTCAGGTTTCCCAGGAAGACTTTCTCGACTCCCCACCGACCTAGCCCACTGCTCTGCGCCGCTGTCTCCCGCCTCTGGACTCCAACAATAGTCATTATTATAGCAGATCCTCCCCCATTGTATTTTGATTATGTCCAGGTTCTGTGCCAAGCATTTTACATGGATCATCTTATTTAATTTTCATGGCATCCATCCAAAGTAGGTTCTATTCTTAGGCTCTTTTTACTGACTAGGAAACCAAAGCTTAAAGAGGTTAGGCAACGTACCCAAGGTCACAAAAGCAGTAGAGCCAGCCGGGACTCAAACACAAGTCTGCCCGCCTGACCACAAAGCCCTTGCTTTGAACCACAGTAGCCTCTGCCTGTCGGTAGCCCTCACTTTCTGCCAGTCTCATTCAGGGCTCACATCCGGCGCTATCTTCTCCTGTTATCTAACGGTTTCGCGTGTGGCAATCCTGTATCCCCAGTGAGGCTGTCAGTTAGTTCAAACAGGCCAGCCCCGTGCTGGGAACAGAGAGCGTTTCCCTCAAACCATCCAGGCATAGAAGCATCCATTCATCTTAAATGTAAAGGCCCTCAGAGGAAGAGCTCTAACAAGCCTAATTACTCCGACTACAACCAAACAGCCCTCATTGTCAGAGAGTTCTTTATGTCTCATCGCAAGACCTCTGCCACACCATAAACCAATTTCCTTTTTTTCTCATCTCTAGCCCTTGGAAAGCAGTAGCCAGTAGTGGCTCAGAAAATGGGCATCAGGATCTCAGTCCTGGAGCTTGGCCCCACTCATGAGCTGTGTGTCAGTGAGCCTGTTTCTTCAACTGTAAAATGGGCGCACACGTTTCTCCCTCACTGGGTTGCTTTGAAAATTAAATGAAACGTTGCGCATAAAACATTTCGCAACATGTTTGGCATATGGTACAGATCCAATAAATGGTGGTTGTTATTATTTAATTCTGTTTATTCTTTCCCATTGTATCAAATACTAAATCTCTGATTATACAAGTCTCCCTCTCACCCCCTGCCACATGTGTACTCATGCGCATACACATATTCTTTCAGAAACATTTTTTTGGCTGGGTGCGGTGGCTCACACCTGTAATACCAACACTTTGGGAGGCCGAGGCGGGTGGATCGCCTGAGGTCAGGAGTTCGAGACCAGCCTGGCCAACATAGCAAAACCCGTCTCTACTAAAATACAAAAATTAGCCGGGTGTGGTGGCAGGCGCCTATAATACCAGCTACTCCGGAGACTGAGGCACGAGAATCGCTTGAACCCAGGAGGCAGAGGCTGCAGTGAGCTGAGATCGTGCCACTGCATTCCAGCCTGGGTAACAGAGCGAGTTGGTCTCAAAGAAAAAAATAAATACATAAAAAAGAAACATTTTTTTCCTCTCTATCCTCTTTAGGTGTCTAAGTTTTATGGGTCTTAAGACCTCTGAAACTGAGAAGTGGATAGCAGCAAAACCTCGCGAGGCACCTCCCCTTTGCTTTTTGGTCTGAGTGTGCCTTAATTTGGGAGGAAGAGAAACACCACACCGTCTGTGCCCAAGAAAACAGGTGCTGACAAGACCCTGCAGGAGGTGGAAAGGGAAACTGAACCAATGACCTTTACCGAGAGACAGGGAGAGAACCACCAGGTGCTTGTCTTTGCAAGACTGGAAAGACTTTTTTCTTCCCATGACTTTCTGTGAGTGGCTGTTTGGTTTGGGTTGGGTTACAGCCCCTCTGTCTCTGGGCCTTTGCAGATAGAGTGGAGGATTTGTGATTTGAGTTTGAGGGAGAACCAGAGATGGGGTGAGGGATCCCCTCTGCTTCTCAATGTCAACTGCAAAGCTCCAGACACTTCATTGCCAGCACAGAAGTACAAATTAGCTTTCTGCCATCACACAATTATGAAGTTCCATCCACCAAGGGTGTGGTGGGAAAGTGGATTGGAGAGACAGCTGGTGGGGATACTGAGTGGAAAGGGAAGAGAAGTGGAGATGGCTGGGGTAGGCGTGGAGAAGCCATTCTTTCCAGGTAGAAAAACCAGGCAGAAGGGAAGTTGTCATGGAGGTGGGCTGGATCCATGACTTTCAGGAAGGAAAAGGAAGCCTGGATGATCAGAGCTGCAAGTCAAGGCAGATCTCAGTCCATTGATTATGGTAGCTCTTCAGGTGCCTTTTACCCTCTGCCTCTTGCTATAATTATTTCACAGTATTTGTGTTTGAAACCAGAGGCTACAAAAGAACCTAGGCCAGCTGTAAGTGGTGCTGCTCAGATTAGAAGCCTGGCATTCTGAAGCCAGGGCCCGTCTCCTCCTTTGACACCGCACAGAGCTCCATGTTGCCCGTTGACTCTTGAAAGTCCCAAACACGATGGCTCACGCCTGTAATCCCAGAACTTTGGGAGGCCGAGGCGGACAGATCAGGAGGTCAGGAGCACGAAACCAGCCTGGCCAATATGGTGAAACTCCGTTTCTAATAAAAATACAAAAATTAGCTAGGCATGGTGGCATGTGCCTGTAGTCCCAGCTACTCGGGAGGCTGAGGCAGGAGGATTGCTTGAACCCAGGAGGCAGAGGTTGCAGTGAGCCAAGATCATGCGACTGCACTCTAGCTTGGGCAATAGAGCGAGACTCTGTCTCAAAACAAACAAACAGAAAAAAGTACCAAACATAACCTCTTCTCCTCCATGCTAGTTCCTCCATGAGGTCTTCCCTGCTCCCCACCCCCAGACTCATGCATTCACTCGTTCATTCAGTCATCTAGCATGTGAAGAGTGAGTCACTGCACTAGATGCTGTGGGTACAGCAGTGGAACAAGGCAGATGCAACAATTATTTACCCTGAGATGGAACATGCAAGAGAAGCAGGCTATAAAATCATAGCAAAACAAAATATTTTAATTGTAATTGTTATAATGGAGAATTAGAGGAGAGTCTAGCCTAGACCAGGAGGCCTTCTTGGAAGGCTTTTCCAGGTGTAGCCTAATCTTAAAAGATGAATCAACATTGACCAGCAAAGACAATGTTCCAGGCCAAGGAAACAGCTTGTGTACAGGATCTGAGTCTGGTGGGCTTCATCACCAAATAACTAGGGCATGATGGGGGAGGAGAGTTGCTTGAAATCATGCAGGGCAGTTTGGCAGGGCCCAAGAAACGCAGGGCCTTGGAGGCAATATTAGCACTGGGCTTGGTTTTGTTTTGTTTTCCTAAGATCAATGGGCAGTCATGGAAAGGTGTTATATAAGGGGTGACATGATCAGACTTGTATTTTGAAAAGATTGTGCTCGGGAAATGGATTGTGGCCATGACGAGTAGTGCTGGTGGGTGGGATGGTGGTGGTGGCAGTAGGGGTGTGGAGAGGGGTTGGAATTCAGCAACATGTGGGAGTAGGATTTGATGTTTCTTTGGACTGGGGGCAAGTGAGCAGGAGCAGTCAAGGGCAACTCCTGGTTCTGGCTTGCGTGGGCGGTGGCACCATGAATTAAGATTGGGAAGCTGGGGAGAAGCCCTGGGATTGCCTTTATGGTAGCTCTTCAGGTGCCTTTCACCCTCTGCCTCTTGCTATAATTATTTCACAGCATTTGTGTTTGAATCCAGAGGCTACAAAAGAACCTAGGCCAGCTGTAAGTGGTGCCGCTCAGATTAGAAGCCTGGTGTTCTGAAGCCAGGCCTCGTCTCCTCCTTTGACATGGCACAGAGCTCCATGTCACTGCCTTCACTCACGGTCTTTGTAGGCTGAACCTGGCTCCTCTTTGCATCCACCTTATGCCCAGCATGGTGCTTTGTACGCAGAAGGTGCTCAATAATGACATCTCTGTAGCCCGGTGTACCTGACACTGGGCTATGGGAGAGAGAATCTGAGACACAGTCCCTGCCCTCAAGAATCTTGTTGACCATGTGATCCAGGACCTTCCAGAGCAGGCTGAGCCACCTCATTATAATGGAAGACTTCAGGCCCTTGTCAGATGCCAGCATTGCTCCCACCTTCTGGAGACTCAGATGTCTGTCCTTGAGAGCATTTTGCCCCTCATGCCCTGGCAAGTCCCTCATCAGGGCACACTCAGGGAGGCTTTAGAGAAGAGAGGTCTTGTTCACTGGTCTGGAGCATCGCTGCCTTTAGCCACAGAGACCTTAGACTGTACGCCTGCGGCGAGAGGACGGGATCTGGCAGGGTTTGTGTGCCTTGTGTTGATTACATTTTAATGGGTGAACACCCTTTCCTTTATGCAAATCCCCAAGGACATTTATTACTTTTTTTTTTTTTTTTGAGATGGAGTCTCGCTCTGTCACCCAGGCTGGAGTGCCGGGGCGCGATCTTGGCTTACTGCAAGCTCTGCCTCCTGGGTTCACACCATTCTCCTGCCTCAGCCTCCCGAGTAGCTGGGACTACAGGCGCCCGCCACCACGCCCGGCTAATTTTTTGGATTTTTAGTACAGACGGGGTTTCACTGTGTTAGCCAGGATGGTCTCGATCTCCTGACCTCGTGATCCACCCGCCTCGGCCTCCCAAAGTGCTGGGATTACAGGCGTGAGTCACCGCCCCCGGCCAGAAATTTATTACTTTAAAAAATCAGTTGGATTTTTAGCTTGGTATTTTATTGCTCTTGAAAAATGTGCGTGTTACGGCTTGGGATGGGACATCCTGCCTTTTCATAAGGGGGCTGAGTGTGAACAAAGCTGAGCCTGGACAGGGGCCATTTCTGACTACAGCCATCAGCTTGTCTCCCTTTTCCTGTCACAGTTGCTATGGGCCCCCTTATCAGAACATCTGGCTTCCATCTGACTGATGGTATCATCAAGGCTTAGGCTAGAGAATCTAAGAAGGTTCTAGCATTGTCCAGGGAGGGAGGCTCAGGGCCTAGTTTCTTATCCAGTGGAAAAGGGAACATTGCCCTCTCCCAAACTGGGGATCTCAGAGCCACCCTCACCATCATGACTTTTTAAAAAAAGATCTTTCATTTTTCCGAACAAATGGAAAGATACTATGTTTATCGAGAAAAATGTGATAAAAATACATACATTTATTGCATTTCCAATTAACATCCTAATGGAGCTTAAGCATTTTTAAAATAGACTTTTTTTTTAAGCAGTTTTAGGAGTCACAGCAAAATTGAGTGGAAAGTACAGTGTTCCCATATACCCTTGGCCCCTACATATTCACACTCTTCGCCATCAGCATCCCTGCCAGAGGGCTGTGTTTGTTACAATCAATGAACTTGTAGTGACACTTTGTAATCAACCAAAGTACACAGTGTACATGAGGGTTCATTCTTGGTTCTGTATATCTGATGGGTTTTGCCAAATGTATCCACCATTACAGTATCATACAGAGGGTTTCACTATGCTAAAAATCGCACGTTCCACCTATCCATGCCATTAAAAAGTGCATGTAATCGTGTTAGGCCACTGGAGAGAAAATAAAAGCTCATCAATATTGATTTCAGATTATCTTCTGAGCATTGTGGTTTTTATGAAGTTATCACTGCATGCCCTGTGTTTCCTGTCCTGCTTTTCTTAATATTATTTCCTACACGCATTTCCACATATTGACACCGTCCACACATCATTCTTTTTTTTGTTTTTTTCGAGACAGAGTCTTGCTTTGTCGCCCAGGCTGGAGTGCAGTGGCACGATCTCAGCTCACTGCAACCTCTGCCTTCTGGATTCAAGCAATTCTCCTGCCTCAGCCTTCTGAATAGCTGGGATTATAGGCACCTGCCACCATGGCCAGCTATTTTTTGTATTTTTAGTAGAGACGGGGTTTCACCATGTTGGCCAGGCTGGTCTCAAACTCCTGACCTTGTGATCCACCTGCCTCAGCCTCCCAAAGTGCTGGGATTACAGGTGTGAGCTACCGTGCCCAGCCCACACATCGTTCTTAATAAAGTTATAGAGCACACCATGGTGTAAACAGTTGACAACGTACTCTAATCTTTTGTTGGTTATTATTTTTCTACTATACAATCTTGTAGAAAAGATTTAAAAGGAGACTACAAATTGTGATTCTGATGCTTTTTGCAGAGGTTGAATGCTACACACTTAAACTTCAATTTATGCCTTCAGCCAGGTTCCTCTCTAGCAGCCCCTGAGACAGAGTGTCCTATATATCTCTTTTCATGTCTGTGAAGGGGAAAGACCCCATAATGTCCCGAGGGGACTCAATTACTACTGTACAAACACAGGATCTTAGCTACTTTCAACTAGAAAGTTTTTTCTCATGTACAACACAAATGTCCTTGACTTGAATGTAAACTTTCCACCCTTTCCTGAGTGTGAACAGTTTATCTCACATGCACATCGTGTGTGCAAATCAAAAGAGTATGATCCATATTAGGAGTTATTTATATGTGATGATATTCTGCAGGAGAATGTCATAGACTTTTCATGAATTCTCATCAAATTCAAAGAGTACAAACTTTTGTGGGAGGTGTTATTCTGATTTCCATTTTATAGACGAGGAAAGAGGATGATTCAATCAATGCTCAGCTTTAAAATTTAAAAAAATTGTATTATATATCTTCTATTTGGAATTTTAAATTACTTCCTCCAAATAACCCACTTATTAAAAACAAAGTGGTGAGAAATCATGTCACTATTCATCATTTGCTTACTGTAAGCCTGGAACTTTGGACTCATTTTCTTACTTAATTCTTATGATAACTCTGGGAAGCAGGAGACCAGAGTGGCTTTTAAACCCAAGATTTTGGGCGGTGATTGGGGGCAGGGAGGGGGTGGGGGGCACTGGCCAAGGCCATCAGGGATGAAGGCAGAGGGGTTGGGGATCTGGTTCTCACCACTCACCTGAAACTTCTCTCTCATTTCCTGCAAATAACAGAGTGGAACGTGTGAAAGGGCTGTTGATGGCAACCGGGGAGGACACAGAGCAGGATCCATGCCTTGGGAGGAAGTGGGCTTGCAGTTTCCACCCTTCCCAGGCCCCTGATCTTGACATCTTGGCTCTGTTGTTAGCTAGCTGTGTGAAACTGAGCCAATGACAGTCTCCTCCTGACACCGATGAGTCTCTGCTTCCTCCCACGTTAAAGAGGGGATATTAGTACCTACTCCAGTTGGTTATGATGTGGACTAAATGTGATATGGTATACAATTAGGATGGTGCCTATACCAAGTGGAGTTTAGTGAAGCTTTTTATTGATTTATTTTTGAGATGGAGTCTTGCTCTGTCACCCAGGCTGGTGTGCAGTGGTTCAATCTTGGCTCACTGCAACCTCTGCCTCCCAGATTCAAGCGATTCTCCTGCCTCAGCCTCCCAAGTAGCTGAGACTACAGGCATGGGACACCATGCCCAGCTAATTTTTGTATTTTTAGTAGAGATGGGTTTCGCCATATTGGGCAGGCTGGTCTTGAACTCCTGACCTCAAGTGATCTGCCCAACTTGGCTTCCCTAAGTGCTGGGATTACAGGTGTGAGTCACCGTGCCCGGCCAAAACTTCTTCTTACCTTTCTTTGCTGTCTTTCCTATCTGATAGCCCTGGAGTGAGTTTGGAGTGTCTATGACACTCTTGGGTCACCTCAGCTCTTCCTGCCACAAGACCCTCAGACCTCTAGCTCCAACCCTGCTGCCCTACCTGCCTCTCGGTGCTCCCCAGAATGGACGAGAAACCCAAGAGCCAAACCCTGGCTTCCTGACCCAGGGATGGAGCCCTAGCAGCCCTTCCTTGGCCCAGATCCTCCTCCTTGTCTTTCCTGCACCTTTGTTCTGCTCCCTGCTGTTAACAGTGATTCACAGCTCAAAGGATGTCCCCAGCAGGGACCCTTAACCATGAATTTGCTTCACGGTCCAGAACTCTTGGAAATTACAATATAAAAAAATTGTGTATATATTTGCATTTTTCTGGAAATAGAATTCTCAGGGATTCCTAACCTCTCTGGGTAGATTTGAGGTGGGAGAGGGACTACATGGGGTTTCTTCTGTGTGGACTAAAATTCTCTTAGAATTGAGATGGCAATTTACAAGTTCAGTAGAAAAAGTCTGGTCCCAACCACAAGAAGAAGTGAAACAGAGATGAAGAGCCCACCTCTTACCTAGGGGAGAATTCCTGGGGGAAGGCAGATCTTTTGCTCATATTTTGTAGAATCATTCATGGTCTCTTCATGTTCTGCTCACTCACTCATTCATTTCATGAATCAGCATTTATTATATACCTTATATACCTACTGTGTGCCTTGCTTTACACTAAATCATACTGGATATACAAACCTCAGTTCTTTAAAGTGGGGTCCTGCTTTAAAGGGTGCTTGTTAAAAATACAGGTTCCTGGACCTCAACCATGGAGGGCATTGCCTGGGACTCTGCATTTTAAACAGGCTCCTTGGGCTCATTAAATTAGGTTGACAGCCATTGATAGAGACTGGCATCTCCTCCCAGGCACAGCCTTTGGCATTGGTATGCAGCAAAGTACCCGCATCATGGTTGCCTCCAAGACTGTTGGTTGGACCAAGATCACGGTTCTGACCCTTCTGCAGGAGAGGGTATTTCCCTCCCTCCCTCTGCCCTGGCTCGCCCTGCCTTGAATGCTGGGCCCTGTGAGGGGGAAGGGATCAGAGGGGTCGCTGGCTGTCCCCTCCACTGCAGCTGTACTGGGGGCACAGTCTTGGGCAGATTGTGAACCCCAAAGGCAGAGAGGCTGTCCCAGCATGCGTTGCTCTATCCTGACTGGGCGAAGATCTGAGAGTACCAATTAATGTTAACGAGGCTCCCTCTGCCTAGGCCTGTCTTAAGGCTTGGCTAATTAACACTTCTATGGTCCATTGGGTCCCTAGAATGAGAGGTTTGCAGAGACCTACGGGAAGTGACTGGTTTCATCCAAAAGGATCTTTCTGCCTGTAATAAGCATAGGGAGGCTGAGGCGTGGAATGATAGTGGCTTGGGAAGTGGAACCTGGAACAGCAGTAGCTGGTGTTTCTTGATCAACCTGCATGCTTTAAATCCAGCACCCCACTTAATACCCACGTGTGCTCCAGCAGCTAGGATTACTATTTCCCTCCTTTCACAGAGGAGGAAAGTGAGGCCCGGGGTTTGGAGCAAGGTCACACAGCTAGTGTGGCAGAACTAGGGGCACACCCAGGCCATCTGGCTCCAAAATCTGAGCTCCTGCTTCTGCTCTCTAGAGCCTTCTATGGCCACACAGCCCAGGGTCCCCCTTGTCTTGACTTCATGCCCAGGCCTGGGCATTTTCTTCTCTGTTGGGCCCACAGAGTTGCTGGCAGTGGGAGACAACCACAAGGCTGCAGCCCCAGACTCCTTCTTCCCACTTTGCCTTTGGACCTGGGCATGGACTTCCTGTTCCCAGAGAGGATGAGGCAATGGGGAGATGGGGCAGGGCAGGGCAGGGACAGACCCTTCCCTTCTCCAGGGTCAGCAGCCGTGGGGAGAACCTACACGCTGTGTCCTCCTAGACACTGCTGGCCTCCTTCTCTGCTGTGGACTCCTCTTACCTCTGAGGAGGGGATGGAGGTGGGCAGGGCATGCGTGCAGCTGGCAGGGGCATTATAAACACATGGTCAGGATCTTGCCCCCTGGAGCCTGTCTCCAGCATGACTGCGGGGCAGCTTTGAGCAAATTTCAGATTTCTAGGAACTGGTGGGCCTCTGGTCATTTCATGGTTATCAGTCAGCCTCTCCCAACTTCTGGCTTGCTTACAGATGGGCAAATGGGTCACGTAGTGAGGACTGTGGAATCAGTCCCAAGTCTGAATTGTGGCTCTGTCACATTCTAGCTGTGTGGCCTTGGACTTAAACCTCTAAGACTTAAAGCTTCAGTTTTTTGTCAGTAAAATGGCTGTAATGATTCCCATCTTGTTGGGTTGCTGTGGGACTTTAGAAAAGTACTATATTCAACGCCCTGGGCTGCCCACCCTACTGCTCTGTCTCCTGGTCAAGGCCAGACATTCTGCTTTGGTTGGACCTGTAGCAGAGCGGCCGGGCAGAGAGAAAAGACCACATGGCCAGAGGCCTCGGCTGCACAGGAAGAGGCGTCTAATAACTGTTCTATAAATGGTAGCTATTTTTCATATGTGCTGGGGCCATTGGCAATACTGCCTCTTATTTATTTATTTTAGAGACAGGGTCTCACTCTGTTTCCCAGGCTGGAGTGCAGGGGCATGATCATAGCTCACTGTAACCTCACCTCAAAGTTCTGGGTGCAGTGATCTTTCTACCTTGGTCTCCCAAAACGTTGAGATTATAGGCATGAGCCACCACGTCCAGCCGAGACTCATATTTCTTAACTAGAGACAATGGAGGCTGATTTGGGGTGACACGTTGAGACCCCAGTGAGAGGGCACTGAAATCCTGGCAGGATTCAGGGTATCTGTGGCATTCCTGTGGGGAGTTCTGTTTGCCCAATTCCCTCCCCTCCCCTCTCGCCTCCCCAGGCCTGCCTCCAGTGTGCCCTCCCAATTCCCCCTCCCACCCTCCACATCTGGATTCAACTAGCAAACAACAGGCTTTCTGTGAATGCCCCCACCTTCCTCTGCCCTCTGTCCTCTGCTACAGAACTTTGGCTCTCACTGGGGCAGATGGCGGCGGGTGGGGAAAACGGGTCAGGAAAGCTTTGAGCTCTGTTTCCCCAAACCTGACAACTCTGCACCCCCTGCCACCCGGCCGCCCCGCGCCTCCCCCCACCCCCCCGCCCACAGCCTTGCCCTGATTCTTGGTGTTGTCTGTTGCTCAGGATCCACCAAGGAGCCTGGTGCCCTAGTTCAGAGCTGGGGCCAGGAAGGAGACTGCAGTTCTCCACCCTCCACCCCAATCCCAGGCCAGAGAACACAGCCACTGCTGTCTGCCAGAGAGAAGCCCTGCTGGGCTTCTAGAGGCCAAGCAGTAAATTGGAATGTGGCAGTCACAGTCAAGGCAGCTGTAACTCTCATTAAAGTGACATCAACCCCACCGCGGGAGGATGCTGTGAATCCAGGGAAAGGGGGCATTCATCCAGGGAGAACCGCAGAAGCAAAGAAAAAAACCCATAAATAGAGGAGACGTGGTGTCTGGAACTAATGGTGGGGCCCAACCCAAGGCCAGGCTGAACTGGGGGTGGGGTGGGGAGGGAGCTAAAGGCTGGAGGAGGGGGTGGAGGTCCAGAGCCGGGCCCTAGATGCCGGTGCAGTGCAGAGGCACAGCCAAGGCCCCTGCCTGTAGCTGAGTCTCCTCTGCCCTTTCTGCCCAGGCTCCTCGGCTGAGGCTGGCACTTGGGAGCAGAGTTGGCTTGTGTCCCTGGGGAAATGGCTGGGGAGGTGTCACTGTTTATGGGCTTTCCCAGGGTCAAGAGGAGCTGTTGCTTTGGCCATTAAGATTCTGTCAGCTCTCAGAGGAGAAATCAGCCTTAGGTCAAACTCCAGGCTTAGAGCTGGTCACCTGGATTCAAATCCAGGCTTTGCTACCTCTTCAAAGCCCAAAGGCTGGGCCTTGAGAGAGTATCTTCACTTTTGGAAGTCTCAGTTTTCCCCTATCAGAGAAATGGAGGGATCCCCCGTGTCATATAGACCTGGTGTGAACGTCCAGGTAGATAAACACGGGGTAACATCTGGCTGTCTGTGGGTGCTGCTTGTCAATTGACTAAATGAATCAGCAAAGCCCTGCAACCTCAAAGGCTGAGATTTTCTTTCAGAGCACTTCCTTTCTGCTCAGGTCTGGGTTCCGCCACTAATTTGCTGAGACGCCTTGGGCAGGGGACCTAACTTGCTAGGTCTTTGGTTTTTTTGTGGGTTTTCTTGGTTTTGTTTCTTGAAAACGAAGCTGTTGCTGAGTGTGACTCTGGATGGGGTAGATGGGGCTGCACACAGTAGGAGCACTACTTCTTTGCTTTGGTGTCTATGGAGTGGCCTGATCTCTAGGTCTCTGTGAACTCCAGGTGGGCTGCATTCTAGAATCTTCCCCTAGGGTCGTTCGGAACTCCCTCCTCACCACCCATACCAGGAACCTGGGACACTATATTGGGAGGCTCCCTCTCCTTTGCTCTCTGGCCCTGGTGGCAGTGTTGCTAGCTTCTACCCTGTTCTGAGGAAGGGTCAAGGCCAACCATGCTCTCCTGGGGTAGGAATGAAGGAGACAGAGTGGGCTGGAGAAGTCCTGCTGTGTTTCTCCCTGCCCTCAAGTTGCAGTGTGCCTCGGAATCGCCCAGAAGGCCTGTTAAATCACAGATTGCTGGGCTCCACACCAGGGTTGGGTTTCAGCAGGGCCTGAGAATCTGCATTTCTAACAAGTTTTTGGGTGGCCCTGATGCTTCTGGGTTTGGGCTGCATTTTGAGAAAAATTACCCTAGAGTGATCTGCCGGACTGAGCTTCCTAGCCTGTATTCTTGTGGACCTGCAGCTGAAGCAAATTGGTGCTGCAGGCAGAATCCAAGATGCCGGCGTGCAGGCTCTTAAGTCAGCTGGGATCTCCAGGGCCATCATTCACTGCTGTGCAAAGAGCTGGTCGGGGGCCCTCCGTGAAACAGCAATTCTTGGGAGTGCGACGCAGTCATCTATGTCTAACAAGCTCCCAGGGTGACTCTCGTGCACAGAGCCCTGTTTGAGAACCACTGCCATAGAGGGTACTGGTATTGGAAATTCAGTTCCCTGTGTGGGCTCCTCCCTCCCACCTCCCCACCAAAAAGGATTAGAGAAAAAGGGAGTGAGGAGTGGGAAAGCAGGAATTAAACTGAGTGAAATGGTCTAGGCGAAGAGAGAGGCACAGTCAATTGAAAGGAAAGGCAATAAAACCAGGCTCTGTAAACACCCAGAAATGATGCTCAAGGCTGGGCTTGGGGGAGAAAACACAGTTTACCTCAGGGGAGGGCCAGAGGGACGCACGTGTGGGTAGAGGCAGCCCTGCTGATTTAAAGGGTGCTTCTGGGACATGCCTTCCTCCCTGCAAGCAGAGGCTGATGATGGATGAATGCCACAGCTGAGACCTCCCAAGGGGCAGGAGCAGGGGCAGGGAGCGGGGCTGGAAGCTGTGGAGTGGGGGCGGGCCAGGAGGGTCACTGCTTCACCCACAGCATGTGCTTAGCCAACAACAGAGGCACTCAGAGAAAACTCACCAGTGCCCTGGATCTGCCATCTCCTGTCTGGCACCTAACACCTTGCTTCAACCTCTGGAGAAAGCCATGCCTGAGTCCAAATCCTCCTCCAAGGAAGCGTCTGCCCCACCCACTCCATTCTGTAAGCAGCAGCTTTCTCACTAGCCCTGGGAGCAGAGTGTTCCAATGCCCCTTGGGTGGGCCATGGCTATGGTGCCTGTTTCTTCACCTCACAGAAGGACACTTGGCCTGAGAAGAAGGACTAAACTTACAGGACACAGGAAATAACAGCTGGAATTAGGGCTGCCTTATACTCTACGGCCTGCATGGTTACCATCACAGAATAATGCCACAGGTTGCAGAGCCTTTCACAGTTTGCATGATGGCATTACATCCCCTCCACAACTCCGTAAGCAAGGCAGAGAAGTTATTAGATCCCATTTAAAAATGAGAAAGAAGGCTGGGCACGGTGGCTCACACCTGTAATCCAAGCACTTTGGGAGGCCGAGGTGGGCAGATTGCTTGAGCCTAGGAGTTTGATAACAGCCTGGGCAACATGGTGAAACCCTGTCTCTACCAAAAAAACAAACAAACCAAAAAACAAAATTAGCTAGGTGTGGTGGCATGCATCTGTGGTCCCAGCTACTCGAGAGGCTGAGATGGGAGGAGTGCTTGAGCCCAGGAGGTTGAGGCTGCAGTGAGCTGAGATTGCACCACTGCACCTCAGCCTGGGTGGCAGAGTGAGACCCTGTCTCAAAAATAAAAATGAAAAAGCCGAGGGTAAGAGAAATGAAAAGACTTGTCCCAATCCATGCATCTAAGTAAGAGTTTGGACCCAAACAGGAACCTCAGCCTCTCATTCCCTGTTGGCCTCTCTACTGGAGTCAATTTAGCTCACTTCTTGAAACTGGTATTAGGTTTGGGGTGGTGGGGAGAGTTGAGAGTTTGTGGTGGGTGCCTGGAAGCTGAGGCCAAAGCGTCCTTTGGGATGGAGGTGCTTACTGCCTCAGCTGCTCAGAGTGTTGGCTGGGAAGGTGCACAGCTTTGTCCCTCTGAAATTGCCCTCAGCTGAAGGGAGATGCTCACAGTTATGGCCCTTCTTGAGGTTGCAGATGACGGATGAATGCTGCAACTGAGACCTCCCAGGGGCAGGAGCAGGGGTGGCGGTGGAGGAGGGGAGCAGGCCAGGAGGGCCACTGCTTCAGCCCTAGCACAGGGTTAGCCATGTTGCACCCAGTGACATGTTGTACCCAGTGACACCTTCCACCCAATGACATGTTGGTGAGGGTTACAAAGGCCTGGCCCTCTTGCCTTAATGTGGGGTATCTCTGCAGAGCCTCCCAGCCCCAGAGTCCCCATGGGGTTGGCAAAGGCCTTGGTTGCAACTTCACAGCCAACATCCAATGTCCAATGTTTCCCCCAACCCAAGCCTGTTCTCTTCACTCCCCCTACAGGGGTTCATCCCCACAGCACCCCAATAAATGATGCAAAGCTCTCAGAGTCTCTTTGCTAGGAACCTGACTTAATACGGGAGGAGAAGGGAGCTAACTTCAATGGGATGCTTTTTTTTTTTTTTTTTTTTTTTTAAAGAAAGATGGTCTCATCTAATACAACACATCTGTGAACTAAGCATTTTTGCTATGTTACTGTTCAGAAAAGATTAAAGAAGTTGTCAAGACCAAATAGTATCTGGCAAAGCTGGGACTCTAGTGCAGGCCCACCCTGACTTTGAGAGCACAGGTTCTACTCTCTCCCCACTGTATAAAAGGTGGGGAGTCCCTGACTCTGACCCGTGGGGTCTAGGGTGGAAAGGAGCTGGCTGGCCAAGGACTTGCCTGTGGTGTTCGAGTAGGCATGTAAACACCCGTGAGAAGAGTGTTCATATCTGGGGTGCAAATGGGGGGAGGCAGGAAGCAGGGAAGGGTGGCCACATGTGGCAACCTTTGCTGGCCAAGGAGGCAGAGTCTCCCCGCACAGGCCCCATACAGTGGGGACTGCTGGCTCTGAGCCTCCCTTGGGCACACAAAAGTTCACCTTTGCCCAAGCTGCTTGGCAAGACCCAGGCCCCATCCTGTCCCAGTAAAGGGTGAGGACTCTGGACTTCTCTGGCTCTGTGTGCTCCATCTGGTCCCAACACAGTGGAGGACTGGCCCCTGCCTGCCTCTGGGGCCGCTCTGGTGGTAGTCAAGGTGAGCTCAAGGTCAGCAGCGTGCTGCCACAGCCGCAAGCCGGCCTCGTAGCTCCTCCCTCAGGCACCAGCCCTGGAGCACTCTGGAGCCGATCATGGGAGGAGGATCTTTCCTGAACTTTTGTCTCTGGAGGGCCCAAGCCAATTCTACTGTTGGTGTGTCCAGTTGTAGAGGGGTGCCTGGTACCAGTCCTCCCCTGAGGGGCAATGCCCCCGGAACTACAGCTGGGGAAAGGCAGCAGGTCTGGAAACAAGCCAAGAGCACCCCATCTGGTGCCAGTGGACTTTCTTGCATGAATTGGCAGCTCCGTCAAGCTTTGGCATCAATTCCAAAAGTGGAGCATTGGGGCTTGTCCTGTCACCTGGAGATTCTGAGCACTTATTTACAGTTCACAGAACTAGAAACAAAAGTAACCCTTTTATCTCCTCAGAGGAAGCTGGCCCTTCCACTGAGTACAGAAGCTGGAGACAATGTAACCTTCCCTGAGAAGATACTCTCTGGGGCAGGAGGCAGCTGTCTAGACGTGGCACCCACTGAATGCACCCTAGCAAATCAGGAAAATCTCTTTTTCCTTTTTTTTTTCTCTTTTCTTTTTGAGACGGAGTCTCGCTCTGTCGCCCAGGCTGGAGTGCAGTGGCACGATCTTGGCTCACTGCAAGCTCCGCCTCCCCGGTTCACACCGTTCTCCTGCCTCAGCCTCCAGAGTAGCTGGGACTACAGGCGCCCGCCACCATGCCCGGCTAATTTTTTTGTATTTTTAGTAGAGACGAGTTTTACACCGTGTTAGCCAGGATGGTCTCGATCTCCTGACCTCGTGATCCGCTCGTCTCGGCCTCCCAAAGTGCTGGGATTACAGGCTTGAGCCACCGCGCCCGGCCGCCTCTTTTTCCTTAAAAGGCTCAACCGGTGTGTGCAGAACTCCCCCTTGCCTCAGCAGCTGGGAGGAGTGCCTTGAAATGGCAGCGTGCGTCAGGAGCTGGGGCTCAAGGTCTAAGTGCCAGGTCGGCCACCTGCAGGAAGGAGCAGCAGCAAGACTCTACTGAGCTGGGCCCTGCTTTCCTCACCTGGTGGGGAATGTCTTTCAGCCGCAGGAGGAGGTTATTTGTGACTGCCGTCTTCTTCTCTTCTCTTCTTTTTTTTCAAAAAAAAAAAAAAAAAAAAAATCTTTGTGAGAAAAACCCCACCGTTCCACTTGTTTTTTCCGAGCCGTTTTGTTAGTTGAGGTGTCTGCGTGCTGAGCAACACACACTAATATTTTCCTCCTCGTCAAAACATTAATTATCCCACCCAGGAACCTTTCTCTTGGATGTTTTTTCTTTACCACCCCTTAAGCTCTTGGGCACCAAGCGATTCCTGTATTTCCCATCATCTCAGCAAGCTGACTGTGGTGTTTAAGGAGAGAGAGGCCCCCTTGGCTGGGTGCGGACCCTCCTTTGTGCTCTGTGGCACCCAGTAGTCAGGACGCAGCACTCAGGAGAGCTCCTGTCCCCCTGCTTCTCACTCTGTGTGCGAACCATCTGTTGACATCTCTTGTCGTCTCCCACGAGGCTATGAACGTCCTCATGTCTGTATTCCCGACACCCAGGACAGTGCCTGGCATAGAGTAGTGGCCCTACAAATGTTTGCTGCACAAGCACATAAATGAATGAAAATGAAGATGGAATAATAAACACACAGTAGGAGGAGTCAGGGTTCAAATCAGCCCCCCTGGTTGGGCCCCGCTCCCCAGCCTCCCTCTCTTGCCTGTTCATAGAGGGAGCAGTTGTAAGCACAAGTTGGGTCCTTTGCTCTCCCTAGCACTTGGGAAGCCCCATCCTCTCTCCCTGCCTGGGACTATTCTCAGCTGCCAGACAGCCGGTGTGTTCACAGGGAGCCCAGTTTTCTCCTCCCTGGTCTCCCCTTGGTTGAGAGTAAGATGGGACAGCAGGGAGAATTCAGAACTTTGGAGTCTGGAAATTGAGGAGGCTCCAGGGAACAAACGCAGAGCTCGACAGCACCTTAGCAATCATTGGAGCCAACTCCTCCCCTCCTCCCATTTCAAAGACAAGCCTCCCAGATGGCTGAGATGTCTGGTTCATGGTCACCTACAGGTGAGAAGCAGGGCTGGCATTCAGGTCTTTGGCAGTTGTCAAGAAACAAGAGCCTCCTAATTAATTCTGAGTACAGGGCCTTTCTAGTCTCTTCTGCTACCGTGTTCTGTGCCACAGTGAGGAGGGCATGGCCTCATCATCTCCCTGTGTGCAGCGCAAATTCCTTTCATCTCCCTTTCAGCTCATTTGATCCCCACAGTGCTCTTCTGAAGTAGGCAGAGTGATGATTTCTCCACTTTGCAGATGAGGAAATTGTGGTGCAGAAAGCATAACGGAGCTGCACAAGGTAGCAGAGCAGTCCAGCGGTAGAGTTAGGGCTGCAGTCCTGTGTCCAGAGCCTGTGCCTGCACCCACCACATACTCTTTCCAGGTCAGATCTCTCTGCTGCTCTGCCCCTTCCCACTAGGAGCCTGAGCATCTGATTTGACTTGGCTCCAACAGAGATACCAGATGTCCTGTAGTCAAGACCAGAGCCCAGGATCCCTCCTTCCCAGCTATGGCCAGGACTCTGCAGACAGTGGACCTCTCCATGAAGGCCCAGAGCTTTCATCCCTAGGCCCAGGGGCTGAAGGGCTGGTGGGTCTTCGTTGTTGAGATTAAAGCCCTTCTCCAACTGGAGAAAATTTAAAATGAAACCTCCCCGTTGCATTTGTCCTGCTCAGTTTTGGAAAGCGGACAGGTAGCTCAAAAGAGAGTTCTTATTCAGCCCCTGCCTGGCCTTACCACTCCCTTCTTCAGCCCTAAAATCAAGTGAGCTATTCTCTAGCAAGGGCGAGACACTGGGCACTGGCTTGGTCCACTTCTAAAGGGTAGAAGGGGGCTCCTAGGAAGGTATGAGCGATCTAGCCACTTCCCTCCCCATTCTGCATGCTGTACTGTCCTCCGTGTGTGCTTTAGAGAAAGGCAATGATATGGCTGTACCATGCAAACATGTTTTCTCAAAGACATAACTTTTGTACCATAAGCTGTTTCCATCTAGGACCTATTTCTGTGGGATGGTCTGAGGGTGAAGCTAAGGAGAGAAGGCATATGTGAATTTATTTTGTTTATCTGAACATCTGTGTTTGCCCAGCCCCACCCCTATAAGGTAAGCTAAAATGCTATATAATAGGTTTATGTATGTACCTATAATGCCAAAGGTCATGGTTGAATCCTGCGACTAGGTAGAGTTTACCTGTCAATTGGCTAAATCGGAGACCCATATGTCTCATAGTCAAGCGAGATTCTGCAGCGTAAATGGCTGGCCCAGGGGCCATTGGCCTGTATGCATCACTGCCCTGCTCATAAACCTCATGGCTCCCCACTGGCAAAAGTTGAGTCCACCTTCTTCAGCCTGTATTCAAGGCCTGCCACCTGCCATCATCTTCCTCCTGCCAGACTGGCCTTCAGGCCCTGTGCCTTGGCAAGTGAGCTTTTCTCCCTTGCTCCCTTCTCTCTCTCTCTCTCTCTCTTCCTTCTTCCCTCCCTGTCTCCCTTTCTTCCTCCCTTTAAAGAGAACCAGACACTGTTTTAAGTGCTGTGGACACAGTCACTAAGTGCAGTGGACAAGACACAGGAGGCTTTAGCTTACGTTGTAGAGGTGGAGACAAAAGAAAACAGATATTCAAATAAACAAAATAAATTCAGATAAGAGCTATGAATACAGTAAAACAAGATGATGTGCTACAGCAGGGGTTCCCCCACTGCCCATGCTCCTCCACATCAGATTCTCAAAGGATGTGAACCCTATTGTGAATTGTGCACTCCTTATGAGAATCTAATTCCTGATGATCTGAGGTGGTACAGTTTCATCTTGAAACCATCCGCTTCCTGCCCTCCCATCCGTGGAAACCTTGTCTTTCATGAAACTGGTTCCTGGTGCTAGAGAGATTTGTGGGTAGGAGTGAGGCTGAATTCTCCCTACCCCCATGGCCTTCACAGGTAAATGCTGCCCACTGGTAAAGGCCTGCCCACATGTCACCTCGTCCAGGAAGCCTGCCTGCCTTCTCAGCTTGGCAGTGTTCTCTCCCACCACTGGACTCCAGAGCACTTTATTCTCCTCCCTTGCAGGGTGTGGAGTGGCTTGTAGCACAGTCCATGATCATCCTTGCTGCTGGGCTGTAAGTTCCTTAAGGGTGGAGAAAGCACCTCTTTCAGCCCCTGCCTCCCACTTCCCCAGCACTTACCTGGCACAGAGTAGCTGGTTAATAAGAGTTCACTGAGAAAATGTGCAAGGATCTCTCCTATCTCAGAGGGCAAAGAGCAACTGGGACCCATCCCAGGGTCATCTGCTGAGAAGAGGCCAGTTTTCTCCCTGGAGAGGGACAGAGGAAGGGGTACAGTTGAATGGGAGAATTTATGCCCAGGGCAGGAGGTGGTGGGTGGGTTCAACTCACCAAGGTAATCCTGTTGGACAGGAACACCTCACACTCTTCTAAACCTTTACAGACCTTGCTTTGATGAGAGGCCTAAGAAGAGTGTCATGCCCCTTCCTTGGCTTGGGGAAGTCTGGACCTGTGTAGGGGCGTGGGGTGAGGTGGGGTCGGTGTGCATTGTGCCAGGGTGTATGGCTCAGAGGATGTGTGCAGTGGGGTGTTTGTGAGATCTCTGTGACTGTGGTCCTGGAACTGTGGGCATAGGATGTGTGAGAAAACAAGCGAGTGCATACGTGAATGTGGTGGTGAGGTGCGTGCAGGGTGGCTGGTTTGTGTAGTGTCTTTGTGTGTTTGGATGTTGAGTGGTGGGCTGGTGGTGGTGGGGGGGTGTGTGTATCTGTGGTACAGCCCGTGGGGTTGGGGGACAGGTAAGGGTGGAGCAGCAGTGGCCTGGGCTCCGGGGGGCCAGCATCCCTGGTGTTAGGGCTCAGAAAACGATACCCACAAAGATGGCACTTTGACACGCTGAACTGAAGAAGCAGCCTCCAGGTCTCTCTGACCTGCCTCCCACAAAAGCCCCTGTCTCTCCCAAAGCACAGGATGAGGCTGTCTTCTGAAGCTCCCAGATCAAACTGGAAACTGGACTCCCAATCAGGAACAGAATTGCCTTCGATCCCTTTCCTGAAATTTCATTAATCAGAGGAGATGAAAACTCCTACCACAGAGGAAGAGACTGATCACTAAACACCACATCTAGAGCCCAAACTGTTTCTCAAACTATTGTTTGTTCTCTGGTCCCATTCAGTTTCCAAAGAGAATCATTCACGAGATAATGCTTGCCTCCTGGCTCCATTCATCCCCCACCATAAAATTATTTATGCCTATAACCCCTTGTCTCCTTCCACTATAAAGAAGGGTTTACAAGCACCTGGACCTCTCTGGGTTACTGGGTAATCATTCTCCCGCCATTCCCCCGTGCTATGCATGTTAAATAACATCCGTTTGCCTCTTTTTTCTATTAATCTGTTTTTTGTCAGCTCACTTTCTGCAAACCTTCAGAGGGTGAAGGGGGAAGCTTTCCTTCTTTGCCCCTACACTGGCAACTGGGACTTCACTTTCCCAGCTGCTAGCTGGGGCCTTAGAGAGGACCCCACAACTGGAAGCCATCACAGCTCTTCCCCTGCCCTGCTGGCCTGTGGGGGATGCTGTTGCCTCTTCAGCTCCCCTCTGACTGTGGTCCCTCTGTTTTGAAGCCCTAGCCTCAAGCCCCATCCCCACTCTCTTTCCTACTACCAAGAGCAGACACCAAAATATTTCTGCGTTTCCTCTGGAAAAATCCTGGGAGGTCTGTTTATGGCTGTAGCAAAGCGGCACACATCTGTGCACAGTTGAGCTGGGACAGCTGGAAACTCAGGCACTGGAGTTTGCTGGAATTCGGAGCACGCTGGTGCACACAGTGCCTGCCCCCCACCTACCCACCCAATGTGCCTGCCCATCTCTGCTTGAGTGTCCCACCAGAGTCAGTTCTTGTTTCTATAAATAACCCTTCCCTGGCCCCTGCACAAACACACCCACATATGCAGACACACTCCTGCACACAGCCGATTTCAGCAGGACACACAGAGACAGAGACAGGGACACATGGCACACAGATATGCCAGCACATTCTGAGAACAAACTCAAGCATGGTTCCTCAGGTCTAGAGGCCCGCAGACACACACAGGCGCCCTCCTGCTCCACCGGGGCACACCCTTGACCTGTCACCCACCAGTAACACCTACATACATCAGCAGACACGCAGGACAACGCATGCTGACTCAGCACACCCACACATAAACATGCGACACACACAGAAGGTGTGATTCACCTCCAGCCACCTACAGAAACCCACTCCCAGCCAGTCGGGGCCCGCCACCTAACTTCAGGCAAGGACTACCCTCCCCTGGAAGACCTGGGGACTTCTGAGCCTGGGAATGTCCCTGTTCTTTCCCATTGCCTGCCCTGTCCCTGACCCTGGCTGCCCTCTCAACTCTACCATGTGCCTCCTCTGTCAGGCAGGCCAGGGAACCTGAGTTCCCCCAGTCCTGACCTGCCTCTTCCTTGGCTTCTGTTCCTGTACCCCACATCTTTCCAGAAGCCTAGAAAGCTGTAGGGCTGCTTATCTCATGGCCCTCCCCGCTGCCAGGAACTCCTCTGCCCCGTGGCTGACACCCCTTCTGCCTCCCTCAATCCTTCAGGGCTGCTCTTGGATCTGAAGTCTCTTATTCCTCAGCCCCAGGCCCCCCAGATTCCCACAAGGCTCCGTGATGGGGAAAGAAATGTACTCTTTAGGACAGATCGGGGAGGAGCAGACAGACGAAGGGAGACAGGAAGAAGGGGAGAGAGAAAGTGGAAGGAAACAAAATGAACAGGTATTTCCTAGGGCCTAGGAAGGAAGGAGGGGCAGATTGAATGCAGCTGTAGGATGCCCAGGGAGGCAGGTGTCTGTGGGGAGCAGGGACAGAGCTGGGCCACCTCAGTCCCGCTTGCTTTGCTGGGCACCCATTTTAAGGGCTTGCTTGGCCCACATGAGGACAAGGCCTCTCTAGCAATGTATCCCAAACTCCTGATCTTCTCAGGCCAGACCAGGATTCTCCAGGGCTCTTGGAGTGGGGAGTTCTAGGCCTCCTCTTTAGCCCCCTCCATCCATAATTTCCAACCTCACAAACCTTCCCAATCCCCCTTGGGGCTCTTCCTCTGGATAGGAGCCCAGTCTGCATGCAGCCCCTGCTTCCCCTCAGCTCTTCCCACCCCCCACTTCTTTCCAAGCTGGAACATCACAGCTATTCTCAGCTTTCCATATTCTGTGGACATTCGTGGAATTTTTTAACCCAATCTTGGGTTAGGAACACCCTCCAAACTCTGCTGGAAGCCTCAAAGCATTTTCCTTCATATTTATGAGATCTGGGGCAGGTTTCTTTAAGTCTTTGCACGTTGGTTTCCTCAATGTAACATGGAAACGCCCAGCTACTAGCACGGCTGTGAGCTTGGTCTCTGCCGAGCACCCAGCCCAGGGCCTGATGTTTAGCAGGGGGCCCTTGATAAATGTAAATTCCCTTCTCCTTCCCCCACTTTTCTCTTTTACTTTGCTACACACTATTTAAGCCGGGAGAGATCAAACTGACCCCATTGCCCTGGGACAAAGGAATGATGGCCTCAATTCAAGAGCAAAGTACAGGAGTTTTTGATTAACTCATAAACACTCCCGACTTCCAGCAGCCCAGCTGCTGTGGGGTGGGGTGGGGAAGGGAGGGCAGGGGAGGTTGTTGAGGGGACATGCAGGAAAGAGATTAGGAAATTCAGGACAGGAGGACACTGGGCGGGGGCATGCTGAGGCCAAGGCCTTCTCCCACCACCTGCCTCCTGCGGGAGCGATTCCACAGTGCAGAGGGAGAGCCATTTGGAGGTCCGGCACCCGCTCTGCCCATGCCTATGCTTCAGGCTCCGTGGGACTTCGGGGCCTTGGATGCTCCCCTCCTCTGCTCCTGCCTCCCTTCCCCCAGCCCTGGGATGTGTCAGATGTCTGTTTTCTCCCGGACTCAGCTGAAGCAAGGTCAGCCCAGCTTTCAAGGGGAGGAGCTTCCACACTCTAGGTCAGTGCTCCCACGGACCAGGGACTTGACCAGAGAGCAGAGAGCACAGGGTGGGGTGTGGGGTGGGAGGACAGAGCACAGGGAGCACTGGGCTCCCTCCAGAATCCCAGGGGTGCTCACATCCAGAGGGTCTCCCAGGAATCACGGAGCCCCCCCTCTGCCTCCGTGCCAAAGGGATCCCAACTCATCCCAGGAAGAAGCCCAAATCTTTGTGCCATGGGGACCAAACATTCCACATGGCGGCTGTCCTTATGGTTGGCATGGTCATTCTGATTTCTAACCCAAATCTTTCCCACATAGCTAATGGATCCTGTAGGTTCCAAGGAGTTAGTCATGATATCAAGTAAGCAGTTTGTTTCCCCTGAGGATGAGCCAAATTTTGGGAAGATTCTCAACTGCCTGTCTCCACCCTCCTTCATCCAACTCACCACCCCGACCCTGTCCTCTTCCCCACCCAGACATGTGGGAAAATGCCCTGTTAGCCCTTCCAGTCATGTGAATGAGGCCACGATTCAAAGGCAATGGGCAAGAAGGAGGCCACAGGGAGTGGCCAGAAAGAACCAGCCTTTTGTGCTAGACAGGGGTCCTTGGGGGATGAGTGCATTTTTGGCGTATTTAGAAATATTTCTTTTTTATAATGAGCAGCAGAGGAGGAAAGAGGAGGGAGGGAGAGGCAGAGAGGCCAAGGCAGGACTTGGGAAAAGAGGCTGGAGCAGTGGTGAGGGCTGGGAAAGGAGGTTACAAGAGCGAAAGTAGAAACAGACAGGAGCCAAAGGGTAAGAAGTGGGGACAGAGAGGGAGAAGCAGGATGGTTCTGAAGATAGATGGAGATAGTGATGACACAGGTGCCTGCCACCACGCCCAGCTAATTTTTGTATTTTTAATAGAGACAGGGTTTTACCATGTTGGCCAGGCTGGTCTCAAAATCCTGACCTCAGGTGATCCTCCTGCCTCAGCCTCCCAAAGTGCTGAGATTATAGGCATGAGCCACCATGCCCGGCTGTCATTCTGATTTCTAACCTAAATCTTTTCGGCATATCTCACAGCCAGAGTTCTGGTTGGTGGCCCAGGAAGCACCTCTCCTCCTCAGTCATTTGTAGAGTAGATATCAATGACAGCTCTCCGGAGCCTCCATCTTCTCCCAGCCTGTTTTCCACTTGGCGTGCTGCATGGTGAGCCCTCCGTTCACAGGCTTGTTTCCCCCAGGCACTGCCTTTACTGGCCTCAGAAAGCCTGACACCTGGCCCTGGCTGGAACACTCAGGTTGGTGTATTTACAAACTTGGTTAGAGCATCAGCTCCATGCCTGGAGTGTGCAAGGACCTGGGGAACCAGACATAATCCCTCTCTCATGGAGCTGACCTAGCTGGGGAAATGGATGAGTGAATCAATGATTATACTGCATGATGATGGGGATGATGGCAGGGGCCATGGAACACAGTGGGGCTCTAGACTGAGGGGTCTGGGGAGGTGGGTGGGGGGTGGCAAATCCAGGAGGGCCTCTTGGAGGACATGGGGACATACTGAGTCCTGAAGAAAGAGAGATCTCATCTCTATCAAATTCTAGTGGGTTCAGGCTTGCTAGTCTCCTTTCTCCACCCTTACCACCCATTTTTGGGAAAAATAACAATAATTCATCAATCATTAATTCATCAGAAAAATACTCATTGCCTATGTAACACGCCAGGCATTGTGCTAGTGTCTAGAAATTCAACGATGATGAAGACCTAGTCACTGCCTCCCTGAAGCTCCCAGCCAAGTGGGAGAGCTCACAAGCAGGCAAGCAATGAGCCCCCGGAGACCACATGGAGTCTGTGCCAGGGCTCTCTGAATGCACAGAACCCCCTGTGAGCATCCAGCCCTCTCAGTTGACACTCCTTCCCTGAACCCGAGGAAGAGGGGCCATCCTTGCTATTTGACAGAGGCTGCTGGCTTGCCCAAGGTTCTAGGGCAAGTGCCTAGGGGACCTGCCACCTCTCCTCAGTTCTCAGACTCGAAGCCCCTGCTCTTGTGTCCTCCTAGCCTGGCCTTGGAGGAGAAAGAGGCTGAATGAAGGTGGGCTTGTTGCCTGGGGGCTGACTGCTCATGAGTAGGCTCCTGGGTGACCCTGCAGAAAGTTGAAACAGTGTCCTTCCTCTCAGGCTGCAGGTCAAAGATCTGGTTCCCTTGCTTCTCTAGCTTCTCCCGGTAGGTGGGGCTGTGGGAAAGGCTGGGAAGGTCAAGGTCCCCTGGAGTACTCTAGGCCCCTGGGCTTAGCCTGGCAGAATGGTCCTCCTCTACTTCCTACCTTCTCCTTTCTCCTGCCACATCCTCCCCAGCCTCCTCACCTTCCACCTCCTCCTCCTCCTTCTCCTCCTCCTCCTCATCTTTCCCGCGTCGTCCTCTTCTCCTTCCCCATTACTTCTCTTTCTCCAGTTTTCCTCCTCTTCCTCCTCTCCCCTTCCCTTCCTTTCCATTTTCTCCCCCACCTCCCCTCTTCACTCCTCCTCTTTCTCCTTTTCTCCTTCGAACTAATTGCTTCGGGGTGAAGACCAGGTCGACTTGTGAAAACCCTGATCCATCGCCATGGTGATGCTAATTCAAACTGAGTTCAAAGGAAATTGTTCCAGTTAAAACTAACAAGCTGGAGCCAGAGGCCCCAGGAAGGACCAGTGCCAGCAGGAGCAAGCCCTGCACCCAGAAAACTAGCAATAACAAGCCCACGGGTCGCTTACACTCCACCCCTCTGTGCTTTCTCTGCAACCTTCAGATGAGCCCAACTAAAAGGGAACCTGAGAGGTCATTGCAGGGAGCCCCCTGCCTCCGGGCCAGACTCCACCCAAGCCACTTCAAACAACAGAGAGGCCTGCACCTCCTCTGTGGTAAAGCCCTCCACTACCTTCACTGCACAGTCTCCCTCACGCTACGGTGCTGGTCTTTAACCACCCATGCTTTTGGAGACTTCTTCACGGTTTACACAAACACTTCCCATTGCTTTCTAATACATGTGGATTTGAAAGTACCAAGAGGAAAGGAACAAGAATGGCTGAGGCACCTGCCCCCTACCTAGGTGCTGTCCTAAGACTTCATACATGTTCATGCAACCCACTAATGCCATTATTATCTCTGCTTGGCGAGTTTCCAAGGATGAGAAAGCGCCCAGTGGAAGAAACTGCTTAGAGCTTGATTTGAGCTCCACTAGGTCAGGCTGGTTTAGTTTGACCTCCACTAGGTCAGGAATGACAGGGTAGGCCTCGAATTGTGGGGAGATGGCTCCAAACTGGAAAGAGGAAGGGTCTTGGTTCCAAAGTTCAAGTGAGTTGTCTTCTGTACTTTGAGTTAACCCGATCGCACTTGCTTCCCCGGCCCTCACAGCATCCTACCTGTACCGACTCCCAGCTCAGTACAGGCCACTTTCAGCCCAGTGGCTGCAGATGGTTCCTCTCTATTGTGTGGGCAAGGACCAGGACTTCTTTGTCCATAGCCCAGGACCTGGCTCAGAGTGGGCTCTGGCTGTTAATTACATGTCCGAATGCTGAATGCTGAACGCTGAATGGAAACACTAGTCCCTTGGGAGCTGGAAGATTTGAGGTCCCCCAGGTCAAGAGAACCCGAGGAGCCCGGCTTGGTGAGCTTTGTCTAATGGATGCACCCGAGGGTGGCAGGAGGAGAATGTCCTGTAGGACCTTGTGGTGCTGATGTGGTGGCAGGGGCCAGCCCGGGTACGCTCTTCCTTAGCAGCTCTCACCTCTGCCTCATTCCCTCTCAGCATCCCTTTCTTGGTTGTTGTTTTAAATCCTGAAATATCTAGTGATCCTTCCAGGTACTAACCAGACACTAGTCTAGCAGCAAAAGAAATTCCTTGAAGGCGAAGACCATGTCTGTACTTCTATGGTGCCCCCGCAATGCAAAGTGCAGCGCTACGGAGCGCATGGGGGAGCTTCACAGGTACATGAGTGAGTGATCTGGGGTCTGGGCGCCCACGGGAGGGGCTCTGGGAGCCTGCAGGTTTCAGATCTGCTCTTTCCTCAGATGTACTGTGAGACCTTGGGAAATCTCCTTGTTTCTTTGTTCCTGGGTTACTTCACGCATAACAAAGGATGCTCATGGATGAGCCATCCTGCTCCCCCAGATACATCAAGAGCAGAGTCATGCAGCTATGATGCATGATCTCAGCTCCTCCAGCATCAAGGACCTCAGCATCTCCCTCCCCTCTAGGGATGGGGACCTCTGGTGGTGACTGAAGTTCCTGCCTGACTCTCTGGGACCATCCACTGCCCCTCCATCCCCTCATTTCCACCCCCTCACCACCCGCCCCTCCAGAGTTCGATGTGTCTGGATGACTGAGGTGAAATCCAGCCAGAAGGGAGGAAGTGACTCAGCCCTTGTTGGGGTGGGGGCACTGGAGAAGGCCCAGGGCCAGCCTCCCACTCCCAGGACAGCTTGCGCTGCTTTGTACTCAACCCCAGCCTTTCATCCCGGCATCTTAAAGCCCCTTTCAAGCTGGAAGCAGTCCTGGGAGCTGGGTCATTGTCTCAATTAACAGGAGAAAGCTGGGGCCCAGGCTGGGTGGAGGCAACTTTCCCCTGAATTAGGCCTTGAGTCAGATGCCCAGGAAACCCAGGACTTCCTCACAAGCCAATTCCCCCAGGCTCCTGCCCCAAGCTCTAGGCTGCAGGGGCCCGTTGCAGAGGAAGTGAGAGCTGTGTCCTTGCCTGTCACTCCCTGCAGAGGAGATCAGGGTCCTGCACAGGACCCGAGGGTGTATTAGCTGGGCTGGAATTTCCCAGAGGGCCATTCAGTGGGTCCCCCTGACATTGTTGTTACTTGTGGGGATCTTGCATAGGCTGTGCATTCCCAAGTGGAGAGAGGGGAACAAGGTGAGTGAACAGATTCTAGTAATAGACCCAGCCAGCCTTGGGGACCCCTGAGCTGTTATAGCCAGCACACCCCACTGAGTTTCTCTCCCTGTCACTGTTAAAATATTCATCTGAGCTGGGTGTGGTGGCTCACGCCTGTAATCCCAGCACTTTGGAAGGCCGAGGTGGGTGTTCGAGACCAGCCTGATCAACATGGAGAAACCCCTTCTCTACTAAAAATACAAAATTAGCTGGGCATGGTAGCACATGCCTGTAATCCCAGCTACTCGGGAGGCTGAGGCAGAAGAATTGCTTGAACCTGGGAGGCGGAGGTTGTGGTGAGTTGAGATTGTGCCATTGCACTCCAGCCTGGGCAACAAGGGCGAAACTCCATTTCAAAACAAAAAAAAAAATCATCTGTAAATCATCTGTAGCCAATCATCTAATAACTGCGGAGGCTCTTGTGTACCTGGCCTGAAGCAAACAGATCACAGTTCTAAATCCTGGCTCAGTTGCTGCCTGGCTGTGCAATCTTGGGCAATTGCTTTAACTTCTCGGAACTTCAAATGCCTTGAAACTCCTTGGCTCAGCGTCTAGAATACAGGAGATTCCATCCCCACTAATATTGCATGGAAGATGAGAATTACAGAGCACAGGGGCTGGCAGGAATCTTCTTCACTTCTCTTAAGGAACAATGCACAGGGAAGTCGTGGAATGCTTCAGGTCACATAGCCAGGAGTAGGATGCAGGTTGCCATGGAGGAGCCTTCAAAGGGCGTCCGTTCTTGCCCTTCTAGGCTTGGATGAGGCAGCTCCCCGCTTGCTGAGTCAGGGAGGAGAAAGGCTGGAATAAGAAGGAGTGTGAGGGTGGGGTGTCGTGGGGAAGTCGGGGGCAGAAGAAAATCCAAGATATTGCGCAAAGGAGAGTGGGAGTGGGGGAGGGTCTGATTTAATGAGGCAGCAAGTAGGAGAGAGGCTGGCTCCCCCAACAGAGACCGCCCGCCCCTGTGGTGATGCTCCATGTGGTGGGGATCAAAGCTGCCCTGGGAACATGGCAACAGTGCTGGGCCACTAACGCTGGAGCTTCCCAGGGGCCTGCTTGATGTAGCTGCCTCTGTTTCCTTCCCAGCTCATCACCCACGCTTATTTCTGAAGGGGCTTGTTCCGGCCCAATCGCCTTCTCCACGCCTCCAGCTTGGGTTGCTGACTCAGTCCACTGAATTGATGTCCAGGGGCACCTGTGGCTGCAGACTGTCCATCTCATCAATGCCCAGCTTCCCTCTCTGGCCCTTGGTGGCTACCACCATCTCCGCCTCCTTTTGTTCTCTTGCAGAGCTCTGGGCTCAGCTCAGCTTATTTGGTCAACAACCTCAGACTCTCAGTTTTGCCCTTGGCCTTGGCATTGGTCAGTAAAGTGAGTGCAGTGGGCCTGGCCCTTTCCCCTCCCTGAACCTTTTCAAATCTCAGTTCTGGGTTGACATCTCCAGCCCCTCCATTAGCCTCCCTCCGTGTGAGGCCCCCCTCCCTCAGCTGCTGTTTCTGCAGTGCGCCGTTGGGAGGCCCAGCTCAGGCCAGAAGGCCCAGGCCTGTCTCAAGTTTACCCATCCACGGGGCTTTGGTTCTGGCACAGAAACAAGCTAAGGGTGAAGAGATCAGCGTGGCTGAATAGAGGCAACTGAGAGGCCTCTGGGCAATTCTGGAGGATGCATTAGGGTAGTGATGGGTGGAAAGGATTCTGAAGAGGGAGGGAAACTGGGCCTGGTATCAAAATCGTAAGGAGAAAAGAATGTGACCTTTCTTCTGGGGTTTGTGAATGCTGGAGAATGGTTTCCTCAATGTGACTTCTAAGATGGTTATCTGAGGGTCTCAAACTCTTTCCCCTTAGGGCTTTTCTGCCTCCCACTGGGCACGTCCCCCAGTCGTCTCTCCTCCAGTCTCTAGCTCAACATTTCACTTGAGCTTTTTGAGGTCTTTGGATGGGTATTAATTCCCTCGCTTCTCAGATGAAAAAAAAAGGAGACTTAGATCTAGTGATTTACTTAGAGACTCACAGCAGTAATGTTAGAGTCAGGAAACTAACCAGGTCCACCTGGCTCTGGAGCCTATGCTGGTTCCATTACACCCTCATATAGACATGTGTGTGGGGTGTGTGTGTGTGCATGCCTGTGTGCACATGTGTGTGCATGCAGTTTCTGTATTGAGTATGTGATTTCCCAGAAATCTTTAGAGAATTGTTCACTGGCCTCTCTTCCTTCCTTCCTTCCTTCCTTCCTTCCTTCCTTCCTTCCTTCCTTCCTTCCTTCCTCTTCCCCTTCCTCCTCTTCTCTCTCTCCCTAGATTATGCAGTGAGCTGTCTTTGTTCATGATGTGGTTTCTTTCCAAGCTTTAGAGGATCAGAAGTGCTGGCCTTTGTCTCTCTGCAGCTTCAGAACTCCAGCTTCTAGCCCTGTCTGGAGAAGAGGAAAGTTGTTTTATAACTCAGTTGGTGTAGTAGCAGTCTCAGTACCAATACGGCTTCTAGGTGAAATATATACATGTCTTAAAGGGGTAAAGTGGAGAAGCCAGGAGGGTCAGGGCACCCATGTTCTAGTCTTTACTCGGCCTTTTATCAATTATATGACCTTGGACGAGTCTCCGAATTTTAGCTTCCTTACTGTGTGATGGAGACAACGATGCTATCAGCCTCCTAAAGTTGGATTAGAAGACACAGTGTGCATGAACACATTGGGTAAACTATAAAGGATCAAGTCATTAATAAATGTCAACTGGGGGAATAGAACTATTGGACGCATCCCCCACTAACGTTTCAATGGGACATCATGAGAATAGCATATGCTCCACACCCCTGTCAGAGACAGGACCTAGTTGGATGGATCATTCTCTGTGATAATTCTTATGGCAGAATGAACTCACAGGCAGCCTCCCTACCTTTCATCCGGGGCATGTTAGGAATTAGTCTGACTACAATTAGTCATTCCAGATGCTGAGAACACTGAACAACCGACATGGTGACACTACTACTATAAGCCAAGCTCAGGAACGGGTGATGCTCCTTAGATGAATTAATGCTGGGGCTATTGTTTTACAAGGGGCAGGGTCAAAGACAAGCTCAGAAAGATAGCCCTTCTTCATAAGAGACCAGATAATTGGTGCTGAGAGAAAAATTAGTGCTCATCATGGATGGAGACAGGCTTGCTTCTAGGCTACTGAGGACGTTGACCATAGCTCTCCCATGGGAGACTGAAGGGCTTCCATCACACTGATGCCAGCTAGGTCATCAATAAGGGGGCTTTCTTTGGGAAGGGATGGGGCAGGGACACTGGTCCAGGGAACCAGAAAGAAGGGACTTTAGGAAAAGGATAGGAAGTCAAAGAGAGAGACCAAGAGATCTGGAGAAGAATGGGACAGAAGTCTATCTCAAGGTCAACATCAGGTGGGCTCCTTCCTTTGTTGGTTCTTGGAAGTTAAAAAGTGAACTTTCCCCAGTGTATTGCTCTTAAGATCCACCTACTTCTCAAGTGGAATGAACCAATAAGCCTTGTATATCTCCATTTCACTTCTCTGTATTTGACCTGGGACACATTCTCCAGGACAAAGGTGTTCAGAAAAGCGCAGAACTCTTTTCCCAGTTTCTTTCAGGGGACTTCTCTGAGTAGAATGGAGGAGCCCTGGACTCTGATAGGTGACGGTGTTGAGTCACCATGGTTACTGGCATCAGAAGAGGGCTCCAGGGGCCAGCGGTGGAGATGACCACCCTTCCCCAGTGTGAGAGACTGAGTTTCCTGAGGGCCGTTCACAAGTTAGCAAAAAATAACTTTTAAGAAACCTGAGTAATGACATATTCTCAGGGTCTAGACACAAATGTTTCTGATTGCCCATTCTGGCTATAGATATTAATACTTGGGTTGGAAATAGACCCAATAGGTCATCTTGTCCATCCTCCTGCCTCAGGCAGGACTAACGATATAGGTTTGTCTTATTCTTCCCCTAGAACTCCAGGGGTCAAAATACTACATATTCCTCCACTCATCAATTGATCCATCCGTCCATCCATCCATCCGTCATTTATTGAAAGTTGAGTAGGACAGGGGACCTCTCCTTTAACAACTCACGGTATAGTCTTTTCAGAGATTCCAGTCCCTAACCAGCAAGAGTAATTTCTAATGTCTAAACTAAATGCCTAATCTAATCCAGTGTCTAATTTCTAACATCTAATCTAATGTCTTCATTTTGTAAATAAAAATGAGGATAAAACAATCTCATTCATTCATTCATGCATACACGAATGCATGCATTCATTCCACAAATACTTCTGAGCATGTTGTCTGTTCCAAGTGAATTGGAAGGCACCCCTTTGTTTTGGATATGCCACTTACCTTTCATGTTCACTAGGTACATCCTAAGACTGGGAACTCAACCAGCATTGAAAATGCGGTCAAGAAAAGCTCATGTGTAACTACGTATTTGGACAAAATGGAGCTCCTACAACTCCTTCCATTTAAGGATATCAAAATATCTAAGAGCATGATCATTGCCCAGAGGGAGCGATTGTGTGTTGAGGGTTTCATCCCAGCTGGCATTCTGTCGGCTCCAGAATTCCTAATTCTTTGCCATGAAACTGTTTCCAGAGGGGCAGGTAAGCAAGGCTGGGTTCTTTTGCCTCTGTCTGAACCTGCTCCCCAGCCCTTCCCTTGAGTTCTCTCCCCTCTTCCCCCCTTTTGGGTCCTTTCAGCTTCCATACCTTCTTGAAGCAAAAGGGGGAGAAGGTGGGCTGAGAGTGGGACAGAAATACCCCCTTGAACTCTCAGCCTCTCCTGATTCATCAAAGTGGGGAAGCTGGTTGCTGGAATGAGTCGGGGCGGAGAAGAGAGGAAGAGAGGGCTCTGCAGTCTGGGAAGGATCCAGAGCCCTCATTAATGTCTGACACCTCCAATAAAAGCTGCAGATTCCCCAAAAGCGATTTTTGAAAATCCTCAACTCTTTGAAGCTTGGTGTTTAACTGCCACTCCTTCCATGGGCTTAATAGGAAACCAAGCCCCTTGGCTTGCACAAAGGGCATCACCTGGGGTAACGCCCCTTTCCCAAGCATTTGAGATCTTTATATAGGAACGCTTGAGTCTTCTTGCAGCTGGGCATGACAGGGAGGCCTCAGTCCTTGCAGAATGAAGGGCAGTTTCCCCCAAGGCTTGTGGCTATGGTGAAAGCTGAGGTTATCGGCTGGAGTGGGTCAGAGCTGTGCAAGGGAGCAGGGGCAAGACTTGGAAGGCAGAAGGTGGATGGAGTGCAGAAATGTGGTTACATTCAAGTAGTTATTTTTCTAGACCGACTTCCTTTTTTTTTTAACTCTCTCTCTACATTTAACTGAAAAAGTGGAACAAATACATATGCTAAAATAGGAATATGATGAAAAGTAAGTCCCTCTTTACCGGAAGTCACCTGTCTCTTAACCTGGAGGCAACTACTATTAACAGAATTTGCGTATCATTCAGAAATTTCTTTTCTTTTTTTTTTTTTGAGACGGAGTCTCGCTCTGTCACCCAGGCTAGAGTGCAGTGGCGCGATCTCGGCTCACTGCAAGCTCTGCCTCCCGGGTTCACGCCATTCTCCTGCCTCAGCCTCTCCGAGTAGCTGGGACTACAGGCGCCCGCCACCACGCCCAGCTAATTTTTTTGTATTTTTTAGTAGAGACGGGGTTTCACTGTGGTCTCAATCTCCTGACCTCGTGATCCGCCCGCCTCGGCCTCCCAAAGTGCTGGGATTACAAGCATGGGCCACCGCGCCTGGCCTCAGAAATTTCTTGTGCTTTACATGTACCTTCTTTTCTTGGGCATAAACAGGAACAGTATCTCCACTGTTCCATATATGACTTGTTTTTAACAATATATCCTGCAGATCCTTACATAAATCGACTGCATTTGTATATGCTTATAAATCTACTTCATTCTTTGCCTGGTGTTATATAGTATGGGTACCACAATTTATTTGCTCCATCCCCTAATGATAGATATTTAGGTTGCTTTCAGTCTTTGTTATTACAAACAAAGCTGCAATGAACAGTCTTGTACAAAGACATCTGTGCTAATATAACTGAGGGGTAGATTTCTAGAAGAGAAATTGCTGCATTTGAGATATGTACCTGGAGTTTGCTAGACATTGTTTAGGTTGTTTTCTGACTAGCTAAGATCGTATAAAGTGGTGGAAGAATTGGTTGTCAACCCTCCATCCCTGCTCCCCACATCCTACTTCCTATCCTTTGCAAGAATGGGATATAATGATGGGGATAACTCCCCCAGTGAGGTGACTGAAAATCATTTTTGATGGGCTTTGGGAAGCACAAAGAGAGGTTTTTGTTTTCAGAATGACCCACTCTCCTAATGATGTGTGCTCAGGCTGAGCACTACCTGAGTCCCTGAGCAGAGCCGAAATAAAGAGGGCCTGTGAGGGCCAGGGGTGTCAGCTGGACTCCTCCACAGAGCAGAACCACTAGCCCATTCCTGGGAAACTCCATGGGCTCCCCAACTTCTGCTCACAAAACTGCAATAATGCTGCGATCACTTGTGTTGTGGCTTTAACTTTTCAAAGCCTTTTGCAGCCGACGTTTCATTCCACTTCAGCTGGGAGGGAGGCCAAACAGCGATTGTTAGATGAAAAGACTGAGATCCAGAGAGGCTGTGTGATGATGGCGAGTGGTCATGAGAATGTACTGGCTCAAGTGTGAGGAGTCTAAGGTTCAAGTCCAGCACTGAGCTCAGTTAGCTGTGTAGCCCTAGGCTTCTGTTGAAGTGTTTGGACAGGATGGTCACCAAGCCCCTCACCGTTGAGGGTGTGATCTGATGACTGTTCAAGTCCTGCAGTTGGCTTGGAGACAAATGGGACACGACCATTCTCAACTAGCTGGCTGTTGAGGATTCGTTGAGCCAGATATTGGGTTGCCCATCACATGATGGCTCCAGGCAGTACCGCCGTCCTGATGTGGCTCCTGTCTAGGCAGCAGAGGGTCTCTCTTTCCTTTCAGTGCTGGAGCATGCTCTCAGATCCTCCGGGGGCAGTTCCTGTGGAGGGTATTGTACTGCAGGCAGGGAGACACAGCAGAGGCTGGAGCAGATGGGATTGGCCCAGGCTGCTAGGGAAGAGGACCCCCCATGCAACCCCTTTCAGAAGCACTGTGGGAGGAACCCCTCTGCCCCATTAACGCCCCTATAATTTATGCCATCTGCCCCCATAAAACCAACCCTTTTCCAGTGTCTGGTTCTCCAGATGGCCTTGGGGGCCTAATCAAAGCCAGGCCCCTCGCTGGCCTCATCCTCTCATACTGGTCTGTTAATAGCCTTCAGCCATCCCGGCTCCAGGCCCCCTTAACTCCTTCATCCCCAGCTTCCTCCTCCTCCCCAGGATCTCTGTTCTGCGCCGTTTCAACGCCCTGGACTAGGTTCACACAAAGGAGGCCACCCCAAAGTCAAGTGTGATTTCTTGGGAGAATTGCTAGATCGGGATCAGGAGCCTGTGGCCACCGCTGACTTGCTGAGTGGCTTTGGGACAGTCATTTGACCTAGCCCCCGCTTCCCGATTTTTGGCAAGCAACATTTCAACAAATAGCTTGCAAGATGTTTTTTACCTACATGGTCTCATTGAAACTTCCAAAAGGAGGTAATTACTCCCCTTCTAACGACTCTCATGGGGGGACGTTCACAGCAGCATGGGCTGCGGAGAAGAGGAAGCAATACAGAGGTCCACAGTTACCAAGCCAAACTGGGGAGGGGCCCCACACAGGTGGCGCAAGCCCCTCTCTCCAGGCAGGTCAAGGCCCCCCATGGGAGGGCGTGGGATCTCCCCACAGCTCTGTTGCCGTGACTCCTGGAGACTGAGGCTCTGGCTGTGACTCTTGACACAGGACAGTGTGGGGGAACTTGGGGGAGGCAGAGAAGAGGCCACGTGGAAAGCAGCACTTCTGTTCCACGACACTCCGCTGAACCCCACAAGGCAGGGGGTGCAGGTCAGTGACAGCCCTCATGCTTCCCAGAGGAGTCAGAGCCTGTCCCCGCTGAAGACGAGACAGGCGCAAACAGGCCACACAGGAGCAGGAGGGCTGCAGCCAGTCCCACAGGAGGAAGGGCTGCGCCAAAGGTAGCCCGGGCATCAGGTGGCTGGTTGAGTAGTGGCGTGGAGACACCCTGTGGTGAGATCGAGCAATCACAGTTTGGTTCCCTCCGAAAGGGGATGCGACAAAAAACCCAGAACCAGCGTTGAGTTCCCACCTGTGCTGGACAGAGACTTTCCAGAGACCTCCTTTCCCCATCCCAGTGCTCTGGGAGGGTGACGTGCCAATGCCCAGACTCTGCCACCATCCACCTTCTAGCTCTCCCACTTGTCAGCTGTGTGATGGTGGCAACTTACATAACCTCTTGGAACCTCAGTTTTCTTGCCTGTGACATGGGCTACTTCATAGGGTTGTTGCAGGGATGGGGGCAAGTGCTTGCCCAAGGGCCTGGTATGTAATAAGAGCCAAACAAACTTGGCCTCTGTACAGAGGCTACATCTTGTCCAGTGTCACATAGTTAGTAAGGGACTGGTGCAGCAGGGATTGAATCTAGGTTTCTCCAACTCTGCCTCATGGGAAGCAGGGAAGTTGACTGTTGAGTGTCCCCACTCAAAGGCCACGTTTATTTCTGAGATGGAGAAGGTACAGTTAGAGCTCACCTCAGGTGGGGCAAGAGATAGATGACTGGCCACATCTGACTTTCTGGCAAGCCCAGCTCCAGTCAATGAGAGAGCAGAACCTCCCACAGGTGGGAAGAGGTGTTGGTGCTGCCTCTCCTGCTTCCTTCTCTGCCCCTTCCCCTACCTTCCCCCAGGACCAAGCACTTGGAATAGAGATGGACTGTCTCCCTTCCATTTTAATGAATTTATTTTATAAAGATGGGGTCTGCTGTGTTGTCCAGGCTGGTCTTGAGCTCCTGGGCTCAACTGATCCTCCCATCTCAGCCTCCTGAGTAGCTGGGACTACAGAAACACACCACCATGCCCTGCTAATTAAAAACAAAAACAAAAACAAACAAACAAAAAAACCCAAAGTTTTTTTTTTTTTTTTTTTTTTGTAGAGATGGGGGTCTCATCATGTTACTCAGGCTGGTCTTGAATTCCCGGCCTCATGTGATCCTCCCGTCTCAGCCTCCCAAAGTACTGGGATTACAGGCATGAACCGCCATGCCCAGCTCTCCCTTCCATTTTAAAGAGGAGATCATAGCTTGGAGAACTCAAGTGACTTGGGCAAGACAACTGGCAAAGAGCAGAGTCGAGATTGGGCTGGAGGTCGCATTCCTCCATCTGTGACCTCGGACACTGCTCCAGCCACCATCTCCATGGCGGGGCTTGGGCCCAGGCACTTGGCTTAGCTAAGCCAAGCAGTGATAGAACATGAAGGATGGGGTGGACTCTTTCCTAAGGTGTTTGGATGACCAGCTCAGAGGCTGGTCCCCACTGGCCAGTGGCCTGACGCTGCCGTCCTGCTGGACATATGCACATAGCAGGCAATGCAGGCATTGCTTAGTCCTCGGCTCTTAAATGTCTGGGCCAAATCCCAGCTGCAGCCAGTGCTGCCTCTGTGGAGTCAGTGAGTCTTCCCCAGGATCTCGTCTACCCTAACACGTGCCCTGCGCCACAGGTTTGCTGAGGGCACTGATTTAGGCTGAGAGCTCATTATGAGGGACAAGCTAGGTGTTATGTGTTGGGTGAGGGTAGAGTTACTAAGCTGTGTGTGTTGTGGGGGGAGGTTGGCAACAAGAGCTGACGTTCATTGTGCCTGTGGCAGTGTGCCCGCTACCCTCACAGCCACTCTATGAGACAGATGCCACCATTCTGTCAATTTTACAGATGACAAAACTGAGGCAGAGAAATAAAGAAACTGGCCCAAGGTCACACAGTCAGAAGATGGCAGAGCCAGGATTTGAACCCAGGCAATCTGACTCCATAGCCCACGCTCACCACCATTGCCCCCGGCAGCCTGTATAAAGGATAGTGCAGTTGGGCTCGACAGAAAGTAGGGTAATGGGGTCCGCAGAGGGACAGTTGGGGCAGGGAAGGGGGCTCCAGGTTCCGATGAGCAGTTGGGGCAGGCTGTGAGGAAAACCAGTGTGTTGGGGCTTCTTGTGAGAGTCCGAGAGCCTCAGTCAGAGGATTAGAGGTTGTGCCCTCTCCCCGAGGGCAGAGCACTACCTGCGGGCACGGTATCCCGGTGTGCCAAGAATGGGTTACAAGTGTGTGGTCAAGACAGAGATCTCCCCTCCCCCACCCGACCCTCCAGAGGGTCCAGGGGCTCCCGGGGCATCTCTGCCCCTTCCCCCAGCCCCGCCTCTGGCTGAGAGCAGCCATCGCCTTACTTCACTGTGCCATGGGGCAGCGTCGTTTCCCGCGAGCCGCGCTGTGAGAAAGCCAGGGAGCCCTGCCTGGGCACAGCCCCGACTGCAGGTCGCCCAGTGCCCGTGTCCTCCCAGGCACAGGAGCTCGGCACTGCGGGCGCTACTTCCACAGCGGCGGCCGCCTCTGCCGCTGCCAGTGCCAGGCACAGGCAGCCCACTTCCACCTAGGGCTGCTCTGCTATTGGCGGTGGGGTTAGGCCTGACAGTCGGGGTGGGCTTTCCGTTCACCAAGCTCAGGGAATCCCCCGAGAAGCTCATTCAATCCATTCGGCATCCCGGCGCCTGCTGCCTTCCACAGGCTGCACGATCCTGGGCAGGGGACCCCCGCGGATTCCAGATCCCTCATGAGGATGGTGGAAATAGTAATGCCCACCGCAGAGGGCACCTGCAAGCATTAAATGAGCTGGTCTGCGCATCCCGCAAGCCTTTGCCGAGCGCCTGCTCTGTGCCAGGCAGTGCTTGGTGTGGGGATGGGAAATGAACTAATAAACACAGTGCCCACGCTCAAAGAGGGGAAGTGGCCAGGGCCAGGGAAACGCACCCAGAGACAGAAACCGGGATATGCAATCAATAGGGCTCGGCACAGAGCCCAGCACGGAGCACGCCGCCCGCACACACTCCCTGGGCCTCCCTTTAGAGCAACAACGGCCTGGCCGGACAGGGGATTTCACCGCTGCCCTCTGCAGCCCGCAGGGAGCCCGAGGGCAGGCGTAAAGCCCATGCCGGCGTTGGCCAGGAAACAGGCCTTTACGGGGAGCGGAAGCAGCCATCAAAGCAGAGCGAGCTGGGACAGGCCAGGGAACGCTGAGAGCCCGGACGCGGAGTGCTTCCCACCGCCCCCACGGCCCCGGCCGTGGCGCCTCCCTGCCTGGCCACACGGGGGCGCGCTCCCGCTCCGCGCCTCGACCGCGCCTCGACCGCGCCTCTACCGCGCCTCGACCGCGCCTCGACCGCGCCCCTTCCGCGAGCCCCGTCCGCGATCCCGGTCCGCCAGCCCCGTCCGCGATCCCGGTCCGCCAGCCCCGTCCGCCAGCCCCGTCCGCCAGCCCCGTCCGCCAGCCCCTTCCGCCAGCCCCGTCCGCCAGCCCCGTCCGCCAGCCCCGTCCGCCAGCCCCTTCCGCGAGCCCCGTCCGCGCGCCCCTCGGGTCGCTCCCCATGTCCCGCTCCGCGCCACCTCCCCGCCTCGACCGCGTACCTTCTGCGTTCCTCTCCATGTCCCCTCTGGCCCCGTCCAGGGCCCCGACTGCGCCCCCTCGGCGCCCCCTTGGCCGGGTCTTTTGCTCGCATCCTGCCCGCATTCGCGGAGGAGAGAAGGAAGACATAGCTAGTGCAGCGCTTCAGCTTGAGCGGGCTTCCTGGATGCGCTTGCTAGGCTAGGAGGGTGTGCGGATGCCGCTCGGCTGAGTCGCGGGGAACGACGGTCGCTCACGCACTAAGCGCCCTCTCAGCGCTGGGCTCCGAGGGTGCCGCGGCGGGGCCAGACTTTGCAGGGCTTTGTACCGTCTCCAGGCCTGGGTCTCTCCACTAAAGGGACTTGGGCAGGGTGTGAAGGAGGGAGGTGGTGGCGAGAGGGAATTTATGTTCGGAAAGATCCCTCTGGCTGCTGGGTGGAGGGTGACTTGGAGTGAACTGGAGTTGCCCTACGGAGAGCAATCAGGAGACTCCTGAGAAGTGCAGGAGGTGACGGTGACAGGGTCACCCAAGTGCAGACTCCAGTGCGTTACACATATATGTGGGATTCAGGCTTCGGTCCAGCCCCTCCCTACTCCCCGAAGCCGCCCCAGTCCATCACTTGTTGGATTGCAGACCCCCTCCCTTCGCAGAGATCCCTTCCCCACCCCAGGGTGTTCCCGGCCTGAGGCTCCCACCAGATGTGCCACATCATGGGTAAGCTGTGACCATCACTAGCACCACTATGTCCACAGCCAATGTAGAGACGTCCAGTCGGGTGCCTGCCTGGACCCCACGTCAGGCCCTCAAAAGGGAGCAGCCCCCGAGAGTGTGTATGTGGTGGCTGGGGTCGCCACAATCTTTAGTCCGTTCATTGCTTTCAGACCCCGAAGCTTGCTTCTGTCTGTAGAGTCAGAGGCAGTCTGTCTTCGGGGAACTGAGTAATGATAAACAAACTTCCAGGAGACTGAAAAGAAAGCACAACGTCAACGTAGTCTGTAAGGTTCTCACAGAGCTGTTGTGAGACAGCCTCACAAATATTTGGCAGACACACACACGTGCTAGAACGGTGCCTGTGCCAAGCGTGTTAGCTGTGACTGTGATGAATGGAAAGAGTGTGCAATATGCGGGTCTGCCAAATATGGTGCTTCTCTGGGATGCTGACTAGGTCTCCTGGCTCCTCAGTGGGCTTGGATTCAGAACAAATGATGGTTCATCCATCCCTGTGAAGTGTCACCGGAAGTTCTCAGGGAGGCCCCCTGAAGTTCCCTGTCCTCCAACAGAACATGCCTTGCTGGTGCCTGAAGTGTCCCTGTTCACCAGATATGCGGTAGGGCTCCCCCAGGAACTGCGGGATCGCATGGAAACATTCCCTCTCTTTTTCTGGCTTCCTGCCCGCCATCACTTTTTGATGACCAAATAGGGCTCAAATGCTTGGGCTTCTCATTTCCAGTTGTGATCACAGACCAGTCCTGCCTGTCTGTATACACCCTAGTCGCTGTGACTAAACTTGGACGTTTCCAAACGTTTCAGCTTCAAATTTACGGATAGTCTCTTGGGCCACCTCTATACCCTTCCTGTGTGGGTTTCACTACCCAGTTTAACTCTCGAAGAATTACCCCAGAGGCTTCCCTCTGCCCCGGTTGCTGGCAATAACCTCTGTGCCTATGTGGCCAGGTTTACCATCCGCCAACCTCACCAGGCACTAATAACCACTAGGAGGACTCATATTTGTGAACTTCAGTTTACAAACCATATATGCTCCTCTGTTTGGTCTTCAGAACAACACCATACTACTGTGAATTATCATTCAACTACACACATAAGAAACTACGTTTAGAGTGATAATTAGAATTATATCAGGTCTCATAATGATTATGCAGCAGATTCAGGACCAAACTCAACACTCATGGCCCAAGATCCTGTTTACAGTACCCCTCTCTGCCTTCCCAGTACAAATGGTAATCAACTGCCTGCTATGGCCAGGGTGCTACTGGTGGCATCACTATCCCTACCACGGGTCTTACCCAGCATCTGTATGGCCTACAGCCACCATCATGCCCCATCAGTTGTACTGACAACTGAAGAAAAAGACAAGTGCAGTTTGTGAATGGACAGTAAAGTGTTCACACTTCACACAAGACCCAGGGTAAATCTGTTTGAGGGGTGAGAAGAGAGAGGTAGATGGAGGCATTTCAAGATAGAAAAAATCAGAGGATCACCTGCCCCCATCAATCAACGATAGCAAGACTTGGATATTAAAGTTGATTATTAGCCACAAGACTTTGGGCCAGTCACATTGGTTCTCTGGGTCTCAGTTTCCTACTGTGTAAAAGGGACAATAAAGTTCTGGCTTCCAGTAATGGAAGAATAGCTTTGTTGTACTAACCCTTCCTCCTTACCTCTCTCCTCTGCAAGCAGCCACCAGCAGCAGATAACAATTATAAAATCTAGACAAAATATTTTTAAAAACCCGTTTATTTGAAGACATTGGAGAATGATTAAATGCAGGCAGAAACTGAAGGGATGTCCGCCCATGAAAAAATGAACTGCAAAGGGCCGGGCGTGGTGGCTCACGCCTGTAATCCCAGCACTTTGGGAGGCCGAGGCGGGTGGATCACGAGGTCAGGAGATCCAGACCATCCTGGCTAACACGGTGAAACCCCGTCTCTACTAAAAAATACAAAAAATTAGCCGGGCGAGGTGGCGGGCGCCTGTAGTCCCAGCTACGTGGGAGGCTGAGGCAGGAGAATGGCGTGAACCCCAGGGGGCGGAGCCTGCAGTGAGCCAAGATCGCGCCACTGCACTCCAGCCTGGGTGAAAGAGTGAGACTCCGTCTCAAAAAAAAAAAAAAATGAACTGCAAAGAATGAGACTTTGGAGTTTGCAGCCTTTTTCTGAGGGCGTACCACATGGGCGGGTTCAGTGGCAGAAGCTGCAGACTTACTAGTTTGAGGTATCAGGCAGAGCAATCAGAAAATTGGGAATGCTGAAAGGGTGGGAACAGCAGAGGGCGTGAACCCTAAAATCTAATGTAAAATCTGCTCAAATCCTTGGTTGATTGCTAAGCTATTAAGCTAAACTGCCAAGCATGAGGAAGACCCTAGGCAGCCCGGCAAAAAAGCAGCAGCTAGAAGCTGAAGGAACTGAGCAAAGGTTTCAAATGTTACTCACCACAGGAGAGGCAGAGTTTGGAGTTTGAGTCTAGCCAAGTTAACTAACAGCTTCAGTAGAAATTACTCTTCTAGCTAAAAGCAGAACTATCATTTGACCCAGCAATTCCATTACTGAGTATATACCTGGGGGAATATAAATCATTCTACCATAAAGACACATGCACACGAATGTTAACTGCAGCACTATTCACAATAGCACAGACATGGAATCAACCTAAATGCCCATCAATGACAGATTGGACAAAGAAAATGTGGTACATATACACCATGGAATACTATGCAGCCATAAAAAAGAACAAGATCATGTCTTTTGTGGGAACATGGATGGAGCTGAAGGCTATTATCCTTAGCAAATTAATGCAGGAACAGGAAACCAAATACTGCATGTTCTCATTTCTAAGTGGGAACTAAATGATGAGAATTTATTAACACAAAGAAGGAAAGAACAGACACTGGGGTCTACTTGAGAGGGAGGGTGGGAAGACAAAGAGGATCAGAAAAGATAACTATTGGGTACTGGGCTTAATACTTGGGTTATGAAATAATATGTACAACAAACCCCCATGACATGTGTTTACCTATGTAACAAACTTTCACATGTATCCCCAAACCTAAAATAAAAGTTAAAAAAAGAAAAAAATTACTCTTCAAAGAAATATGACAGAATCCAGAGTCTCTAGTACATATCATTCATAATGTCCAGTATCTAATCAGAACTCACAGACAGGCAAAGAAACAAAACATGGCCAATACTCAACCAAAAACATTCGATTAACCTCAACCCTGAGGTGATCCAGCTATTGCAATTAGCAAAGATTTTAGAGCAGCTCTTATAAATATTTGAGAATGTAAAGAAAAATATGTGGATTATGAATGAACAGATGGTGAATATCAGCAGAAAAATAAATCCTATAATAAAAGAACCAAATGGAAAGTCTAGAGCCAAAAATGATCAAGCAATAAAATAAAAAATTTACTAGATGGGTTTAACATCAGATTGGAGGTAGCAGGAAAAAGAGTTAGTGAACTTGTAGATAGACCAATAAAAATTATCCTATCCTAAGGACAAACAAAAAATTTTAAAGAAAAATGATGAGGATTTCAGAGGTCTGTGGGACATCAAGCAGTCTAAGATGAATGTCACTGGAGTTAAAGAAGGGAAGGAGGAGAAAGAGAATGAGTAAGACAAATGTTTAAAGAAATAATGACCTAAACTTCATAAATTAGGTTTAAGGACATTAATTTAGCAATTCAAGAAGCTCAGCGAACCCCAGGCAAGGTAAGTACATATAATACCATACCTAGGCACCTGATGTTCAAGCTGCTGACATCCAAAGATAAAGATAATACATTGAAAGCATCCAGACAAGAACAATGTTACTGATCATGACCAGCTTCTCAACACAATGGAGCAGCATCTTTAAAATGCTGAAAGGAAAAAGCAAAACAAAACCCTGCCAAGCCAGAATTCTATATTCAGCAAAATGTTTTTAAACATGAAGACAAAGTAAATACATTTTAAGATAAAAATGAAGAGAATTCATTAGAAGCACAACTACACTACAAAAAATGTTAAAGGAAGTTTTTCAGGCTGAAGGGAAATGGCACCAGATGGTGGCTCAGATTTGCCAGGAAAATAAAGTCCATCAGACATGATAAATATGTGGGTAAATATAAAAGACGACACACATATCATATTTTCTTATCTTAAATCTTTAAAAGACATATGGCTGTTTAAAGAAAAAAATTATAACACTGTAGCGAGGGGTTTATAACCTATGTAAATTAATATATATGACAAAAGCAAAGTATGGGGGTAAATTTAAGTGGAATTCTTCCTGCTGCAAGATTCCTACATTTTATGTAAAGTACAATATTAACTGTAAGTACATTGTGGTAAGTTAAGATGCATGTTAAGATACCTGGGACAACCCCTAAAATGCAAAGAAAAAAAGGTAATAGAGGAATCAAATAAAAAGGAATCAAATAAAATAGTTAGAAATATTTGATTAATTTCTTTCTTCTTCTTCTTCTTCTTCTTCTTCTTCTTCTTCTTCTTCTTCTTCTTCTTCTTCTTCTTCTTCTTCTTCTTCTTCTTCTCCTTCTCCTTCTCCTTCTCCTTCTCCTTCTCCTTCTCCTTCTTCTTCTTCTTCTTCTTTTTTTCAGATGGATTCTCACTCTGTTGCCCAGGCTGGAGTGCAGTGGCATGATCTTGGCTCACTACAACCTCCGCCTCATGGGTTCAAGCAATTCTCTGCAACAGCCTCCCGAGTAGCTGAGATTACAAGCGCGCACCACCACGCCCAGCTAATCTTTTTGTATTTTTAGTAGAGATGGGGTTTCACCATTTTGGCCAGGCTGGTCTTGAAATCCTGACCTTGTGGTCCACCTGCCTTGGCCTCCCAAAGTGCTGGAATTACAGGTGTGAGCCACCACACCCAGCCGAATAATTTCAAGTAAGTCAGGAAAGGAAGAACAAATGAATGAGAGAATGTGAAATAAATAGAAAACAAATAGGAAATGACAGAGCTAAACTCAAATTTATTTATATTACATCAAATGTGATTTGACAAATTATTGATAAAATGATGAATTAAACACTTTAATTAAAAGGAGTAGACTATGAAAATGGACAAAGAAGCAAGACCTAGGTATACGCTGACTGTACGAAATGAACATTAAATACAAAAAACACAAACAGGTTGAAAGTAAAAGGATGAATAAAGATATACCATTTGTGATGGTTAGTTTTATGTGTCAGCTTGGCTTGGCTATAGTACCCAGTTATTCAATTAAACACTCATTTAGGCATTGGTGCTAAGGTATATTGTAGATGTGATTAGCATCTATAATCAGTTGATTTAAAGTAAAGGATATTATCCTTAATAATCTGAGTAGGTTTCATCCAATAAGTTGAAAGGCCTTAAGAACAAAATTGAGGTTTCCCAGGGAAAGAAATTCTACCTGTGGACTGACTATAGCCTCAGCTCCTGCTAGAGAGTTTCCAGCCTGCCAGCCTACCCTACTCTACAGATTTTAGACTTGCCAGCCCCTTCAGTCACATCAGCCAATTCCTTGAAATTCTGTCTCTCTGAACACACACACACACGCGTGCACACACACACACACACACACCCACCCCTGTATATCTATAGAAATATAGATATCCAGTAGGTTCTGTTTCTCTGGTAGAACACTGACTGATGACACACTATTCAAATAGAACTCATCAAAAAGCTAGAGTTACTAAATTAATATCAGACAGAGTGAACTTCAAGACAAAGCATGTTACCAGAAATTAAAGGGATATTTCATAATGATAAAAGGATAAATATATTAAGGAAGCATAACACTTAGAAATATGTACTAAAATCTAATAATAATTAGTCATAATTATTATAATCGGCACTAAATCTAATAACAAGGCTTCAAAATGAAGCAAAGACTGATAGAACAAAATCAATAGAAAAATTTACAATTATAGTTGCAGATTTTATCTGCAGCTCAGATACTGATAGCATAATTAGACAAAAATTCAGTTAGAATACAGAATATTTGAATGACACTATTGACTTCCTTGACTAAATTGACATTTATAGAATACTACACATAATAACTGCTGAATACACATTTTCCCTACAAGTGTCCATGGAATATTCACCAAGATGGATCATATGCTGGGTAAAATAACAAGTCTCAATAAATTTCAAAAGATTGAAATATTATAAAGTGTTTTCTAACAAAGATGGAATTCAGTTTAAAATTAATAAGATATTTAGAAATTAAATAAAATTTTGGTATATTGTATTTTCATTATTTAGTTCAAAATATTTTAAAATTTCCCTTTTTTTAAATTCTTGAGTTATCTGAAGCTGTATTATTTAATTTCAAACTGAATCCAACGATATACGAAAGGGTTATATATCTGACTAAATGAGGTTTATCCATTTTATATTTGTAAATCAGTTATTATAATTAATCTCTTTTACAGAATAAAGGAGAAAATTCATATTATTATCGCAATAAATGCCCAAAAAGCATTTGACAAAACTCCAATCATTCATGATAAAAATTCTCAGAAAACTAGAAAAGTGACTTTCTTAATCTGACAAAGGGCATCTATGAAAAACCTACAGCTAAAATCATACTTACTGGTGAAAAACTGAATACTCTCCCCATAGATCAGGAAAAAGACCAGGATGTCTACTTTCACTACTTCCATTTAACAATGTATTGGAGATCATGGCCACTGCAATAAGGCGAGACAGATAAAGACATAAATACTGAAAATGAAGTAAAACAGTATGTATTCACAAATGACATGATAGTTTATGTGGCTAAAAACCTTATTAGGACAAATAAGTGAATTTAGTAAGGTTGGAGGATACAAGGTCAATACATACAAATACATTGCATTTCTGCATATTAGCAATTGGAAAAATAATTGGAAAAGGAAAAATTCCGATTACAATACTATTATAAATAACAAAATAGTTAAAAATTCCTTAACAGAAAGTATGCAAGAACTGTGCACTGTAAATTATAAGACATTGCTAAGTGAAATTAGAGAAGACCTAAATAAATGGAGGGATAAGCCATATTTATGAGTGAGAAGATGTAATTTTTGCCAAATTAATCTAAAGAGTTAATGTAATTCCAATCATAATCCTAGAAGGCTTTGCTGATAGCATTTTACAGGCTTATTTTGAAAATATATAGAAGTACAAAGGACCCAAGTTATCCTGAAAAAGAAGCAAAACAAAGCTGAAGGATTTATGCTAGATTACTTTAAGACTTATAAAACTACAGCAATCAAGACAGTGTTGTATTGGCATATATAGACAAGTGGATCAGTGAAATGCAATAGAAATTCTAGAAATAGGCTTGCACTAACATAGTTAATTGATTTTTGACAGAGGTGCTAAAACAATTCTATAGAGGAAAGAAAATCTTTCAACAAATGGTGCTTAAACAATTGGACATCTTTATTCTGAAGAAAATGAACCTTGACCCCTGAACCTTATGCCATATATCAAAAAATTAATTAGAATTGGATCATAGATCTAAATATAGCAGCTTAAAATATACATTTTTTAAAAGTAAGCATAGAATAATATTTTTAAGACTCAAAGTTTGGGAAAGATGTCTTGAATGGAACCCAGAAATCGATAATCATTAAAGAAAAAATAATATATTAGACTTCATTAAAATAAAAAAAATTTTTGCTCATCAAGAAGAATTTCTGCTTTCAGCATGATAGAGTAACAGCGACTAGATTTACCTTGCTACTTTCAACAGCTAGAAAACTGGACAAAATATGTGAAAAAAATGTTTTACAGACATTAAATAATAGGCAGTGCAGGGCTGTGATCCTTAAGAGAAGGGGAACAGATGAAGAGAGCCTTACAATGGCTTATTGCCTGTCACAGAGCAGGGGGAGAGAAGCAAAATAGACCTGGTAGTCTCACTGAATTGAGGAGAAAGTTGCAGTTCAGGGAAGCTAGGGTGCTTGAACTTGCAGGGCAGAGTACCAAAGAGGAGAAAGTTCACAGAAACAGACAGAGATCTGAGATCTTCATAGGTGTCCCTTGAGTCTTTGACAGGCTACTTGGATTTATAATCTGTGAGAGTAAATGACCCAAAGCTGAAGAATCAGCAAAGAATGGGCAGAACTGTATAGTGGTGAAGTCTGGGCTTTTACTATACCTGTCACCCAAATAGCATATATTGTACCCAATAGGTAGTTTTTCATCCCTCACCCCCCTTCCACCTTCCTGCCTTCTGAATCACTAATGTCTATTTAACCAAAAACTACTTATATAACCCTAAAGCTATTGACATAATAATAATAAAAGAATGGGCAGAACAGTTTCTGGAGCTTATATGGAACTTAGAATTTGTGTTCCTACCAGCCAGAGTTGAGAGATCGTATAATACATGGGACATTAGATAGAATGTTCAGAAGGGTATTGGCTTAGTACTGGGTTAAATTAATTCTAGTCTAAAGGCTGCAATGAGCCCACTTTAATTACAAAGCTTAATCATAAGGTTTGCAAGGATCCAACTTAACTTATGCACCAGAATAAAGTCCAATAGTACTTCAAAAAACACAAAAAAGTCCAGCACCCAGTGATATAAAATTGAGAATGCCCAACATTAAATTAAAATTTCTAACACAAAAATAATGTTATTTATAGGAAATTCACTGTAAATGTAAACATATAAATAGATTAAAATTAAAATGATAGAAAAAATGCCATGCAAACACTAATGAAAAGACATTGAGGAGACTATATAAATAATGATCAAAGTAGACTTTGAATACTACAAAGAACAAAGAAATATTTCCTAATGAAAAAGAGGTAAAATAATCAATAGGACAAAAATCTGAAACGTTTATGCATTAAATAACAGAGCTTGAAACTATATGAAGCAAAAACTGATCTGAAAAGAGAAATAGATACGTTCACAATTATAGTTGAAGGTTTTAACACTCTTCTCTCAGTAACTGATAAAACAAGTAGAAAGAATATCAGTTAGGGCATAAAATATTTGAACAACAACATCAATGAACTTGACCTAATTGACATTTTATAGAGTACTGTATCCAACAAAGCAGAACATACATTCTTTTCAATTGTACAAGTAAGATCGATCTACTAAGATAGACAATACTCTGGAACAGGTCTCAAGATTTAAACAGTGTGAAATCATAGAAAATATGTACTCTGACACCAGCAAAATAAAAGCAGAAATCAATAAGCAAAATATATGTAGAAAATCCCCCAAGTATTTGGAAATTGGACAGCAGATTTCTAAATAAACCAAATCAAAAGGATAATTAGAAAATGTTTTGAACTGAATAAAAAAGCATACAGGGCTCTCTCTCTGCTGCCACCATGTAAGACATGCCTCGCTTCCTCTTCATCTTTTGCCATGATTGTAAGTTTTCTGAGGCCTCATCAGCCATGTGGAACTCTTTGGGTTGCAGGCCATACTCCTGCGCAAATGCTTCACTGGCCAAAATTGCCACTGCAGCACCATCTGAGGTAGGACTAAGAGAAAGTGGAAATAATTCTCCACACCCAGTACCACCTTGATTATAGGATTTCAGACTAGGAGTTCCTTCTATGTGAGAAGAAAGGCCAGTATGCTTGCTGGTCAGTAGATTATCTTTTTTGTAATACCTACAGTTGTAAATCACACATACTTCCCACTTGAGGACTGAACCTCTATTAAGAACTTAAGTGTTGTCAGTCACTACTTGGCATCTAAGAGTCCCAAAAAGTTGTTATTGCAAAGAATCACCAATTTGCCTCTGGAGATGCATAAGGCATCTTCTGGGGACTTCTAAGGCATGAGTTCAAAAGGTGATCCCTATCCTGGTAGAAAAAAGATTCTACTATAGATGAAAAAAAGCATGCAAACAATATATCAAAGTTTCTTGGATGTAGCTAAATCAGTGCTTAGATAGAAACATGTAGTATTATATGCTTTTATTAGAAAAACATGTTCTAAAATCAATCACCTGAGCTACTGCCAAAAGAAACTAGACAAGAAAGAGAAAATTAAATCCAATTAAACCCCATGAAGGAAATAAAAAGATGAAAACAGAAATCAATGAAATATAAAAAAATGAGAGAAAAAGAAAAATCCAAGAAATCTCAAATATATCGTTTGGAAAGTATTTTAATTGCTTCCTGTTAACCAAGTAGGTGAGAGAGAAATTCTCACCCTAGGGTTACGGGGATGACACAACGCCTGACACCAGATGAAACTGACAACAGTTTGTTAGTTACATATACTCATAGCCAGCGGGAGGAGGACACCACATCTCATGCAGGGGTGTTGCACTTGGGAACAGAAATGAACAATCACATGGGGGTTGTACTTGTGAGCAGAGAACAACTAGAGGCTGTGGGGGGCAGGTTGCAGCACTAAGAGAATGGAGTGCCCCATGGTTCCTGCAGGAGGCTGTGATTGGCTTGTTTAACTGCACCTGGTTCTCTTTATTAAGAGGATTTGGCTAGAGGTTAGGAGCAGAGTGGAATGAGGAACTTGGGGCTAGGCTAGATGAAGCCCTCCTGTTTTCATCAGGTGTCAAGGTAGCACATAATATAGAACCTTAATTTTAGTTCTTACACCACAGAAAAGATCAATACAATTGGTAAAACTCTAACCTGACTGATCAAGAAAAAAAGAGAAAAGACACAAATTACCAATATCAGGAATGAAAGCAAGGATGTCACTACAGATCCTACAAACGTTGCAGAAAACCTAAGGAGATATTATAAACAACTACATGCCAATAAATTCAGCGACTTAGATGATAAAATGGACATAATCTTTGAAACACAAACTATGAAGGTCATTCAGTAAGAAATAATTTGAATATCTTATATCTGTTAAAGGAATTACATTCATAGTTTTAAAAAAGTGAAAACTTTTTCATAAAGAAAACTCCAGGATCAAGTGGTTTCCGCAGGTGTATTGGTAAATGTTTTACACCTGGCACTCTAGAAAAAACAACAACCTGTTTTGTAGCATTTGCCAGTTTCCATAGTGTAAATATTCCCACTATGGTCAATTTCATGCTACCAATGTGATGTCACTCATCATGGAGATAAAAAGAGATGTGCATATATATGCACAAATATATATAAAGATAATACCATATAAATGAAATAGTCATAAATACCCTAATAGCATTGATATTAATAAAATGTAGCAAAATATTTAAGATATGATAAGTATTCATTCCATATGTATTACTTTTGCTTTTAACATAATTTATTTAATTTTTAATATTGGCTGTATATAAGAGCTGGCTTACAAAATTTCTGAGAATTTGAAAGTACATTGTCATGGGCCAGTACAAGCCATTTCTGGGATGCTAAACTTTAAAAAAAAATACCAATTCTACAAAAACTGTTGCAGAAAAGAGACAGGGAGGAAACATTTCTAAACAGAATTTTAGCAGAAAAAAATCAGCAATATATAAAAAGAATAACAAAGTACGATCAAATGGGATTTATCCTAGGAATTCAAGGTTGGCTTAACATTCAAAAGTCAGTTTTTTAAAGTTTTAAAATCTTTATGTATTTCTTTTATTTAAATAGCTTTTAGGGTACAAGTGGTTTTTGCCTACATGGATGAATTCTATAGTGGTGAATTCTGAGATTTTAGTGCACCCATCACCTGAATAGTGTAACTGTACCCAGTATGAAGTCTTTTATCCCTCACCTCGCTCCCAACCTCCCCACCCACAAATCCCCAAAGTTCATTATATCACTCTGTATGTCTTTGCATCCTCATTGCTTAGCTCCCACTTACAAGTGAGGATATACAGTATTTGGTTTTCCATTCTCGAGTAATTTTCTTAGAATAATGGCCTCCAGCTCCATCCAAATTGCTGCAAAAGACATTATTTCTTTCCTTTTTATGGCTGAGTAGTATTCCACAGTGTATGTATATCACATTTTCTTTATCCACTCATTGGTCTATGGGCACTTAGGTTGGTTCCATATCTTTGCAATTGTAAATTGTGCTGCTATAAACGTGAGTGTGCCTGCATGTATGTGTGTGTCTTTTTTGTATAATGACTTCTTTTTCTCTGGGTAGTTACCCAGTAGTAGGGTTGCTGGATTGAATGGTAGATCTACTTTTAGTTTCAAAAGTCAATTTATATACAACTTGAATGAACCTTGGAGACACTGTGTTGAGTAAAATAAGCAGTCATAATAGAACAAATAGTGCATGATTCCACTTATATGAGATATTTAAAGTAGTCAAAGTCATGAAAACAGAAAGTAGAATGGTGGTTTCGTCGAGTTGGGAAGGGGGAATGGGGAGTTGTTGTCTGATGGGTATAGAGTTTTAGTTTTGCAAGATGAAAAACTTCTAGAGATCTGTTATACAACAATGTGAATGTAGTTAACACTACCGGACTGTATACTCAAAAATGATAAAGGGTAAGTGTTATGTGTTTTTAACCACAATTTTTAAAAAGTCAATCTATAATTTATCATATGTGGTAGTCATAATACCTATGCCCTAATCCACAGAACTTGTGAATATGCTACTTTACGTAGCAAAAGATATTTTGCAGATATGATTAAGTTAAGGATTTTGAGATGGGAGATTATTCTGGATTATCAGGGTGGGCCCAATGTAATCACAAAGGTCCCTGTACCTAAAAGAGTGAGGTAGGAGAGTCAGAGTCAGACAAAAAGATGTGTCATGACAGAAGCAGAGATTGGAGTAATACAAATGCTGGCTTTGAAGATGGAAAAAGCCATGAGCCAGGGAACATGTGCAGCCCCTACAAGCTGGAAAAGGCAAAGAAACAGGTTATATTCTAGAGCCTTCAGAAAAGATGCAGCCCTGCCAACACCTTGATTTTAGCCCATTTTGGGCTTCTGACCTCCAGAACTATAAGATAATAAATTTATGTTGTTTGAAGCCACTAAGCTTGTTATGGCAGCAATAGAAAATGAATGTACCATATAAACAGATCTAAAAAGGAAACAAACATGATCATGTCAGTAGATTCAGGGAAAGCTACTGACAAAATTCAACAAGACAAATTTATCAAGATTCATGATAAAATCTTAGCAAATTAGGGATACAAGGGAACTTACACAATCTAGAAAAGGGCATCTATTTAAAAATACCCTACAATTGACATTATACTTAGTAGTGAAAAATGGAATGTTTTTCCTCTCAGATTAGGAACAAAGCAAGTAAGTCTGTTGTAACTATTTCTATTCAACAGTGTACTGGAGGTCCTAGCCGATGCAAGAATTCAAGAAAAAGAAAAAAGGCACATATGAGAAGATTCAAAATTGTTTTTATTTATAAACAATATAATTTTCTACCTAGAAAATCTTAGGAAATCCACAAGCAAGCTAAGACACTACAGTTAATAAATGAGTTTAGCAATGTTGCAGGATACAGGTTCAATACACAAAAATTAATTATTATTATTATTATTTTTGAGAGGGAGCCTCACTCTGTCACCCAGGCTGGAGTGCAGTGGCACAATCATGACTCATTGTGGCCTTGAGCTCCTGGGCTCAAGCAATCTTCCCACCTTAGCCTCCCAAGTAGCTGTGACTACAAGCATGTGCCGCCACACCTGACTGACTTTTTTATTTTTAAATTTTTTGCAGAGACAAGGTCTTGCTACATTACCTAGGCTGTTTTCAAATTCCTGGCCTCAAGCTGGAGTTGCCACCTTGGCCTCCTAATATGCTAGTATTACAAGCGTAAGCCACTGTGCCTGGCCTAATTGTATTTCTACATACTAGAAACTAACAATTGGAATTTAAATGGAAAATAACATTTATGATGGCATAAAAACATGAAATACTTAAGAATAAATTAGCAAAAATTTTTAGAGTACGCTAAAAACTACAAAACTGCTAGGAGAAGTTAAAAAAGATCTAAATATATACAGAAACATACCATGTTCATGGCATGTATTGATATTAAGACTTGATATTGTTAAGCTGTCAATTCTCCCCAAATTGATCTTCAGATTTAATGTACTCTCAGTCAAAATCACAGCAGATTTTTAAAGAATTTTGTAATCTGATCCTCAAGTTCATATGGAAATGCCATGGATCATAATAGGTACAAAAAATTATGAAAAACAAAGACCAAGCTTGGAGGACTTACTATCTGATTTTTAAGACTTACAACAAAGTAGTAGTAATTAGATAGTGCATTATGGAATAAAGTAAACATTTAGATCACTGAACAGAATAGAGTCCAGAAATAGATTAATATATGTGTAGATAATTGATTTTTCACAAAGGGGCCAAGGTAATTCAATGGGGGAAATGATAGTTTTTTCAACAAATGGTGCTAGAACAATTGGGTATCCATATACAAGAAAAAAAATGGCCCTTATCTCACATCATAAACAACAATTAACTTGAAATAGTGGATCTAAGATTTAAAATCTTTATAACCTAAAATCTTTATAACCTGTTATGCATAACAGCTCTATTTATACCAACCCCAAACTGAGGCAAACATTGAAATTTCTTAGATAGGACATAGAAAGCACAAACCTTAAAGAAAAAAAAATCAGTATATCAGACTTCCTTAGAAAAAACTTGCTTTATTTATTTTTTTATATATATTTTTTGAGTCAGAGTCTTGCACTGTCACCCAGGCTGGAGTGCAGTGGCATGATCTCAGCTCACTGCAACCTCTGCCTCCTGGGTTCAAGTGATTCTCCTGCCTCAGACTCCTGAGTAGCTGGGATTACAGGCCCCCACCACTATGCCCGGCTAATTTTTGTACTTTTTTTTTTTTCAGTAGGGACAGGGATTCAACATGTTGGCCAGGCTGGTCTCAAACTCCTGACGTCAGGTGATCTACCTGCCTTGGACTCCCAAAATACTGGGATTACCAGCGTGAGCCACCGTGCCTGGCCAAAACTTGCTTATTAAAAGACATGGTTAAGAAGATAAAAAGGCAAGCTATAATGGGGTAGAAACTATTTGTAAAACATGTATCTAAAAAAGGACTTGGATTCAAGATATCTTTTAAAAAGCTCTTCCTACTCAATCAGAAGACAAAAAACCTGATTAAAAACTGGGCAAAAGATATGGAGAGACATTTCACTAATCAAGGGAAGCAAGGGGCACATAAGCATATGAAAAGAAGCTTAACATTATTAGTCACTAGATAAGCTCACATTAAAACCACACTGAGATACCACTGTACAACCACTAGAATGGTTAAAATTTAAAAAGACTGATTATATGATGTCTTGGCAGGATGAGAAGTAACTGGAAGTCTTACAATTTGTTGGTGGGAATACAAAATAGCATAGCCACTATGGAAAACAGTTTGAGGGCAGCCAGAGAGAAAGGTCAGGTTACCCACAAAGGGAAGCCCATCAGACTAACAGCAGATCTCTCTGCAGAAACCCTACAAGCCAGGAGAGAGTGGGGGCCAATATTCAACATTCTTAAAGAAAAGAATTTTCAACCCAGGATTTCATATCCAGCCAAACTAAGCTTCATAAGTGAAGGAGAAATAAAATCCTTTACAGACAAGCAAATGCTGAGAGATTTTGTCACCACCAGGCCTGCCTTACAAGAGCTCCTGAAGGAAGCACTAAATATGGAAAGGAAAAACTGGTACCAGTCACTGCAAAAACATACCAAATTGTAAAAACCATCGACAGTATGAAGAAACTGCATCAACTAACAGGCAAAATAACCAGCTAGCATCATAATGACAGGATCAAATTCACACAAAACAATATTAACCTTAAATGTAAACAGGCTAAATGGCCCAATTAAAAGACACAGACTGGCAAATTGGATAAAGAGTCAAGACCCAACGTTGTGCTGTATTCAGAGACCCATCTCATATGCAAAGACATACAGAAGCTCAAAATAAAGGGATGGAGGAATATTTACCAAGCAAACGGAAAGCAAAAAAAGCAGGGGTTGCAATCCTAGTCTTTGATAAAACAGACTTTCAGCAAAAAAAGATCAAAAGAGATAAAGAAGGGCATTACATAATGGTAAAGGGATCAACGCAACAAGAAGAGCTAACTATCCTAAATATATATGCACCCAATACAGGAGCATCCAGCTTCATAAAGCAAGTTCTTGGAGACCTACAAAGAGACTTAGACTCCCACACAATAATAGTGGGAGACTTTAACACCCCACTGTCAATATTAGACAGATTAATGAGACAGAAAATTAACAAGGATATTCAGGACTTGAACTCAGCTCTGGACCAAGTGGACCTAATAGATAGCTACAGAACTCTCCACCCCAAATCAACAGAGTATGCATTCTTCTCAGCACCACATCACATTTATTCTAAAATTGACCACATAATTGGAAGTAAAACACTCCTCGGCAAATGCGAATGAACAGAAATCATAACAAACAGTCTCTCAGACCACAGTGCAATTAAATTAGAACTCAGGATTGAGAAATTCACTCAAAACCACACAACTACATGGAAATTGAATAACCTGCTCCTGAATGACTACCGGGTAAGTAACAAAATTAAGGCAGAAATAAATAAGTTCTTTGAAACAAATGAGAACAGAGACACAATGTACCAGAATCTCTGGGACACAGCTAAAGCAGTGTTTAGAGGGAAATTCATAGCACTAAATGCCCACAGAAGAAAGCAGGAAAGATCTAAAATAAACACCTTAATATCACAATTGAAAGAACTAGAGAAGCAAGAGCAAACAAATTCAAAAGCTAGCAGAAGACAAGAAATAACTAAGATCAGAGCAGAACTGAAGGAGATAGAGACATGAAAAACCCTTCAAAAAAATCAATGAATCCAGGAGCTGGTTTTTTGAAAAGATTAACAAAATATATAGACCACTAGCCAGACTAATAAAGAAGATAGGAGAGAAGAATCAAATAGACACAATAAAAAATGATAAAGGGGATATAACCACTGATCCCACAGAAATACAAACTTACAATCAGAGAATACTATAAACACCTCTATGCAAATAAACTAGAAAATCTAGAAGAAATGGATACATTCCTGGACACATACACCCTCCCAAGACTAAACCAGGAAGAACTCCAATCCATGAACAGACCAATAAAAACTTATAGGATTACAGACGTGAGCCACTATGCCCGGCCTTAAATTATGTCTTAATAAATCTAAAAAGACACCATTAAGAAAATTAATAGACAAACCACAGATGTGAAGAAGATATTCAGAAAAGATATATCTGATGGACTTGTTACTAGAATACACAAAGAACTCCTATGATTCAATAATAAAAAGATAAGCAATCATGTTAAAAATGGGCAAAATATATTTTTTCTTTTTGAGAGAGAGGGTCTTGCTCTGTTGCCCAGGCTGGAGTGCAGTGGTGCAATCCTGGCTCACTGCAACTTCTGCCTCCCTGGCTTAAGCCATCCTCCCGCCTCCCAAGTAGCTGGGACTACAGGCATGTGTCACTACGCCCAGCAAACAAAAAAATAGGCAAAAGACCTAAACAGATGCTTCACAAAAGAAGATATATGAATGCCAATGAGCACATGAAACATTGCTTAAACATCACTAGTCATTAAAAAGTACAGAGTACAACTACAATGTGATACTACTACATACCTACTAGAATGGCTACAATTTAAAAGTCTTACAACAACTGCATGTTAATGAGATCACACAGCACCTGAAATGCATATACTTTGCTGATGGGAATG